>NC_139624.1:40756393-40933893 GCF_964638095.1 Poromitra crassiceps
AATGCACAAGTTCAAAACAGAAGAAGAATGAAATGCCAAGCAATGAAGCACTTAGCCTGACGTATCTGCTGTCTCATAGGTGTGGCTGGATGAAGCACTTAGCCTGACGTATCTGCTGTCTCATAGGTGTGGCTGGATGCAGCCACTCAGATCTTCTTCTCCTATGGACTGGGCCTGGGCTCGCTCATCGCCTTGGGAAGCTACAACTCATACAACAATGACGTGTACAAGTAGGTAGATCCCTTACTCATGAGCTTTGTACATCCTTCATGGCTGATGTGATGTTAACATGACTGTTCCCCTTTCACAAAATCGACTTTATTCTCTTTCATTCTCTTCCTTTTAGCATAAAGTAAATAATGCCCTTTGGTTGGATACTCAGCTCCTTAGAATGAACATGCATGCATTTTTTGTATGGGTTATTATTGTCCCCACAGGATTCTGCCATTCTTGTGTGATATGTATGATATCTAACTTCTATAATATGGTGTTTGTCTCTCATCCTCTCTCCAGGGACTCCATCATAGTGTGCACCATCAACTCCTTCACCAGTATGTTTGCTGGCTTCGTCATCTTTTCCATTGTAGGCTTCATGTCCTATATCACGAAGAAACCCGTCCAGGAGCTAGCAGCATCAGGTGAGGAACAGTATTGATGCCCTTATAGAGTGGAAAAACAACAACATATTTATATTTCTTCCAACAAGTAAAACAGCCCGAAGCACAGAAGAGAAATGTGCTCATCATTGAGACCGCATTTGACCTTTGCATAGAAAAAGCCATCTCAGACAAATTCACCTCTGTGGGACCTCCATAAATGTCTGATTGCTGTATGAATTAGAGTATCATGCCATTAAGTTGCTCGTTGTGCCCCCCTGGGGACAGATTCTGTCCTTTGCAGTGTTCGTATGACATCATCATTATTACATCATAGTCCAAACGGCTTGACATTTGCCACATCAAGTCATTCTGGGGTCTGTTACAAAATTAATTAAAGAAAGCATGTGAAGTAATTTGAAGTGTGTGTGTGTGTGTGTGTGTGTGTGTGTGTGTGTGTGTGTGTGTGTGTCTGTGTGTGTGTGTGTGTGTGTGTGTGTGTGTGTGTGTGCGCGCATGTGTGTGTGTGTGTGTGTGTGTGTGTGTGTGCGTGTGTGATGTGTAGGTCCTGGCCTGGCATTCCTAGCTTATCCCCAGGCCGTCACCCAGCTGCCCATGTCCTCTCTATGGGCCATCCTCTTCTTCTCCATGCTCATGATGCTCGGCCTGGACAGTCAGGTACAAACAACACACACACACACACACACACACACACACACACACACACACACACACACACAATGGTCATTTATATATCTAATGCGGAGAAGACTTAACTTTAATTTCACTCATTGTTCCAATTCATCTTGTAAGTATTAATTCATCAGGCTGTGTTATGAAATAATGAAATAATAAGAAAAGCAATTACTGAGGTGAATTTTCTATGAAGAATGGGAGCAAGATTGGTCTCAGATATCCTACTGAAAGATTAAGATTCTTAAAAAAAAACTTTACTTGGAAGCATGTCAGAGTGCTCTATTATATGAAAGTGAAAAGGAAATTCAAGAAAACTTTTCACAACAATTAATTCTCATTTTAATTTTCTGTGACACTTTCTACTAGTGTTTGCTAAAACTGGGAATCACACAGTTAAAACAAATTTTCCGCATTAATTCCCAACTACATTTTGATCCAGGTCTGCTAAAAGCATCTGTGCATGTTTTTGCATATTTTTGACTGTGCCAGCTGTTATATCTATTTGTTAGCTTCTTGTGTGTGTGTGTGTGTGTGTGTGTGTGTGTGTGTCTCAGTTCTGCACGGTAGAAGGCTTCATCACAGCTCTGATGGATGAATTCCCAATGGTCCTGAGGAAGAGGAAGAAGACGTTCATCCTGGTTGTCTGCCTCATCTCCTTCATCATTGGCTTCTCCAACATCACACAGGTGTTGTTGTGTATGTGTGTGACGTGTGACGTGTGTGTGTGTGTGTGTGTGTGTGTGTGTGTGTCTTATTTTTTTTTATGACCAAATTTTTATTATGACATTATAGACATAAACATTCACATTGACATGTTGGCTGCTTTCATTCCCCTTCCCCATTCACCATCTCCTGTACACACCAAAACATATAAAAGAGCATACATACAATCACATATACAATGTAGATATACACCTGCATGCAAGCACGCTATACAATATAATACACTTTACACCACTCGACGTAGGCTATATCGTTTTACTAATTCGATTGCATCTATAAGAGCTTCAATTGTTTCCCTTTTTGCACCATTTACCCTTGCTATAGATGATTCTAAAACAAGAGTACTATGAAATAAAGACATCCACTGATCTACTTTAAGGACATGAGGTGGTTTCCATCTCATTACCAGAATCTTCTTTGCAGCTGTAAGGCCAGAAAAAAATATTTGCTTGGTTTTACCAGACATATTGATAGAGGAATCATCATTTAACAACATAACATTAGGTAAACAGGGTATTTTAGAGCCAATAATAACTGATAAAATCAGTGCAATCTGAACCCAAAATGATCTTACACCTGAGCATTCCCAAAACATATGGATATAGGTGCCAATTGACTTTTGTGAACATAGCAAGCAAAAAGGGGTTGTAGTTATCTGTAATTGGCAACACTTTCTAGGTGATAGATAGAATCTATGAATCATTTTATAATGTAACAATTGATTATTATAATTGCGGGATGTGGCAGAGATGTTTCTCCATACTCTTTTCCAGTCTATTATCGGTCCATAATCTTTCAAATCAATATTCCAGACTTTAACAATTCCCATATAACTTTGGGTATTGTGTTGTATCTTTTTATATACATGCGACACAAAACCCACCCCAGGTTTAGATGTTTTAAGCATTTCCACCATTGGGTGCATTTTGAGAGGCTGGTTCCATGGCACACCATAGGTGCGCATAGCCGTCCGGAGTTGTAAATAAATGTGTGTCTTATATGCCTTTGTTGAACGTCTGTAATAAGAAAAATTATGTAAAATGTAATTCTAAATTCAAATATTCTAATATAATGTAATAACTTATATAACTGATTCTCAACCTTTTCATATTAAGGAGCATAATTTAGTCCACATTAGAACCATACCATGACTGCCATGGACCCCATTTGATGATATTTGTCTCTTGAACCAAATTTGAGAATACTAGACAAACAGACAGACACCACCCCCAGAGCCCACTTAGGCCATTTTAAACAAAAAAAGACATTGATGACATCACAGTTGCTCTAGTACGACGGCGTTTTAGGGCCATACATGATGAAACATAAAAATTACAGGAGGATTTGTTTTGTTTTGTTTCCCAAAAAAAAAAAAATCCATTTAGAGAAAAAAGTCTAAATTTCGTGAATAAAGTCGAAATTTCGTGATTAAAGTCGAAATTTCGACTTTAATCTCAACATTTCGACTTTATTCTTGAAAAAAATAAAATAAGAATAGCTCCTCGGATTTTTTTTCCCTCTTCTCTGTCTGGTGCTTAAATTTCGACTTTATTCACGAAATTTCGACTTTATTCACGAAATTTCGACTTTAATCTCAACATTTTTCGACTTTATTCACGAAATTTCGACTTTAATCTCAACATTTCGACTTTATTCTTGAAAAAAATTAAATAAGAATAGCTCCTCGGATTTTTTTCCCTCTTCTCTGTCTGGTGCTTAAATTTCGACTTTATTCACGAAATTTCGACTTTAATCTCAACATTTTTCGACTTTATTCACAAAATTTCGACTTTAATATCAACATTTCGACTTTATTCTTGAAAAAAAAAGAAAAAAAACTTGCTCCTCTGATTTTTTTTCTTCTGTCTGGTGCTTAAATTTCGACTTTATTCACGAAATTTCGACTTTATTCACGAAATTTCGACTTTAATCTCAACATTTCGACTTTATTCACGAAATTTCGACTTTATTCACGAAATTTCGACTTTATTCACGAAATTTCGACTTTAATATCAACATTTCGACTTTATTCTTGAAAAAAAAAGAAAAAAACTTGCTCCTCGAAATTTTTTTCTTCTGTCTGGTGCTTAAATTTCGACTTTATTCACGAAATTTCGATTTTTTTTTTCTCATTTTTTCTCATTTTTTTTAATTTTTTTTTTACTAAAAAAAAAATCCTGTAATTTTTATTTTTCATCATGCATGGCCCTTTTTCATCATGCATGGCCCTAAAACCCCGTTGTACTCGAGTGACATCACTGATGATGAGATTAGATGAGATGAGATGAACTTTATTGTCCCCGAGGGGAATGTCTTGGGCATATAGTGCCATACACAGCCACATATCGCAAGTACATATAGGTTTTGACACGATACATACAACAGACAGAAAGAAAAACACACAGAAACGTACAGTGTAATCCCTTGCTGACATGCACACTAAACTTCCACTGGGAAGTTGTGCAAGCGGTGTAGTATAAAAATAAAGACAACGAATGTAGTTGGTTCAACACTTCATCCTAATTGCTCGTAAGCATATTGCACAAGTCATCATGCACAACCCTCATTGCAATTTCTTCCCATATGATAATGTAAAAGAATAAGAAGATAAATAAGTACAATTTTAGGAGGTACAGACCCCTCCTCAGGAGCAGTGGGGTACTCAACTAAATAAAACCAGTAACTCAATATAAAAACAAGAGTAAGAATAATAAAAAATTAAGAGAATAAAATAAAATAAAATAATAAAATGATAAAATAAAATAATAAACTATAAAAAAAGTGAAAAGAAACCAACCAGCAGCAGTGAACAGTCTCCTACGACTGAGTCCTTACCCGCTCTTCTTGTGGGGAACAACCTCCTAGGGGAAGGGGCAGTACCGGCTGTTTGTTCAGCAATAACACAGAAGTGGGTAAGAAAGAGAGCTTGAAGCGATTGCTCTTACATCTATACGCTCTGTATCGTCTGCCCGAGGGCAGCAGATCATAGTCACAGAATAAAAGGTGAGATGGGTCGTTCAGTATTTTGAGTGCTAGGCTGATGACCTTTTTCTCAAAGATTGTTTGGAGAGGTGCAAAGTCTGACATCACTGATGACATCACTGATGACATTACAAACGTGACTGTCACCGCCACAGACACCACCCACTTCGCCAATTTTAACTCAGAAGATATAGAGCCAGCTGAACACACACACACACACACACACACACACACACACACACACACACACACACACACACACACACACACACACACACACTCATGGGTGTAGGTTTGGGTAGGGATGCTAGGGACACGTCCCATATCTAGGCTTTGAAGCGCCGATCCAACCCTCCAGCAGGTTTCATACTGCCCAGAGATGTTTTGGCTGGAGGGGGAGAAAGCCCTCAGTAGCGACTTGTAGGCGTGAATGATTAATTAATTACTCAGATATTCAAACACAATATTATTGTTAATAGTTAATAGTAAAACAAATGCTTCTCTAGCACTTGTTAAGCCTATTTGTTAGGCCACACTTCTCTCTTCTACTACACTTTTACTTTTCTACTCCTCTACTTTGTAATTTTGTGTTGTTTTCATGTGCCAACATGTCATTTCTTATTCTCTCATCATCATATAGATTATGTAGCCTAATTATTGTTAACTAGAAATATTGCACATTTTGCGCACACATTTCTAGCACGCTTTGCACAGCTCGCACACTCGCGACCTCCCCAGTAATGTCTAAGTCAAACCTATGCCCTTGCACACACGCACAGACACACACGCACACACACACTCACACTCACACACGCACACACGCACACACACACACACACACACACACATGCACGCACATACACGCACACACTAGGGAATAGAACCCCCTCCTGCATTATACATAATGCAGGAGGGGGGCACGGTGGCTCAGTGGTAGAGCTGTCGCCTCGCAGTCAGAAGGTCCTGAGTTCGATTCTCGCCTGGGACACTGCGGGCGCTGTGGTTGTGTTCCCCCCATATCTTCAGTGCCTACTGCCCAGGTGGGGTATCTCGTCGTAAGGGCCTTTCTGTCTGTGTGGAGTTTGCATGTGCTCCCCCAGGGGGGCTCCTCCGTATATAACCCCCCCCCCCATTAAAAACATGCAGAAGATCAGATCGTCATCGTCATCCGACCAGTGACGACAACATCCGAAGTCGGTCCCCGGGCGCTGTACGAGAAAGCGACCACTGCTCCTGGCCTGCCCCCCGGAGGAAAGGACAAAAGCCAGGATGGGTTAAATTGCAGAGGACAAATTTCACCAGCCACCGTCAGCATGTGTGTGTTTGTGGCCCTCCGTGCATGTGTTGATGTGTAACCGTGTGACAATAAAGACAGGCTTGGCCGTCTGAAATCGTTTAATCGTTTAATGACAAAACGATCTCACAACAACCTGTGGTGTTACATTCATCATGCATATTTTATTGAATAAAGAGAGGAATATTCGTATTCAGTTTCTAAAGGAGATGTGTGTATTTGTGTGTGTGTGTGTGTGTGTGTGTGTGTGTCTCAGGGTGGTCTGTACGTGTTCAAGCTGTTTGATTACTACTCCGCCAGTGGGATGTGCCTCCTCTACCTCGTCTTCTTCGAAACCGTTTCCATATCCTGGTTTTATGGTAAGATGTCTCTTGTATACTGTCTAATTCTACTGTTGTCTTGTTTTTTTTTTGTTTTTTTTCCGATTTCACTCCAGTTTTCTCCCCACTTGTACTTGGCCAATTCCCCCTGTCTCGGACGTGCCAATCTAGGGACAGTTGTAGACTAGCACATGCTTCCTCCGATACATGTGCAGTCGCCAGCCGCTTCTTTTCACCTGACGGCGAGGGGTTTCACCGGCAGGACGTAGCCCGTGGGAGGATCACGCATCCCCCCACAACAGGCTGACCAGAGGAGGCACTAGTGCAGTGACCAGGACACATACCCTTAATCCGGCTTCCCACCTGCAGACACAGCCAATTGTGCCTGTATGGACGCCCAAGCAAGCTGGCGGTGGGCTCGAACCTGTGACCATAATTGATATGTGCTTCAAGTCACCAAATTAAGCAAGCATGTAGATTGCCTGAGCCCTGTATACTGTACAGTTATCCAACAGGAAATTGCATCTATCTGCTTCACTCTCTCTAAATACCCCTTGCAGTCTCCTTTCCCTTCTCTTTCAGCCCATAATGCTTTGTTCCTCCATATTGTGTCACACTCTCTTGTTGTCTTTGTCTGTCTTTATGCCATAGGAGCTGAGAGGTTTTATAAGGACATTGAGGACATGATCGGCTATCGGCCCTGTGTCTGGTGGAAGCTTTGTTGGAAGTTCTTCACTCCGCTAATCTGCTTGGTAAGCCTGGCCTATAGGGAATGATTAGCAAATTATACCCTCTATGGCCTAAACTCCTTACCTACAGAATTAAAAAAGTGGGTTACTCTCAATCAAGCTGAAACCTGTACCTCCCTCTCTCTCACATGGAGATCTACAGTATGTAAAGGATTTGGCAGTGTGCAAGCAACCTGTCTTCTACTACAAATTGCTCATAATTATCTGCGGTCATCCAGTGATAGCAGGTGCTGATAGGTGGATGTGCCACCAGGATGGATGCCCTTTCTGAACGGCTTTGCCTTTCCATGTGTTGATTTACAATTCATTCCATAGACTGTCAAGCCCTCAGGGAAATCATGGCAAAGTCTTTCTCTCTCTTCTACTGTATTAACAAACGGAAGTTTCATGATAAAGAAGGATTTATCAATGGAATGGCATTCTGCCAAAATGACAAAGTACACCTTACTCAATGTATACTCTTGTCATTGGCTAACTGGCAATGGGCTTCATTTATTCATATTTCTGTATGTTTGGAATATTGAAAGGTGATAGTGAACTGGGCTAAAATTTACAAGTCAAATCATATTCAATGCTTTCTGTACATTGTGTGAAAACTGCATAATAATGTCAAAGGATGTCAGTAAATTGATCCCCACATGTTAATTTATAGCTAGCAAATCAAACATATGATGTAGCCAGCCTCCATTCAATGTGATAATACTTCAATACCAAATACACATTCTAACTCACTTGGTAGAGTGCTTACCTCCGCCACAGCGTGGTGTTACGTAAATCCATTTGGAACTTATGTAAATGGTAAATGGTAAATGGACTGCATTTATATAGCGCTTTACAATGTGCCTACATTCACCCATTCACACACTGAGGGTGGCAGGCTGCCACACGGGGTGCTGGCACAGCCATCGGGAGCAATTCGGCGTTCAGTGTCTTGCCCAAGGACACTTCGACATGCGGACTGGAGGAGCCGGGGATCGAACCACCGACCTTCTGATTAGCGGATGACCCGCTCTACCTCCTGAGCCATAGCCGCCCCTATGTGCCTTATGTGCCTTTTTGTGATTGGTTACCACCATTGCCACACCTCCTTTTGGCCAGTGAGCGTGGAAAGTTAAACGCTTCTAAGTTGGCCTTGGCCTGCTTTTCTGCCAAGTTTTGTGCAAATCCGTTCATAACTTTTGAGATATGCTGACAAACAGATAGACAGACAGACATACAGGGGTGATAACATAACCTCCTGCCAACTCCTTGGCGGAAGTAATAATATTACATATCACCAGTATTCCCGATCATTATTGCTGTTGAAATGGACTGAAATACTGCCTTATATTGCAGGGGGTGTTTACCTTCAGTGCCATTGAGATGACCCCCCTCACCCTGGGGAAGTATGTGTATCCGCTGTGGGGCCAGGTGATTGGCTGGTTCATGGCTCTGTCTTCCATGGTACTGGTTCCTGGCTATGTCATCTACATGTTCTGCACCACCAAGGGCAGCATCAAACAGGTGAACACCTCGCACTGTCTTGCTTGTTGTCTGCTTTAACAGTTTCTGTTTGCAAATAAAGAGCTGACAAGTTACTGCTGCTCACAAGTCACAACAAACAAAAGACTGAAAAAATATAGGCTACGACGAGCCATACAGGAAGGCTGTATGCAAGTTTTTTTTGTAGGTTTTTGTCATTCAGATAGAAGCAGAAAGGTTTTTGTACAAGGACAACATCACTGTCGTTTAAAGTAAAAATAAAAAAGAAAGAAAGAAAAGGGATACTGCATTCAAGGTGAGCACAGCTTGGTACAATAGAGCTAAACAGTCACTTGACGTCACCAGCCCCGGAAAAGTATTTCCCATTCATTTTCTCCATAGAAATCCTTATAGCCTAACGAGTTTTAAGGCTGTAACCAAGCCGAACCAGCAATGTACTGCATCATGAGTGACCATAAAACATTTCACTTTAAGCAAAAACAAAAAATAAAAAGCGGGGACTTTCCCGTGGGGACTTTCCCGCTTTTACGATTCAGTAGGTTGGAAACTGCTCTGCAACATAAACGCTGCAGAGGCGTTTATTAATTGTTTTTGCGTTCTTGTGTGGACGGAGAGATTTTCTAAAACACTGTTGGTGTGGACAGGACAAATCATTGACTGATAGAGCTACTGTGTTATTGTTTGTCTCCTGCAATACTGATTTTTGCTGACAATAACGTAACGCAAACTTAAATGCTTAAATCTCAGTACCTTCTTGAGAAATCGCTGACACTCCTATTGGAAAAAATTACCATCTGCCTTCTCTGCTTTTCAATTAAATATATAAATATATATTTTTGTGTGTGTGTAGGCTATACTTGTGCTTTCTGTGGTTGCTGCACTTTCCACCTGTACCTTCTATGCCACTCGCACGGCCTTCCAGTCTCGTGAACCTGAAGGATTGCTGTTATTAGTATTTAACTGGTGAGCCTGAGATTGATGTAACACATGTCTTCTTTTTCATGACCAGCGTTGGCGGAAGATGACAACTGCCCAAAAGGGTGAAAAGGCACCGGGCCATGAAGAAGTTAGGCACACGGGGAGCATGGGCGAAGCGCCTGTCTAGCCAGGAGTCAGTGGAAATAACCTGCCTAATGTTTTCCCCTCCACTTGGTCTGTACTGAAATTTGACAATTGGACAGGTGGACTCGAGTTGTACTGTATGTTACCATGTCGTTTTCCTCCATCTTAACTTGTGCTGAAAAACCAAGTGGACGAGGAAGGAAGGGAGAAAGCACTTTTGATAAATGTAGATATTCATTCATTCGTGTATGTAAATATTCATCCCACCTTTCAAATTCTCGCTTCCAGCAAATGCAATGACTGTTGTGATGTACATTACATCTCAATATACTGAACAATCTGGTAAAACTTGAGCCAAGCATAAGGTTGTAATGCATTCAAGTCTACTTGCTTATGAATGAATATGAATGCTGACAATGCATACAGCATCCTATTAAGTGTTACCATGAATGTTTGTTTGTTTTTTCGTTATTTGAATGGGTGTTTTATAAAATACTTAGTTAGCTCGGCTTTCATGTTCTACATTTTAAATTATGTTATATATCCATAAATGTTATTAGTCTTCGACCACAGTTAATTTAAATAGTAGAGAGGTGTAAATATAATTTTTTTCCATAGATGATGAAAATGTGGAACATATGATAAAATATTTTGTCAGTTTTGGGAGTATATGACAAATGTGAAGGATCTGCCATGACAGTGGGTCATTTATTCTTCTTCATTTCAATAAAATCACATAAACTACAACTGACAACTGCATTGTCCATCTTCACGCTGTAGATTATCTCTCTCTCTCTCTCTCTCTCAAAAAAGAAAGAACCTATAAGTAACTAGAACGACCGCACCGTGGATTTATGCCTCTGCCATTAGTTCATTCTTGAGTCCAAATCGCCATTTGAGGCAAATTGGAAGAAATTCCGTCAAGGCGCTCTTGAGATGTTGCGTTACAGAGCTTGGAAATTGGGTGTGTGAGGTCACAGTGACATTGAACTTTGACCTTTAACCATCAAAGTCTAATCAGTTTATCCTTGAGTGCAAGTGGAGGTTTGAGGCAAATTTGATTAAATTCCGTCAAAGCGTTCCTGAGATCTCACGTTAACGAGCATGAAACGAGCGGTCGTGATGTCACAGTAACCTTGAACTTTGACCACCATAATCTAATCAGTTCATCCTTGAGTCCAAGTGACGTTTGAGGCAAATTCGGAGAAATTCCATCAAGACATTCCTGAGATATCGCGTTAACAAGCTTGAAAATGGTATTTGAGAGGTCACAGTGACCTTGACCTTTGATAACCAAAATGGAATCAGTTCATCCTTGAGTCCAAGTGACGTTTGAGGCAAATTTAGTTAAATTCCGTCAAGGCATTCTTGAGATATGGCGTTAACAAGCTTGAAAATGGCGTTGGAGAGGTCACAGTGACCTTGACCTTTGACCTTTGATCACCAAAATGTAATCCATTCATCCTTGCGCCCAAGTCGACGTTTGAGCCAAATTGGAAGAAATTCCATCAAGCTGTTCTTGAGATATTGCTTTAACGAACTTGGGAATGGCATTCGTGTGTGAGGTCACAGTGACCTTGATCTTTGACCACGAAAATCTAATCAGTTCATTCTTGAGTCCAAGTCGATGCTTGAGGCAAATTTGATGAAACTCCATCAAGGCATTCCTCAGATATCGCGTTAACAAGCTTGGAAATGGCGTTCGAGAGGTCACAGTGACCTTGACCTTTGACCCCCAAAATCGAATCAGTTCATGCTTGAGTCCAAGTCGATGTTTGAGGCAAATTTGATGAAATTCTGTCAAGGCATTCCTGAGATATCGCGTTAACAAGCTTGAAAATGGCGTTCGAGAGGTCACAGTGACCTTGGCCTTTGACCTTTGACCACCAAAATCAAATCAGTTCATCCTTGAGTCCAAGTCGATGTTTGAGGCAAATGCTATTAAATTCCTTCAAGGCATTCCTGAGATATCGCGTTAACAAGCTTGAGAATGGCGTTCGAGAGGTCACAGTGACCTTGGCCTTTGACCTTTGACCACCAAAATCAAATCAGTTCATCCTTGAGTCCAAGTCGATGTTTGAGGCAAATTTGATTAAATTCCGTCAAGGCATTCCTCAGATATCGCGTTAACGAACATTGGACGGACGGATGGACGTACGTACGGACGTACGGACAACCCGGATCCATAATGCCTCCGGCCTGGCTATCGCCGGCAGAGGCATAAAAATGCTGGTAAGCAAGCTACACAAACGGCATTCCATTGTACTTTGAGGAAAAAACAGATGGATGTTCAATTCAGAGTTTCCAGTCAGAAATCCGGGCAAGACCTATTCCGCCCGAGTTCTCTGACATAAACATACCTTACATCACAGCATCAATTTGTACTTTATAAAACTTGAAACCACCCTCCCCCCTTCTGGCCCTGCATGGACTTTGGGCCATAATGTGGTATTTACAGTAACTGGCACATGTGGTTGAGATATCTGTGGAGGCATGGAGATGTTTAGGAAATATGGCAGTGGGATTCTTAACTAGATTGTTTTTAACACAATCTTGGAAAGTGAGAGGATGCCTGAGGGATGGAGACGAACTGGTGCCAATCTTCAAGAAGAATAAGGTCAGAGCTGTAGTACAGAGGTATAAAGTTAAGAATAAGGGCAGAGCTGTAGTACAGAGGTATAAAGTTAAGAATAAGGGCAGAGCTGTAGTACAGAGGTATAAAGTTAAGAATAAGGGCAGAGCTGTAGTACAGAGGTATAAAGTTAAGAATAAGGGCAGAGCTGTAGTACAGAGGTATAAAGTTAAGAATAAGGGCAGAGCTGTAGTACAGAGGTATAAAGTTAAGAATAAGGGCAGAGCTGTAGTACAGAGGTATAAAGTTAAGAATAAGGTCAGAGCTGTAGTACAGAGGTATAAAGTTAAGAATAAGGTCAGAGCTGTAGTACAGAGGTATAAAGTTAAGAATAAGGGCAGAGCTGTAGTACAGAGGTATAAAGTTAAGAATAAGGTCAGAGCTGTAGTACAGAGGTATAAAGTTAAGAATAAGGTCAGAGCTGTAGTACAGAGGTATAAAGTTAAGAATAAGGGCAGAGCTGTAGGACAGAGGTATAAAGTTAAGAATAAGGACAGAGCTGTAGTACAGAGGTATAACGTTAAGAATAAGGGCAGAGCTGTAGTACAGAGGTATAAAGTTAAGAATAAGGTCAGATCTGTAGTACAGAGTTATAAAGTTAAGAATAAGGTCAGAGCTGTAGTACAGAGGTATACAGTTAAGAATAAGGGCAGAGCTGTAGTACAGAGGTATAAAGTTAAGAATAAGGTCAGAGCTGTAGTACAGAGGTATAAAGTTAAGAATAAGGGCAGAGCTGTAGTACAGAGGTATAAAGTTAAGAATAAGGGCAGAGCTGTAGTACAGAGTTATAAAGTTAAGTAAGGGCAGAGCTGTAGTACAGAGGTATAAAGTTAAGAATAAGGGCAGAGGTATAAAGTTAAGAATAAGGGCAGAGCTGTAGTACAGAGTTATAAAGTTAAGTAAGGGCAGAGCTGTAGTACAGAGGTATAAAGTTAAGAATAAGGGCAGAGGTATAAAGTTAAGAATAAGGGCAGAGCTGTAGTACAGAGGTATAAAGTTAAGAATAAGGTCAGAGCTGTAGTACAGAGGTATAAAGTTAAGAATAAGGGCAGAGCTGTAGTACAGAGGTATAAAGTTAAGAATAAGGGCAGAGCTGTAGTACAGAGGTATAAAGTTAAGAATAAGGGCAGAGCTGTAGTACAGAGTTATAAAGTTAAGTAAGGGCAGAGCTGTAGTACAGAGGTATAAAGTTAAGAATAAGGGCAGAGGTATAAAGTTAAGAATAAGGGCAGAGCTGTAGTACAGAGTTATAAAGTTAAGTAAGGGCAGAGCTGTAGTACAGAGGTATAAAGTTAAGAATAAGGGCAGAGCTGTAGTACAGAGGTATAAAGTTAAGAATAAGGGCAGAGCTGTAGTACAGAGGTATAAAGTTAAGAATGAGCGGTGAGGTGTGCAGTCGGAGTGACGGATGGGTTAGGTGGAGCCTGGAGGTGGGATTACATCATGGATCGGCTCTGAGCCCTTTCTTGTTTGCAATGGTGATGGACAGGATGACGGACGAGATCAGGCAGGAGGCTCCGTGGACTATGATGTTCGACATGCATATAGAACTGGCACAAGTGATATGGCAAAACACATGTAGACCAAATCATAATCACATACATTTCGCCATACCTTCAAAATTGGAGTCCACTGTATTCAGGACACTTCCCTCCCCCTGATTGTACTGTATGTCTATGTACTTTTTATGTATTGTTTCTTGCTGCAAAACTAATTGCCCCTCGGGGACACAATAAAGTTGAAGAAGGCCCAGAAAGCATATTGACTTTTGGGCCACACATCGTATATGTCAGCGGTTCTGGCCCAGATAAGAACTGACAGCTGGGGACCACCTGTGGGATGATAATATAAAGTTTTTTCCCTATCTTTTATCAAGAGTGCGGTCTTTCAATTTGAGAGCATGGTTTATTGATTTGATTTCACATTCAGATTTTGTAATTTTTTCCATCAAACCCTGCCCTTGCACTCAAACATAGCACCTGCTTGCACTTAGATTTCTGCTTGTGCTCAAACTCTATGCTTACACTCAATTTGGGTTGGGGATTTGGCTCTCAATGGAAAAACAGTGGCATCCTTGTCGCAGTAGCCTAATTCACACCCTTTTCTATTGTATTGTTATTATTTGTACAGGCTATTGTTTAGAAAAAAGTTAGCACCTGCTGTTAATAAGTAAGCTCCCCCTGCCACAATTATCTGCAGCCACTGCTTGCACAGTTCTCACTCGGCATCCAGCTGCAACCAATTTTGCAACACAGCTTAAAAGCTTCTTGCTGTTGAGTTTACCTGGCTGAACTTCTGTAAAATGTCTCTCTCTGTAAAGTGAAATGGGCCATGGATTTGTCTTTAGTAACATGCAGCATGTTAGGGTTAGTTCAATTTTTTTTAAAGTCTATCCCTATTTGCTACTTACCAATGAGGATGTTGACTGGTAGAGTTCTTTCTCAGCACAATTCATGCTGTTCCTCATAGTAGCTCTGGAAAGTTGGGCAAAAATGAATCCAAGGTCAATGGGGTCACACTCCTGTATGTACAAGCTGACTGAGGCTCACTAAAATTGCATCCACAGTGCACACACACACACACACACACACACACACACACACAGTGCACACAAAGTACATTTCAGTGAGCTCCAGTCAACTTGTATACATGAGCCTGACCTCATTGACCTTGCATTCGTTTCCACCCAACTTTCCAGAGGTACCCTGAGGAACAGCATGGGCCCTATCATCCCACTGGCCTTAAATTAGCGCTTAGCGCCAGGTGCAGCCCATATTAGTGGGCGTGGACCGGCGCTGTCCCTATTTTCGTGTCGGCGCTACACGCGACCTTAAGCATTATAACCACGCCTTTTAAGCGTAGAATTATTCACAACGTGCTCATTGGAGAAGTGCAGTAAACGAATCACAATGTCCCTTTCATGTTCCATTCCACGGAGCGATTCAATCCGGTCAGAAAAGCCCGACCAAAGCGCTCTGAGCTCCTCCCCCTCCCTCTGTCTCTATATTCTATATTCTGTCTCTATATTATTCCATATTATTATGCTTCTCAAACCAATCTCACTGCAGTTTAAATACAGCAAGCATGTAAATACGCTACACTATAGCAAGATCAAAGTGAACAGAATGTTATAAACGCATCAGCTAGAAAAATATAGCCTATCCCTGGATGTCATGATGAGATTAGATTGGTGAAAGTTTGGGCAGAATGATATTGTTTTCTCTCGCTAGCTTTTCTTCTCCCCCACTGCACAGGTAGGATGATGCAACAGCCTCTGAATGACAGGGGCTCAAAACTATGGTATAACAACTTTTTTTTTCATCGGTCATTGTGCCTGTCTGACGCGCGAGAGAGAGGGAGTGAGAGAGTGAGATGGCAGAGGAGAGCTGCGCGCAATTACCCACAGTAATATCCCCGGTGCACTGAATAAGGCCTGGTTTTGAAAAGCGCTAAACGCTAAATTAACGCCAGGGGGGAAGATAGCGTTAGGTCAGTATTTAAGGCCGAAACGCCCATTCTGGCACTGTGCCACGCCTCTTTGGCATAAAGTGCATTTCAGGGCCTAAAAACACCGCTATCTTCCCGAGGCAGGCGCAAAGTGTGTTTTTTTTTGCGTTTAACGCCAGTTTAGCGCCTAAGGCCAGTGGGAACTGGGAAGATAGGGGCCCATGGATTGCACTGAGAAATAAATCTACCAATCAACATCATCATTGGTACTGTAAGTAGCAAATAGGGCTAGACTTTAAAAAATGTGAACTATCTCTTTAATGTAACCGACCACTTAAAAAAAAATCCAACAATACCACAACTCTTCAAAAGAATATTGACTTGGACAACAGTGGCTTTAAAACTGGGCTGAGGAATGAAGCAAGAAGCAAAGCAAATCAGTGTAGTGAATAGAGTGAAATCATCTTTAATAGCATGTTGATATAGGCCTACTGCAAAGAGAGGTAAAGAGGGATTCAAAGCCAACTGGGGAGATGATGGTTCATAAATCTATATGCTCAGTTTCCACCTGTCTACCTCTAAATATGTTCTCGTTTTATTTTTTAATAGTATGAGTGAACAGTGCTGAAGACCCAGAAGAGAGCAGCAGTTCCACATTTCATCTGTGAAGCAGTGCATGGCAGAGCCCATTTGTCAGTAAGAAGGTTAGCCAGTGCCGCGCTCCCACATCATACGCTGCACTCCCAAATTCTACATTGCTTTTCTATCACACATAAACCCTTTGCTTTTTAATGTGACGTCATATTCATATTTATTGCACAGCATAGGCCTATCTGTCTCCCAAAGAGCTCATACACATGACCAAGTCGGAAAAACTGCAACCAGTGAAAGACAGGAAAAATTAAAATGGACATCTTTTGCCACTATGCATTCATTCGGGAATGGAAAGAATTACCCATCAGAGCAAATATCTGTCTTTTATGCTGCCGTCAATTAAATCTCCGCTGCGCACAGTCAGTTTACCGCAAACAGAAAAAAGATACTCACATTAAAGTGCATTGTGAGAGAGACCCAAGACACACAGATACATCTTCATCTGCCACCAGTAACTTCAATCATGCACAAAAAAACTCAAGCCTTTGGGGAATCACAGTTCATTAGGCCTCCGATACACAAATTGGTGTCATGCATGAAAAAAAGAAATGCATTATTTCTGAAAGTTGATTGGAAAAATAAATAAACAGGGAAACTCTTGCCTTAGGAATCATAAGTACATAGTTTTGATGTGATAGAATTTATGAAACAAACTTTAAAAGTTATCATTAAAATTACCTTCAAATTTAACAATTGCTGTTAATTCATTTTAAAGCTTCTTATGACAAAAGCAATTACCGGGGTGAAGCATAGGAGTGAGATCACATCTCTCTCGCTCTGCACTGTCCCCAATAGATTGTTTTCCCCCCCTTATTCTTTTCCATGAAAACATAAGTGGGAAAGGACAGAAAGATGCGATAGTGACCTCCCAACAGTGGCTCTGTAATCAACAACAAAACCAGACAGATAAGAGAGGCAGGGTTAACCCAGCATCCAGTCCACAGCGCCTGGTGGGGCTTATGTTTAAAAGATGGACACATTCAGACTGGGGCAGCCGCTGACCTATTTCAGAATAAAGGCCACATGGCAGTGCAGCAGCCTTTTGAAGGAGCCAAAGGTAGCTTGCTTGTTCTTTCCGGTGAGGCTTGAATGTGATATTTACAATTTGGTCTAGGGTGAAGAGCAAGAGATCAAATAATATGCATACTTTTGTCCCATTCTTATTTAAAGCAGGCTAGCTAGCCGACAGCACACACAATACCCTTAATGCCAGCATTTGCGATATGAGCTGTGTGTGTGTCTCGGAGATCAGCGAGTGTTGTTTTTGCCTTTTTGAAAATGTCAGGTTAGAAGGTTATCAGGGGGAGAGAGAGAGAAAATAAACAGCTGAAATGATATCTGGACAAGAGACAACAAGCCATAGAAATGTTTTGTATGACTGACAATCCTGGTCATAGTCAATCCCACATGACTCCACAAGAGAAAATCACAAAGTAGAAATGCATCACACACATGAGAATAATAAACATAAACATCTGCATGGAAATGGCATTCTGTTGAAATAATGACACAGCAGTACACATCTCTGGGTCTGTGGGGACGCATATAACAATAGTGTGTTGTATACATACAGTATAATGTGAATGCTGAACCTTGTAGTTTTCACCTATGGTATTATTTATGGATTTAAGGGTGACATATCAATGTATTACAGAGGAAAGTCCCTTGAGCTATTTTGACAGCGTACACAGTGCTGAAAATGTGACTTAGACCATTTTAAAAATATCAAAAACGTTCACTCCATCATCAGATAAATGAGTGGGGGTTCCTGGGAAGCGTTAGCACTATCAAATGTGAAGCGTGTGACGAAAACAAACCACAATCAACACAGCTATCCTGGGCTGTCGTTGGCTTTTTGGTTTTGGCAGTAAGCCGTATGATTGCCTTTGTTTCCTGTCATCTGTCATTGTGGGATGATCTATGGAGAGTGATGATTGAGAGAGAGCAACAACACAAGAACATAGGATGTTTTTTTCTCCAGAAAGCAGAGTAAAGAGAGAATGCTCAACATCAAGTAAATAAATCAGCAACAGCGCAAACAAGGAGACAGGTTTTTGAAGAAATATCAGGGTTTGGCGGTTATTCTTTTTTTTTTTTCGTGCTCCTTGGCAGAGAAGCGCAAAAGGACTGTTTTCTTAAAGCAGAGGAGTTTTTATCTTTTCTTGTAGCCCTAGCATTTAGTTAAGTGCAAAGTAGTCTGTTTTTGAGTGGAGGCTTATGTATTTTGACACGCACATTTTCAGTAAGTGTCAACTATGCACACACGCACACATTCAGCACAGTAGGCGTGAGGTTAGGGCTGGTGAAAGCGAAGGCGAGCAGTCCTTGGAGTGGTGCACATCCATCACCAAGACAATCCAGAAAACAGTTTGAGGGATCGCACACTTCTGTTGGTGGTGAAATTGTGTACTGGAACTATGAGGAATGAATCCAGAAACTAAACATCTGTGATTTTTCTCTCTTAAAACTGACAAAAAAGTTATAGAAATTTGTTAAAACTACAATTTCAAAATACATGTGGAATCAAGTAAAACATTATATATGCGCTTCATTTCTCCGCATCTCTTTTTATACCTTGATTCTCTTTTTTAACTCATATTTCCTTAAATATAAGCATATAGATGTGTTTTAATTTTTTCTTCTTTTCATTATAGCTCTGTCTTCTGTATGTATATATGTACATTATGTACTGTACGGTAGAGAAGGGGGTAGGGTGTGTGTGTGTTGTGTGTGGTTCGGGTGGAAAAGGGATTCTAAATCAATATTAGTCTTATTTACACCATGCTCCGAGAGCCACTAGGGGTCCGCTGTAGACTGAGGCGGGGGTCGGGGGGAATGTACTGGTGCGGGTGGTTGTAGGGGGGAGGCGGGGGTGGCAGCGGGGGCTGGTGGCCGTCCGTGCTGTCGGGCGAGCGCACCGGGGTGGACAGGGCCGACTGGCTGAGCTGGTGATGGGCATGGTGGTGGTGGTGGTGGTGGTGGTGGTAGTGGGGGTGGTGCGTGGGCGTCTGGCTGAGGAAGGCCTCCACCGTGCGGCCGTGGCCGCTGTTGTCCAGCACAATCACCTTGACGATCTGCTGGCACTGGACGAGCGTCTCGGGCCGCAGCTCGACAGCAGGCTGGTGGAGGTGGGGAGGGTGGTGGGCGGGGGTGCTCGCCGCCGACTGCAGCTGCGGGTGCTGTGAAGGAGGAGGCGCCGGCCCCTGCGGAGGCCCCTGCTGGAGAAGCGGCTCCCCCCGGTGGTTAAGAAGGGCCGCCACGCTCTCGGGGCTCCGTGCCATGCTGCAGCTGCTGCTGCTGCTGCTGCTGAGCTGGTACGTCTGAAGCCTGTTGTGAATTGACACCTAGTTTAGAAAACAGCCAAGAGAACAGCATCAAATGTTATCAAACTGGTTCCTCCTCTACGGTCCGTCAAGCCCTCTCTTTCTTTTTTTGGGTGGGGGAAGAAGGGGGTGAGCGCACAGCACAGGGTATGCGTGGGGGCGTTAGGTGTTGGGGTCGGTGGGAGGTGGAAAATTAGTGCGACTGGGGTACACTCCCCTCCCTCCACCCCCATAGGCACTGCATGGGGACAGTGTAGATCGGGCTGAATGAAGGACAGTGGTGGGGAGTGGGGGGGTGAGATCTGGTGCTTCACTAGAGAAGGGGTGCGGTGGTTCCAAAGGGGACACTGAGGGCCCTGGTGTCTCCCTTCCAAACCACTGTGTGGCGCCATGGGGACAGCGGAGACGTGGGTGAGGGGAGGAGATACCAGAACAAAGACGGTAGGTCAAACGTAGAAGAGGGAGAGGTGGAAGAAGAGGAAGACAGGCGGTGAGCAGACACAGACGTCCACAGGCAACACGCATCAGAATGCAAACCTCCACGTGTCACATCCTGCCCAAAGCCCTTCCTCGTTTCTAAAAACAGTTGAGTACCTTGACGTTTTTACTTCTTTCTGCATATCTCTATATTTCTGGCAGTTTTTTTTTATATATTCTAGAAAACATCAAGTTTCCAAGGTTGTTTTGGAGATATGTCACAATCCCAGAAACCACTTGGCAAATTAAAGATGCTATTTTAACAACACAGTCTCATAACATTTCATGGAATGAGCACAAACTCTGAAGTGCAGATTATGTGCTGTGGACATGAATAATGTGACGATTGCCTTCCTCCACCACAACACGATTATGAAGATTATAAAGTATATAGAAGTAGTATATGTTTAGCCAAGTATAACAGGCTGTCTATCCTTGGGAGACCTTTAGGCTTTAGGCTGAATCACTACTAGGCTCAGTGAATGCCATGATAATCAATAGGCATGGCAGCAGAAATGGAGCTATCCCTATGCAAACCAGGCTTTTGAGCCATGCATAAACACACTGTCAGAACGAGCTGAGCAGTATGCTACCTGTAACTGCCATTATGGAAGTGAGAAAATACTTATGACTGCAACAATAACAAGCAGGACCCTTGAGGATCGCGGTGCTCAGCAGTGTAGCCATGTTTGATTATTGACAAACCTTTATCGATCGCAGCGGAGTCTCAAATTGCTTTTCAGGAAAAAAGAAGACACTGGTTCCATCTCTACTGCAGTGTTTAGGCCAGATGCACTTGAAATTCAAGTATCCGTTATTTTGGTTATAAATCACAAATACATTTGAATTTGGAATTTGGTAATATCTCACCACCTTCCGTTATATGTCAAATTCATTACTTTAAGTCTTAAAGTAATAATATTATAATGTAATATAAGTTTAAGTCAACCAGCTTGCAGTGGGGAGTCAGACTTCCTTCATCATGTCTCTAGTATAAGCAGGACCCTCTGCTCAAACCCCTGGTAGAAGATAGATGGGTTTCTACAGCCAACGCCTCCCCACCAGCCGCTGATGTTCAGGCTGCATGGCAGAAGGGAAGAGGGTTGGCAAAGGTGGCTCAGACAACTGCAAAGACTGACCCGAGGTCCAAACATGGGTGAAAAAGTAGGGGAGAAGAAGGCCCTTAAGTGAAAAAGAAGCAAAAATACTGTTCAATGGCCTGGGATTGATTAAAGCTCTACTGCATCTGTCAGGGGAAAACGTAGCTGTTATTCATTTTTTGCTTGAATTCATAGTTTACCTGGTCCTTTATGTGCTGAGTAAGTATTAGACCCTGGGGCTCATAAACCTATTCAAAACCCATCATATACTTCAGTGACTATCAGACTCAACCCCCCCCCCCCCCACACACACACACACACACACCCACACCCACCCACCATTCCTCAAAAGTTCACTTTTCGGAGATTAAAAGTTTTCATCTGGCAGCAGCGATGTGAAGTTTATTATTTTAGGTAGAAATTGGATTGAAAAGGACGTCCAGGTAGTGTAGCGATAAGTTCCCTGCCTACCAACACGAGGGTCACAGGTTCGCGCCCCTGTGTCCCATACAGGCACAATTGGCTGTGTCTGCAGATGGGAAGCCGGATAGAGGGTATGTATCATCCCCCCCATTTTCTCCCCAATTGAAATTGGCCAATTTCCCCCTGCTGCCCCGGTCGCTGCTCCACCCCCTCTGCCGATCTGGGGAGAGCCATAGACTAGCACTATGCTTCCTCCGACACATGCGCAGTTGCCAGCCGCTTCTTCTCACCTGACAGCGGGGAGCATCACCGGCAGGACGTAGCACGTGGGAGGATCACGCTATTCCCACCAGTCAGTCAGGTGCCAAGACTGACCAGAGGAGCCACTAGTGCCTTTCCTGATTATTTGAAGTTGATCATTAGGCCCCAGGCTGCTAAGACAAACAGAGCCGCTGCATACATGAAATGAACAATACAAAAGCTCCGGATCCGATTCATTAGGTTTTTATCATTAAATGTCTCTTTTTGCAACAATAAATACTGTACGCTTTTCCTCCAGACGCAGCGCCATGCGCGCTCACTTGCATACGCAGCTCGGCTGCTGCGCAACCTTGCCCGCAGCTCGGCTGCTGCGGGGCCTTGGCTGCTCAACGTTGAGCAATTGTGCACCGCCTGCTCTCCAATTATAGTGTGGTGAAATGTTGGTGTTAATCGCACACATGTACACACAGGAAAAGAAACACACACGCACGCACACACACACACACACACTGTATGCATGTACTCAGATTTTGGTCGTTTGAGCAATTTCTGCGTTCGCTTTTTCTTGAAAGGGCCTGAAGGAGTCTGCATTTGGTCTTGGGCTGGTGCAAACTAATTACATCCTGTTCCTTGTTATGCTTACAGATATATCTAAGCCTCTGAGCCTGAGGTCTGTTCTGTGACTGAATACAACCAAGGAGTTATTCATTTCCACAAACCACTATGTTTTTAAATGTAGAGCAAGGGAATTCTTGTGTCTGATAATATTTGGTTTGGTTGGGCTCACTCAAGATGCCCGCAGTACGCAACAACACTCATTCTCTCCTTCACTCTTGCTTGACGCCTCTAGCGCTAATGATAATGGGCCTGGGGTCTCATCCTGCTTCATCCTACCCTGACGACACACTGCACAAAAAACACACACTTACCTGTCGTTTGGGACACTGCACTAAAAACACACACTTACCTGTCATTTGGGACAGTGCACTAAAAACACACACTTACCTGTCGTTTGGGACATGTCGCTATCAATGAGCACTTACCTCCACTGCATTGTGTCCGCTTCTGTTGTCCGCCTCTGCATTTCCTGCAGGGAGAGAAAAGGAAAGGCGGAAAAGAAGACAAAGGCGGCAGCGAGGTCATGTTATAAGTCTGAAGATGTCAGCCTTAAAAAGTCGTTTTGTATTTTACTCCATCTTCAAAACTTTATTTTTTGTCAACACAAGAAATGTATTTAAATAAATTGCTATATTTTGACAAACTCACTCCAGTTGTTTCAAGATAATGTCATATAATGTAGTGATATTTTTTTCTGATTGTAAATAGGTAAAACTGTGATAATGCAGGTGTAGTAGTTGAACACACACACATGCGCGCACACACACACACACACACACACACACACACACACACACTATGGGGTCCTATCGACGTCACTATTCACTGACACATGCGCAGCAACGTGTGTGTGCCTGCGTGACTTAACATAGTCAATCTTGTCACGCGTGCACACGTACGCACACTATGATGTGCGCAAACTACATCACGCGTAATGACAAGCTGCGTAGCACAGCTACTTACAGCGTGTACACGTGTGACCAGTGTTGGAGAAATTTCGTTACGCGTTCACACACACACGCGTTCGCAGTTTTGAGTGTTACGCAACCGGAAGTGTATCTGCATCGTGCACAACACTGAACACATGAACGCGTCGTGTAGTTCTGTTCTGTGTTATTCTATCTCTTTCTATGTTACATTTTCATCCAGTAGATGGTGCCAGTGACCAAACCAACCAGTTGATCAAGCATGTCGCTTCGAGGAGCTGTCCTGAAAGAGAGCAGCGTCACAATCACATAGCCTGCTATAATGTTTTTTATTTTTTATTTTTTTTATTTATTTTTTCCATAATACAAACAGGACATGACAAAGACGATAGAAAAGGGGGGGGGGGGTGTACAGAATATAAACAAAGATTCAGCGATTCAAAGTCTATTCAAGAAATTCCAGTAAGGATTCTGACAAAGCTCCAGGGTCCATAAAGATCCTGAATCCTGTCTTCTTGGAGGAGTAGAGCTGCCTGTTCCATTGACAACAAGTCCATGAAGTCTTTACGCCAGGTCTCCATATTGAAACAGTTTGGCTTCCGTTGTTTCCAATTCATTAGAATAATCCGTTTAGCTGCAAGGAAGGCCGATGTTATAACATCGTGGACAATTTTTGGTTGCTCAATAGACAGTTTCACCCCCAATATGCAGGTTACAGGACAAGGTTTAATATCAAAGCCAAGGAGACCAGACAAGATTACAGTAATGTCGGACCAATACTGTTTGACAAGAGGGCAGTTCCACAACAAGTGCATGAGCGTCCCCTCTACTCCACATCCATGCCAGCACAGTTTAGATAATGTATGATCGATTTTCTTTAATGTACAGGGTGTAATATAAGCCCTGTGTATTATCTTTATTTGTATGATCTTATATCTAACACCGTTAGATATTTTTGTACTATTTTTGAGTGCTGTAGTTATGGGGAAGCCCATGTCACACTCCCAATGAGTTTTATTGCGGTCAGGGATGGCGCAGCACAGCAGTCTATATACTGCTGAAACTGTGCCCTTCCCGACAGCAGCCCTCATTAATTTAGCTTCCAGGTCTCTCTTGTTTCCAATGTCCATACTCTTAGAGAGTAGTGACTTTGTGATAGATTTAATTTGCAAATATGATAAAAATTCAGAGTCTTTCAGCCCAAATACAGTTTTCAATTGACTAAAAGAGACCACTTTTCCATTACTCACCACTTGCCCCACATGTTTAATGTTGTGCTGCTGCCATACACTGTTTTTAAGGGTTTCATCACCCGCAGTGAATAAAGGGTTATTACATAATGGACATGATGGTAGAGAATTTCCACTAAAAGTCAAACGTTTCTGCAATATTTTCACCATTTCACATGAGAATTCAAACAGTGGGTTATTCATTCTCAGAGTGATCTTTGGATTGTACCATAACATTGATAGGGTTAAGACCTTGTTGTGTTCTTGTAGGATTTTCTCCTCAAGCCATTCCCACCCACCAATCTGTCTCACACCATTATAAGCCCACTGCAAGGGGTATCTTGAATTATATGCTATGTAGTACTGGTGGATATCTGGAAGTCCTATTCCTCCACTGCTTCGCGGCTGTATTAATTTTTTATAGCTGATCCTTGGTTTTTTGTCCCTCCATAGGAGGGATACAGGGTGTGTCATAATCATAATCAGTTTATGAACGAAAAAAGGGCTCGCAACACAATTTCAGCAGCAGAGAGAGACAGACAGTCAGCACGGCAGCCGCGCAGCCGCGCACAGCGCATTGAGTGGAAGAGGAGCTGTCCTGCTGCTGAAAGGAGCAGCGTCACAATCACATAGCCTGCTATGAACCAGAGAAAGCACTTATAACCTAAGAGGAATCTGCATGTTCACAACTACAACAACAAAAACCAGAACAAATGCAATGCAAAGATGTATAACAGTTAAAGGAGTTAAATTATGGAATGGACTAGAAAATGAAATAAAAATGTGTAAAACAATCAACAAATTTAAAAAAATGTTAAAAAATCAGATTATTAACAAATATAAAACTCAAGATTGATATTTATATTATATTACATTATTATATTTAAACATATTATTACATTCATAGATATATAGAAATTTAGTTTGTGTATTTGACACTTTGTAAGTACAATTCATGTGTATATAGAATACCTGTATTTTGCTTAGTACTCATTATTATTGTTATTATCATTACTATCAATATTATCAATATTATATATCAAGAAAAAATAATAATAATAATAATTAAAAAAAAAAAAAAAAATGAATGTAAAAAGGGTAGGCGCTATAAGCGTTTGCTTCAGCCTACTCCTTTTCGGTCAGATCTTTTCAGGCTTGTATACACCCAACCAGCAATCACTGTTTGTTCTCTTATTTTGTTTTCTTGCTTTTCTTTAATCACAACTGTATTGAGCTGTACTTGTGAAATTGACCGAAATAAACTAAACTAAACTATAATGTTTATTAATGTTCCAGATGTATTTTATTTTATTGACAGTATTTCATTGTTAATATGAGCTGCTGATTGTAACTCATCAATTTCCCCTCAGGCCACGCGCCGTGTCGCTGGCTGCAACAGGCATCCCCTGGCCGCACCGCTGCTGCCTGTGATTTTGAAGGCCCAATTCGAAGGCCCAATTGGGCCGAAACTGTCTCAATAAATGTCCGCCACGGGAGCTATCAAGAAATTGTGTTGCGTGCCCTTTTTTCGTTCATAAACTGATTACCGGTATTCTGAGTTCAGTAATTCTCATTATCAGTTTATTGTGTGCATGACAGTAAACACACTCATTCTAGATCTATTCTTTGATCACACTGCACACAAAACCACGCAATTCATAAACAGATCATTTTAATCATGGCTCAGAAATGTTCAGGCAATAATACTTCAGGAAAATAGATACTAATCATTAACTAATGACTACCTACTCATTAACTATGATTAACTAGTGATTGACTAATGCCAAATTTTTCATTAGCTACTCATTAACTGGCTATTAGTTAATGGTTAGTTTACTAGTAACTAGTATTTGTGTACGTTATTGTAAAGTGTTACCATATAATAGGCTATAGCTACAAAACACAAAATAAAAAACCAGGCGATCTTTCAGCATGTAGCATAACGTTTTTTAAATGGCCTCTGAAATGTTTAGGCAATAAAACAAATAAATAAATAAATAAAATAAAAATATAGCCTATGAATGAGGAATCAAGTTAACAAAAACAGAGAGCAGCA
This sequence comes from Poromitra crassiceps, assembly GCF_964638095.1. NCBI lineage: Eukaryota > Metazoa > Chordata > Actinopteri > Beryciformes > Melamphaidae > Poromitra > Poromitra crassiceps. The sequence continues at coordinate 40,783,444 of NC_139624.1, forward strand.
GGCTTTTATAATAGGCTACAAAATAAAAAATAACAACTTCACATGTTGCTGTTAAGGAACAGCAGAGCATTAACACTTGCAGCAGCTCATATTAACAATGAAATACTGTCAATAAAATAAAATACATCTGGAACATTAATAAACATTATAGCAGGCTATGTGATTGTGACGCTGCTCTGTTTCAGAAGCAGGACAGCTCCTCGAAGCGACGCGTGATTTCTAACCCCACATAGCACCTGGGGTTTTTCATCTTTTAAAATAAAGATGTTTAAAAAACTTTTGCTTGTTACATTTTCAGTGCTGTACCTTTTCTCTGGGTAAGAATTGAGCTTGAAATTAACGATATGATACATTATATATGAGCTATGAACGTGAACACAACACCGTTTATATTATTGCATGTTTTTGTAGATTGTGTACATTGTGTAGAATTATTATGCTTATTATTATTACTAAGGAAGTATGACCATAATTAATTTCAATGTCCGCTCTCAATGTCCGCTCTCGAAATCGCTGTCGTTCTCAAGAGCTATTCAGTTGGTTCATGAAATCGCTGGGCTGCGTGCCCTCCAGTGCTGCTCCTGGCCAATCCCGGCGCCACAGGGCGTGGTTATTGCTTATCCTATGTGGGGTTAGAAATCACGCCTAAGCGACATGCTTGATCAACTGGTTGGTTTGGTCACTGGCACCGTCTACTGGATGAAAATGTAACATAGAAAGAGATAGAATAACACAGAACAGAACTACACGACGCGTTCATGTGTTCAGTGTTGTGCACGATGCAGATACACTTCCGGTTGCGTAACACTCAAAACTGCGAACGGGTGTGTGTGTGAACGCCTAACGAAATTTCTCCAACACTGGTCACACGTGTACATGCTGGAAGTAGCTGTGCTACGCAGCTTGTTGTTACGCGTGATGTAGTTTGCGCACATCATAGTCCGCGTGACAAAATTGTTCTATTATCTTCATGCGTGCGCTTACGCGCTCTGGCTGCGCACCCCGCGTACATCATTACGTGTACATTTACGCGTAATGATGTACGCGGGTTGCGCAGCCAGAGCGCGTAAGCGCACGCATACACGCATGACCATTACAAGTCAATGGGGAAACTACATGACACGTCAAGCGTTGTGTGACACGTTCAGTCGTAGCTGCGCATGTTTATTGAGACGTATGGACCTTCATACACACACACACACACACACACACACACACACACACACACACACACACACACACACACACACACACACACACACACACATATATTTATTTATTTATTTATGTGTCCAGGATTAGAAAATGATTGGAAAAAATTTAGTTCGTATGTGCTCTAATGGAAAACTGAATTCAATATTGCATTTAATAATGCTGCGTTTATTTACCTTGAAATATCAAGACTATTCATGCATGACTACAGATCATCTTCTTGTTACAGTTGATGGTAATCCCACAAAATCCAGCCAGGTGCCACACAGTGTCAAATACAGTGTAGAGGCTACAAATCTTCCCAGTAATAACACTACTGTCTTTAATCTGGTACGATGCAACTAGCCTACTACACCTTCAAAAACATGCCTTCAATCCAATTAATCAATTCACTAACAAGGCTGTAAAGCAGACACGCTCTCAGTGGTGGGTTTTAACACACACACGCACGCATGCACACACACACACGCACGCACGCACACACACACACACACACACACACACACACACACACACACACACACACACACACACACACACACACACACACACACACACACACACACACACACACACACACCTGATGGGGAGCTCAGTTTGCCGCGCAGCTCTAGCTGTGTGCCATTGTTCTTTGCTGAGTGTGGCTTGGCTCCCTGTTGCTTCTCCAACTCCCCTGCAGAAGACAGCAGACATGAATGATCATCATCATCATCACCATCATGAGAGAGACCAGGAAGAGGCAGAGAGAGGGAGAGAAGAGAGAGAGAGGGAGAGAGGCAGGCAGAGTGATAGGTGAGAGTGACAGTGTTAGAAAATCATCTCTCAACAGGCGTAATTCCTCTTTCTGTCACACACGCACCCAAAATCAGACCGAAATCATATTCGAATATTACCTCTAAACAAAACATATTTGTTCAAATAAATCGCATACTTTTTTCTTTTTTTTGCGTGCGTGGCAAGGCAAACCAATACAACCAGAGAGCTTATATAACTACTTGGCATATTTATTTGAACATGAGCATTTTCATTATTTCAACAGATATTTTTTTTCATATTTATTCAGTCAGTACTAATAAAGTAGTAGCCTACACTTTTGTAATGTTTTTAAATAAGCAGCCAAACGATGTATATATGTTTTTATGTTGCCCTCTTGGCCAGGTTTTTTACCTTGTTAAATGTAAAATAAAATAAAAATAATAATAATAATATATATATATACTGTATATATATATATAAATACATTTTCATATTCAAATATTCTTAAATTTTTTTATATTCTAATATATATTCGAACATAGAATATTCTTTAACAGCCCTAACGCACGCACGCACACGCACGCACGCACGCACGCACGCACGCACGCACGCACACTCACTCACTCACTCACTCACTCACTCACTCACTCACTCACTCACTCTCTCTCTCTCTCTCTCTCTCTCTCTCTCTCTCTCTCTCTCTCTCTCTCTCTCTCTCTCTCTCTCTCTCTCTCTCTCTCTCTCTCTCTCTCTCTCTCTCTCTCTCTCTCTCTCTCTTCCCCCCACTCTCTTCTTTAAGCTCACAGTGCTACTCTCCGTCTAATTACACTTCACACTTCATGGTAATTTGCATGTCATTTCCAATCACGGTGACTATGTAAATGTGTTGTCTTTAACAGTGCACTGCATTCTAATTATGATGCAGAACAGCAAGACTGCCTGGTGAGACCTTAAGGGTGCAGCACACAAAATGTCCTTTCATGCTTTGGTGTCAAAGTGTTCCAGAAAATAAATTGTTGTTGTTTTGCTGTTTTCATCTCTTGCAAAAGACAAGAACGGTGTGCAAGTCCTACTGTAGAGATATGAGATTAGTAGATTAGATATATACTTTTTGGCCAAGTGATTATCTATTTAATACACAGGGAAATCACCAATGAGCAACACAGCGATATTAAGATTATTAAGTAGAATGGCAGTGACTATCAAATTATGTGAGTTGCAATCTGGGAATGCATCGGTTAAACTTTTTTTTTTTCTCTCTCTAACCTTTGGGGCAGCCCCGTTTCGATGTGGTGCAACAGGAACTCAAGAGGCGCAGTCGGCAGCGGAAGAAAATCCCTTTCCGCTCCCTTTCCCTTTGTGCTCCTTCCCTCCACACCTGCCCACAATGTTGCCTCGTTAGCCCTGCCGTAGTTCCCCCCTGTCCAATCAGGTGGCCTCTTCTAACCCCACTGCTGCTACCTCCCCAGCTGCCCCTCATGTTTTTGATGAGTTTCTCCTGTATTTAGGCCTGTGTCTGCCCTGTCTGTTTGTCATGTCATTGTGTGTTTATATGCCTATTTCACATCCCACCCAAATCAGACATTTTGGCTGCGTTCGGAAATAGCACTCCGAGCGCCCAGAGCGCACTCTGGCACAAACTGGACCGTTTGTAAATTGGGAGCGCTGTTGGAATACAGCGTTGGGTTATTCAGAGCGCTACAAGAGTGACAGAGCGCACTCTCTGCACTCCGTCTGAGGAGATGGAGCGTCAAGAGTGCCAAGAGATGATGATGAACTGCTAAAATGGTAAAAAAAAACACGGGAAGAGAAGAGAACGGAGGAGAGGAGCTGAGAGCAGATAAGAGTGAGCTGTTTGTATGTGTAGCAGTTAGGTAACTGCTAGCCAGTAGCATGTGTTTCTAAAACTAATGACCCGTTTGTTAATTCATACAGAAAGAGCACGCTCTGCCTCTTTGAACAGCCGCACTCTCATTTTCGTGCAGAGCGTCAGATTGGATTTCCGAACGCACCCTTTGTGTCTAAAGGCAGGAACTAAAACAGGTACAAGCAAGAGCCCCGGGACTGGACCCATTTAGGTGGTCTAGTCCCAAGTCTTGTTTGCATCTGTTTTAGTTCCTGCCTTTAGACACAAAATGGCTGATTTGGGTGGCATGTGAAATAGGCTAATTGTCTGTTCATTCCCTGCCTGTAGCCTAGCTGTGGCTATAGACTACACGCACAACTTCTTTACTTCCTGAAATTAGTACAGCTTCTTTATTTCCTGTCCTACACTATTGGATGAACTGATGAATCAGGTGTGCCTGATCATTGTTGTGACTGCAGCACACCTGACATTAATCAGTTCATCCAATAGTGATGACAGGAAATAAAGAAGCTGTACTAATTTCAGGAAGTAGTGGAGTTGTGCATGTAGCCCATTGTGAGTTTGTGTCATGAGTTCTCTTCAGTAAACCATTTCACTCTGCCTGCTCCTGTGTCACTCTGCACCTTGGGTCCTCATTACACCTCACATTGACAATTAGCCTCTGGCTCAAATCTGGGACATTTTCATTTCTTGTAAATCTTGATTAATGTGCATTGTCCCTGTACAAATAAATACATCAATAAATCAATAAAAAGTAATTCTCCAGCCAGTAGGAGCAGGTAATTTACACACACACACACACACACACACACACACACACACACACACACACACACACACACACACACACACACACACACACACACACACACACACACACACACACACACACACACACACACACACACACACACACACACACACACACACACACACACACACACACACCCTCAGACAGAGACACAGACACGGTGGCGCAGTCGGTAGCGCTGTCGCCTCACAGCTACAAGGTCCTGAGTTCGATTCTCGCCTGGGACGCTATGGGCGCTGCGCTGGAGTTGTGTCCCCCCCATATCTTCAGTGCCTACTGCCCAGGTGAGTTATCTCGTCGAAAGGGCCTTTCTTTTTGCATGTTCTCCCCGTGCTCCCCAGGGGGTTCCTCCGTACATAACCAGCCACTAAAAACATGCAGAAGATCGTCATCCGACCAGTGACGACAACATCCGAAGTCGGTCCACGGGTGCTGGAAAGAAAAAGCGACCACTGCTCCTGGCCTGCCCCCCGGAGGAAAGGACAAGCCAGGATGGATGTGTTGATGTGTGATCGTGTGACAATAAAAAGACGGGCTTGTCCGTCTACTAACTGTTTAACTGTTTTAGACAGACAGACAGACAGACAGACAGACTCACACACACACACACACACACACACACACACACACACACACACACACAAACACACACACACACACACAGTGGTGCATTTGGTTTGTGAAGTTTGTGATTTAATTCTTATAAAGTAAAGGTAAAGGTAAAGTCACAACGATTGTCACACACCTGAGTGTGCGAAATTTGTTCTCCGCATTTGACCCATCCCCTGGGGGAGCGGTGAGCAGCAGCGTGCGCCGCGCTCGGGAATCACATGGTGATTTAACCCCCCAATTCCAACCCTTTGATGCTGAGTGCCAAGCAGGGAGGCAATGGGTCCCATTTTTATAGTCTTTGGTATGACTCGGCCGGGGATCGAACTCACAACCTCCCAGGCTCAGGGCGGACACTCAGACCACAAGGCCACTGAGCTGGTAAGGTAAGGTCAGGTGGTAAGGTGAGCTATAAGGTTGTGCAATATCAATAGGAGGAATTGTGCAATATCATTAGGGCAGGGTCTTATAGTATCCCCTCCTCTCACAGAGTATCTACCAGCGTGACATTACTGCATTATGTCCTGTATTTAGTGTCACAGTGTAACACTGTTTTGTTTTGTTGTCTTGTTGATTTGTTTGTATTGCTCGTGATGCAGCTGTGTGCAGCACTATTTGCCCAAAACAAATTTCCCTTCGGGGGCAATACATTTGGTCTTATCTTATTATCTTACACACACACACACACACACACACACACACACACACACACACACACACACACACACACACACACACACACACACACACACACACACACACACACACAAACAAACAACTCATTGCTAATGCCTGGCTGCTTTCTGGAACACTGGCCTCTTTTCACACCCCCGCGTTTACTTTTCCCTTCCTTCTTTCTTTCAGTCCTGCCGTGTGTGGAGGCCACAGTGCACCAGAGGAAACAAACCAAAATGCTACAGCCAATCTGCACCTACACCAAGAGGACGCTGACGACAAGGTGTAGCAAATAATACAGAAGACAGAATGACTCCTGACTCATGTATGGTCTCTGAACACCAATCGATTCTCACTCTCAGTATGTAAGCAGCATGCACCGCAGACTAGTCCCACTGGCCAAGATGTAAGAGTATTGATTTGCCCTGAAATATAATAGGGTGTTGACCTTCTAGTTTGTTGTTGGGAGAACTGGCAAGGGAGGAATGCAGTCTAACAGTCCTCTGAGAGTATTTCAAAGTAAGCGTTTCTGTCTGTCATTTGCAACTTACTTGACATAATCAAAATGATCCTGATAAACAAACATGCATACAGTCATAATCTGATATCGCATAATTTTGTCTCTGTGACATACGCTGGCTGGGGTAGCTGCCCTGCGTCTGTCAATTTATTCACTTCACCATCAGTTTGTGAGGTGGGAGGCAGGAACCCCGAGGGTTAATACTGTACCTGGATAACACTAATGATACACTCATGCCTCAGGGCGAGGCTTTGATGTACATCAACACACACACACACACACACACACACACACACACACACACACACACACACACACACACAGTGGTACTCACACTCAATCCGTATCTGCTCCATCTCTGACACCTCTGCAATCGATTCTTTCAGGTCTTCTACAAACTTCAGCAGCTCCTCAGCGCTTTGGGCGCAGAAGTTTAGCACCTGCTTCTTGTCTGAGCCGAAGGGGGAGAGGATGGTGATGCCATGAGGATAGTCTGAGGAAAGCACATAGGAGATAGATGGGTTGAGAGAGAGAGAAACAGCCCCCACATACCCCATAGATTAGTTTTCGTACTATCAGGTAGGAAAATGTAATGAAAATCTTAAAAAGTGTTTTGTTATCCTTTATTATGGGCATGTTCCAGCTGTTCTATTATTTGCCTTTTCCCACTTAGTCATACCACATAACTGATGATCATTACAAAAAAATCTGAACTGAACATTCTGCCCACTTTGTAGAAAATATTGAGATATATATTATGTATTCAGCAAAAAAATAAAATAAAAAAATAAATAATAATAGTATAATAATAAAATAATAGTAATCACAACTATTTTCTGTTTTCATTATTAATCTCTCCCATTGCTCATATCAGCAATGGATTTCTTCTCGAAAGGCACCTCCTCTGATCTTAGTGTCCAGCATGTCTTCCTGGCCCATGGGAAAAAGTAGGAGGATAATAAATCATCCCAACACTATTTCCAATTTCCCTTCGCCTTATACCTGGCCTGATTCTATTAAGAAGGTATGAATGCTTCCATTCCACTCATCTGTTGAAAACCTGAACTTGCAGTGACAATCAATCAGAAGACACACACACACACACACACACACACACACACACACACACACACACACACACACACACACACACACACACACACTGATGTTTGCATCCATTCAAGCAGCCAGTTAATTTCCGTTCCGTTAGTTCAGATGATTCAGTTCATTCAGAGACTCCAAATGACTCCATGAGCTATGAAGCCGTTTTCCCACATGCGTACCGGAAAATTACCTGTAAGTCAATATCGGACATTTCCCTTCACACTTCGGCTCGCGCATATGGGAATCTAGCAGCGAATTTGCCTGTATGTTGGGGGGCGGGGCGGCACTGCAGAGTGGGTGGGGAGTGATGTGTCGGCAAAACTCCGAATGGTGAAATAAGTTTGCTTGTTTATCCGTTCACCTGCGTCGCGTTGAAGCACTTTTTACAGACTGGCTTCGTTTGATGTGTCCGGGCTTGCCTTCGCTGTCGGCAACGTAAGCAAAATACTTCCACATTTCGCTTCGTGCATTTGCTTCGTCTGTGTCCCTGTCGGGCTGTCACTGAAGGAGGACGAGCAGGCAGCAGAGAGGAGAGAGGGGAAAATCAGCACACCCACACATGAAGCTGATAGGCTACTGCTCTTATTATCACAAGATCATTTCGCCAGTTTGCTTTAATGTGCGCGAATGATTAGATTATGCCCGCTGGAACATTAAGCAACGTGTGTACACCTCGCCCATGAGAGTGTCGCGGGAAATGACTGGACCCGTTCTCTACTTGAGTCCGCTATCGCGCATACCGCTCTTCTGACTGGCTCCAAACTGGTGAAATCTCCGCGATGACGGGGTCGCGCTTATACCGGCACGACGACTTTCTCACATGCAGGCATTAGACCACGTTCCGGTCATTTTGCGGTACAAAGCGCATGTGGGAAAAGGGCTCTTAGTTAGTCAACCAAATCTCAACGCCCGCCCAGCTATATACTAGGTTACGACCTAGTCTTGTTTTAAGTCAGCTCTCTGCAGTGAAGACTCAGTATGTGGTGACTTACACTCATTTTCATACAAGTGGAACTGCATGCCCAGTAGGCCCATAGCTTTACAGAAGGTGTAGGCTGCAGAACTCTTCTTCTTTGGACACAGCTTCAAGATCTGAGGACAAAGCAAAGGACATAAAAAAACAAGAACATAAAGTCCATCTGAAAACAACAACAACAACAACAACAACAACAACAACAACAACAACAAGAACATTATTAAATGTTTTCTTCAATATTTTATTTTTCAGTTTTCGTTTTTGAATGACAATGATATTAATTATTATTAGTATTTTATTTGCACACAGTAAATCAATAACAGCACAAGAGATACAAGTGCAAATATTGTGCAGGTAAGAGACAAGAAACCCTAGAGGGCTTATGCGAGGTCTCTTACCTCAGAAATTAAACCAAAGTTAAGTTACAGCAAAAACATATAATATAAACAAGAACAAGAGAGAAGAACAAACAACAAAAATAAATAATAGACCAAATCAGCGGGGATGTTTACCGGTACATTTACTTCCGGGTACCCCTGAGGTCCACACATTATAATGGCGGTGGACGGCACAAACTGACGTGTTGAAGACAAAAACAGACAAAGAAGACAAAAATGGTTCGTCCGTGTTGTGTTGTTGTTTAATATCATTCATAACAACACTTTCACTAACGTTAGTGGAGACCAGACTAGCTAATTTACCTGTTGGACCAGACCAGAGTAGACTTGAAGCTAAATTAAATTAACGTGGCGTCAGTAGCTCTGTCTGTAAGGTTAACGAGTCTGCAAAAAGACAGCGAGTTTGACAGACAAACAAACGTTATTAGCTAGCTAACACTACATAAAACAAACACAGAAGAAAGGCTAGATACGTCGGACAAGCATGTTTACCAACCGTTTAACCATTTAAATTGAAAGTAGTCGGCCGAAAACAGCGAGAGGGTTTGACAGCATTTATTTGACAACACGCACATTTAAACCTGCCGCCTTCCCCAAGTGGTACCCGGAAGTAAATTTGTTTACATGGTGACGTCACGGTGATTTGGTCTATAGCAAAGCAAAGAAAACATGGCAAGGTGTTTAAAAGGCAATGTGAGGTGCAGTGTGTGAGGTGCAGTGTGTAATGTGCGAGGACTATGTGTGACTCAACAGAGAGGTTCTGATATTGGATTTATATGAGATGATGGATGATGCGTTGTTGGCTATGTTGATATATTTATTCCATAGTATGGCTCCTCTGAAGCGTATTGAAAATTGGTTATTGGTAGTGTGACAGTATGGGGGGTGAAGGTTATCTGAATGTCTTGTGTTATGTGTAGTAAGTAGGACCTACTGTACACGGTGCAGGGAGAGAGACAGGTGAGTATAAACATTTAGGGCTCTATATCTTCGTACGGCGCTATCGTGATTTATTATTTTGCGCTCTGGTGAAGATACCGTCGCTATGTTCCCAGCGTAAACAGAGGTTTGGGCGTTCCCCGTGCCAAAATAGGCGTTCCAGCGCAATGTGTTAGAAAAACAGGCCTTGGGTACTCTCAATTTTAATGCCACCAAATAGCTGGTCTTAGCGCAAAAAAAACCTCTACGCCAGGTGTACGCCTGAGCGCAGACAGTATTCTCCGCGCAGTGCAGGAAATCCTCGAATGGATAGGCCTACATTACGAATTCAGAATGCCACGTTGATTTTCAACTAACCTACACTGCAGAAAAAAACACACACATTTAAAAATGAGAATTTGTTCGTCATGGTTTTGTGATTTGCGTTTTGAATTGGATTAGCAGGGGAACGTGGGTCTGGCGGGGCGGGAGTCTGTGTGTAGCGCGGGGAAGGGTGCTTTTAAGTGTTCGGCTAGTGTGCCGGGTCCTGGAGGGGGGTCTCCCCGGAGAAGGTGTGAGCTGGGCCGGGTAGGCAGGCCGGGTGGGTTGGTGCACAGGGTCGGTAGAGGCACTGAGCTATACGTGCGCTGTACGTGGTCCCGCGGATCGAAATCAGTTTCTGGCAGCAAATCACTTTTTGACACAACACCGGCCAGTAGGCTATACAGTAACCTCTCTCCCTGCAATTGCACCATGCAACAATAGCTTAACCCGAGTGGACAATTCTGGTATAGGCTATTGAAATAGGCTAGAATTAAAATCTCACACATCTCTACCCTATTAAAGAAACAAATATTTTTAAATGTGTATGTTATAGCCTATATGAGCGAAACGACTACTAATAGGCTACTAATTACAAAAGCATCAATTTTCGTTACGAATCCGAACTGGTTCATCCTCCAATTCTCTCCCTCTCTCGTTCTCCCCCCCCCTCTCTCTCTGACTCTCTCCCTCTCTCTTTTCTCTCTCTCTCTCTCTCTCTCTCTCTCTCTCACTCTGTCACTCTGCTTGCACTGAGCAAGAAAGAAGCTGCTGTCACAGACGTGATGGCGGTGACGCTGTGGCTTTTAAGGGGAGTGATCTCACCTTGTGAATCCTGTTATGGGCATAAACACGCCTATGGAGGTTTGCACCGAGATGACGTGAAGCGCAGCGGGCCGACACGCTCACAATTAGGGCTTTGCGCGGCGCTATTCCAGCGCAAAACGGGCGCTAACGCAAAATTACCGCCGTTGCGAAGATAGGGCCCTTAGAGACAAAGGTGCGTACCTGGAGTGTGTTGTTATCGTGTATGGGGAGTATTTTAAGCTCTTTGAAAAGAGCATCTGGCACACATGATGCCATTTAATCAAATTGGTGAGTGTTTTAGTGCTTCTTAATCTTTTTGATTGAAGACCTTCATGACAGATATTTGGTATAACTCTGAAGGACCTTAAAGAAATAAACTGTAACTTAGCTCCATATTATCTCATGCTCGGACAAACATACAGTACTTCAAAGACCAAACCCAGACAATATTCCTGTGCATCGTAACCTTCAAAGGGGCAATACTGTAACATTTCACATTGAATGCCAGTGCTCGATTTTCTAGACCGGCATGGCAAGAATAGTGATGTGGATTTTCTTCTTTTTCATGGAACAACCTTCCAGATAGAGAAAGATGAGGGAATCTGCTTTGCACCGCTACTGCAGGACACTTTCTTTTTACTAGGCAAGGGTATTAAACCAATACATCACATTGGCACTTTCGACATGTTCATGTTGCTAGAACGTAACCAAATTCAAGGAAGAGTTCCTATAAGTTTCATTACGTACTATAACATTTCCAAAGAGCACTTCTGCCCTGCTTTCTTTCAAAGTAGGCGAGAGAAAGAAAATTACTTTTATGCTGCAGGAGAAAAAAGGAGAGGAAAAAACAGACATATTACTTTTCCCTTGCTGCGTTTTGTTGAGATCAAGTGATCAAGATTTGACGTAATTATGAGAGTAGTTAAATACTTTGGATAGATAACCGCTATGTGGCTCCTAATGAGCACATTAATTACGCTCCCCATTAAATCTTTGATTAATTTCCCATTCTACACGACTTTGGACCATATCAAGAACTTATCTGTGCCATAGCCCCAGATGAAAGAGAACTTTACTGGCCCTTAGAGGCGCTCTGTAGGGCAGTGCAGTGCGACGCTGCATTTGCTATTATCTATTATTAAAAGAAATGGCCGAAGAGTTGTGAGCTATGAAACAACATAGAAGAAGAGAGGGCGCCTAGAGAAATGGTGCACAGTAGCTGTTGGTGCATTGCAGCTGTCACAACAATAAGCAGTTTCAAAGCTTGGCTGTATGTAGCAGAAACAATGTTTCCAGAATCGTGTAGAGAGTTTGACTTTGTCCTGCCCCGCTCGAAACATGTCAAAACAATGTCAAAGCAAATGTGAGTTTAATGATGGTTTAATGATCTGCCTTTTTTCTTGGATACTTACGACAAGGAGGTCATTGAAGAGGAAGACTTCTCTCTGGTGGGCCGCCTGTTTCTGGGCCTTGTTGACATCTGTTACTTCAAAAAGACGACTGCAGCACACCAGTCTTCTGTGAGGGACAGAGAGGACCTGCAGAGACAGAGGAGCAGAGACCCATAAGACACACCAGTCTTCTGTGAGGGACAGAGAGGACCTGCAGAGACAGAGGAGCAGAGACCCATAAAACACACCAGTCTTCTGTGAGGGACAGAGAGGACCTGCAGAGACAGAGGAGCAGAGACCCATAAGACACATCAGTCTTCTGTGAGGGACAGAGAGGACCTGCAGAGACAGAGGAGCAGAGACCCATAAGATACACCAGTCTTCTGTGAGGGACAGAGAGGACCTGCAGAGACAGAGGAGCAGAGACAGACCCATAAGACACAGCAGTCTTCTGTGAGGGACAGAGAGGACCTGCAGAGACAGAGGAGCAGAGACCCATAAGACACATCAGTCTTCTGTGAGGGACAGAGAGGACCTGCAGAGACAGAGGAGCAGAGACCCATAAGACACACCAGTCTTCTGTGAGGGACAGAGAGGACCTGCAGAGACAGAGGAGCAGAGACCCATAAGACACACCAGTCTTCTGTGAGGGACAGAGAGGACCTGCAGAGACAGAGGAGCAGAGACCCATAAGACACACCAGTCTTCTGTGAGGGACAGAGAGGACCTGCAGAGACAGAGGAGCAGAGACCCATAAGACACACCAGTCTTCTGTGAGGGACAGAGAGGACCTGCAGAGACCCACTGTCAGAATGAGCCACTCTTGCCAGAACAAGCAAAGAAAAACACTCTTTTCTACAAGGGCCAGGAATGATTCTGCAGGTTGAAACCTTCATTTGAGGCCAGGCCATCATTCTGTCATCAATAATAGCTTCCATAAAATGAAGGACTTCTACTGCACAAAGACTTATTGATGAATTGAGCTCAGGGAAAAGAAGAAAAGAGGCACTCTGCTCATTAACAATATGCTCATTAAGCCTGAACATTGTTGTAGACTTTGAAAGAGAAGGATCTTAGAAATGGGCAGAACAGATCGAAGAATGGATGGAACACAGAAGTGAAAGAATAAACTATGGTGACAAGAAATCCGCTGTGCAGCAAGTATGCCTCGGTAGGATGTCAAGGATTTAGTAGATCAATTTGTCCGTTAGACCAACTAGAACACTTTGAGATAACCAGTTTGGCCTTGTGAGATTCTGGCAGAGCAGATTAAATGATGGGTTATGCTAAAATACATGGAGGAGGGCAGAGGTACCGCCCCCGTCTGGCAGTGTCAGGTTAGGGCAGGGGTAGGGCAGCATCTGAAAGTGGGCACAAAGTAAGTAGTGAAGCCAAACGGGGAGACTTATGGAGCAATTTATTTCAGGCCGAGCTACTACACATCATTCACTGGGGTTAAAAGTTGAGGATCCTGGACTAACATAAATGTTTGCCATGAGAGATGGCATTGTCAAGTTTAATATGGGCTTTGGTGAAGAGAAAACACGTGCTGATACAAATTGGTGACATGAACGTGACCAAAGGGGCTTATTAAAGAGCCGTTCTTAAAATGTTAATTAGGGTAAGAGATAAGACAAGTGTGTTGTCTCGGAGACCGCTGAAGGCTGCAGGGTTACACAAGGTCCTGCCAAATAACTGTCCGCCTCAGGAGAACATGGGAATTCATGTGGCTTTACATGAGGGTCATTTTGCTCCCACTTCGGTGTGCGGGATTATGCTTTGCCTATGATCAAACAATAATCAAAGGTCAGGATGCTGGCTTCAGATGGTTTCTCTTAAATAGAGAAATGAGTGTTATTTGTTTTGCAGTAAGGACTATTCAGACATTGATAGCAAGCAAATTGCACTTCCTCTTTGTCGAATGGATTAGCTGTGCACAAGCAAACCGTCTAATGCTTTTTCTTACATGTCATAGTAAGAATTTAGGAATGCAATGAAGTTTGTGAAACGTTCAGATAGATACAGTATGTACACTAGTCTACTGCCCAATGCACCGTCCCTTTGCACAAATATGTGTCAGTGCAAGATGTCAATGTATGTCTCTGTAACAGTTACCAATGTCACCAATATAAACTCATGTATATTTATCGTGCGTGCCAATGAAGGCAATTCTGTTTCTTGGGAAAGACAAGAGAGAGAGGGAGAGCAAAAAGAAAAGGATATGAGCTAAATATGAGCAGAGGTGTAAGCGGGTCAGTAACGCGCTGCTGTCCCTACTGGCCAGACTGCTGTCCCTACTGGCCAGACTCAGAGGTGTCAGCATGTCAGTAACGCACTGCTGTCCCTACTGGCCAGACTGCTGTCCCTACTGGCCAGACTGCTGTCCCTACTGGCCAGACTGCTGTCCCTACTGGCCAGACTGCTGTCCCTACTGGCCAGACTGCTGTCCCTACTGGCCAGACTGCTGTCCCTACTGGCCAGACTCAGAGGTGTCAGTGTGTCAGTAACGTGCTGCTGTCCCTACTGGCCAGACTTCTCTCTAGGATTCAAGTGCTTTTTCCCCATGTAAGGAGATTACACTGCAGAAATGCCTCATGCCTTTGGCAAGCGATCTACTAAGGTCCTCAGAGTTGACCCCCCCTCCCCAAGATCAAACTCAAATATTCCCCTTTTCTCTGTCTGACTGTCTGTTCAGTTTTCGCTGTGCTTTTCTCCTCTCATCATTGCAAGGTCTACAGGCTCCAGCCCAGCCTGCCACAGCTAGCTCACTGCAGGGTCTACGGGCTCCAGCCCAGCCTGCCACAGCTAGCTCACTGCAGGGTCTACGGGCTCCAGCCCAGCCTGCCACAGCTAGCTCACTGCAGGGTCTACGGGCTCCAGCCCAGCCTGCCACAGCTAGCTCACTGCAGGGTCTACTACGGGCTCCAGCCCAGCCTGACACAGCTAGCTCACAGGGTCTACGGGCTCCAGCCCAGCCTGACACAGCTAGCTCGCAGGGTCTACGGGCTCCAGCCCAGCCTGACACAGCTAGCTCACTGCAGGGTCTACAGGCTCCAGCCCAGCCTGCCACAGCTAGCTCACTGCAGGGTCCACAGGCTCCAGCCCAGCCTGCCACAGCTAGCTCACTGCAGGGTCTACGGGCTCCAGCGGCTGTAGCTCTGGAGGTAGAGCGGGTTGTCCACTAATCACTTTGGATAAAAGAGGTTGGTGGTTCGATTCCCGCCTCCTCCAGTCTGCGTGTCGAAGTGTCCTTGGGCAAGATACTGAACCCCAAATTGCTCCTGATGGTGTGCCAGCACCCTGCATGGTAGCCTGCCGCCATCGGTGTATGAATGGGTGAATGTACCTACTGATTGTAAAGCGCTTTGGATAAAAGCGCTATATAAATGCAGGCCATTCCAGCCCAGCCTGCCACAGCTAGCTCACTGCAGGGTCTACGGGCTCCAGCCCAGCCTGCCACAGCTAGCTCACTGCAGTGTCCACATGCTCCAGTCCAGCCTGCCACAGCTAGCTCACTGCAGGGTCTACAAGCTCCAGCCCAGCCTGCCACAGCTAGCTCACTGCAGGGTCTACAAGCTCCAGCCCAGCCTGCCACAGCTAGCCTGCTTTCTCATTACAAAATATCAGAAACATGCAAAGACATCATTAGCCAGAAACGCTGCTTGCTCATCCCCACAACCCACTCCTGTGCAGAAAGGGGTTGAAAGAAAAAGTATGGTAGGGTTTTTGTCAATATATTCATGCTCAAATTAATGGTGAACTGTTTGTTGGAAACCTGATTAAACACATCTTATGCATATCAAAATATTTTGGGAGGTTTGGACCGTGTTTGAGGAAGAAAACAGTTCATTCCTTCCATTCAACTTTGTTCCACTGCTGAGATCAATTAGATTTAGATGCTGCTGTAAGGCAATAGTGATGTATAATGATGGGTGCATGATATCTGCCATGCTATTGCACCTAGTCTAGGGCATCCGAGGAATATTTGGACTTAAAAATTCATCACCACATCCAAGAAGATTTGTTTTATGGCTTTGGCCAAGTCGAATATTTGTGCCAACCAAATACTATGAAGAATCACATCAGGAAAACCTTTCTTATGGGAGCCATTTCTTCTTAGCTTAATATATCACAAGAGTTAAACTGCAATTAAGGCATTCTGACACCTACTGTGATAGTGCCTCTTGTATTTGGATGGAAGAAACACTTTATCTAAGCCCCACGGTGGACAACTCCCATGGGCAGGAATAGGCAGTGTCACAGAAATCCATCAGAGTTTTGGCTATGGCAACACTCTCTCTGTCATCATATGGCCACTCATTCATCACAGAGAGACACACGAAAAGGCACAGGCCAAAGAAATCCACTGCACCAACCCTTTCGATGTCAGAACACAAATGCCATTCTGGACGGTAACATGATGTAATTGAGATGGGCGGGGGCTGGGGGGGGGGGGGTAAAAACCCAAAGTAAAAACTTTGCTTCCTCCAAAAGTGAGTTCATACCTCCTTGACATGCATGACAGGCAGCAGCATGACTCAAGCCGGGTCAAAAACTTTAAACCTCTGTTAGTCTTTGATGTTAAGTGTTGAAGTGATTATGCCCGCTTACTTGATGATACCTGAAAGTTTAAAAAAAAACAGAGTCTAACGATAGCAGTGGCTAACGATGTACTGAGCTAGAATAATGACCTGTCCTGTGGTAATGATTGTGGTGCTGATGAGACATTTAATGGCTAATAAATGTGCTTCGCTGATGCTAAGGCTAGGTGACGGTGACAGGGTCTGGACTAATGAGTGGATGACTCTTGGCATGGAGTTTGCTGAGGTGTGTGTGTGTGTGTGTGTGTGTGTGTGTGTAATCACATATTTGTATGTGTGTGATTGAGATTAATAACTCTCTTCCCGCCCCTCAACTCTAGTAGACAACAGTCTACTAGAGAGCCAACAGCCAACAGTCAAAGACTGTGTGTGTGTGTGTATGTGTGTGTGGGTGTGTGTGTGTGTGTGTGTGTGTGTGTGTGTGTGTGTGTGTGTGTGTGTGCGCGTGTGTGTGTGTCTGTGTGTGTGCGCGTGCATGCATGTGTGTGTGTGTGTGCGTGTTTGTGTGATTAATGTTGAGAACATGAGCCTGAAATGCTCCGTGCTCACCCCACAATGCTCTTTAATGAAAGTGATTCTGCACATTATAGCCATATTAAACACTTTACAAGGAGGAAGACACTCACATCAACTCAACCCCGTTGAATGCATTTATACAGGTGTGTGTGTGTGTGTGTGTGTGTGTGTGTGTGTGTGTGTGTGTGTGTGTGTGTGCGTGCGTGCGCGCGCGTGCGTGTGTGTGTGTGTGGTCTGTCATAGGCTATGTACTTTCTGAGACAAATTTCAGACTTAAGACCAGTTGATTGGGCACAGCTTGTCCAATTGGGGACAAAAGCTGTGTCCCCAATTTGGAAAAGGCAGATTTTTGGTTAGTGATTAGGTTAGGGTTAGGGTTAGGCAAGTAGTGGTTATGGTTTGGGTAAGTCTCCAGGGAATCAATGTAAGTCCAGTAAAGTGGCCTCACCGTTTTCATGCCTACGATGGACTGCTCCACCTTGGAGACGTAGGTGACGTGGTCTTCGTTTGATCGCAGCTCCCTCTGTTGTATCCGCTCATAGATTCCCACCACCATGTCTCTGGGGATGTCTGCTCCGTCGTCCACACCTGAGAAGAGTGCAGGCCCATTAGGCACGTGTATGCAGACACACACACACACACACACACACACACACACACACACACGCACACACACACGCACACACACACACGCACGCACGCACGCACACACCACCCGCACTTGTAATGCATGCATAAGAAACTCTGAATTTCACTCTCCCCCCCCTCTTTTTTCTCTCAGATTTTCTCCCATTTTCTGCCCTGCTGTCCTGCACTGTGTGTTACATTCTATCTGCCCTGCTGTCCCGCACTGTGTGTTATATTCTATCTGCCCTGCTGTCCTGCACTGTGTGTTATATTCTATCTGCCCTGCTGTCCTGCACTGTGTGCTACATTCTATCTGCCCTGCTGTCCCACACTGTGTGTTACATTCTATCTGCCCTGCTGTCCCACACTGTGTGTTACATTCTATCTGCCCTGCTGTCCTGCACTGCGTGCTACATTCTATCTGCCCTGCTGTCCTGCACTGTGTGTTACATTCTATCTGCCCTGCTGTCCTGCACTGTGTGTTACATTCTATCTGCCCTGCTGTCCCACACTGTGTGTTACATTCTATCTGCCCTGCTGTCCTGCACTGCGTGCTACATTCTATCTGCCCTGCTGTCCTGCACTGTGTGCTACATTCTATCTGCCCTGCTGTCCTGCACTGCGTGCTACATTCTATCTGCCCCGCTGTCCCGCACTGCGTGCTACATTCTATCTGCCCCGCTGTCCCGCACTGCGTGCTACATTCTATCTGCCCCGCTGTCCCGCACTGTGTGCTACATTCTATCTGCCCCGCTGTCCCGCACTGTGTGCTACATTCTATCTGCCCCGCTGTCCCGCACTGCGTGCTACATTCTATCTGCCCTGCTGTCCCGCACTGTGTGTTACATTCTATCTGCCCTGCTGTCCCGCACTGTGTGTTATATTCTATCTGCCCTGCTGTCCCGCACTGCGTGCTACATTGACTCATCAATGGGGCTGGATGTGTCTGGAGAAAATGAAGGCACCACTAGTGATGGCAGTGTCAGTGAGGCAGGGATATGCTGAGACATCCATCCACATTATGGAGTCAGCACAGTGGAGAGAGGGAGAGAGAGAGAGAGAGAGAGAGAGAGAGAGACTCCCTTCTGCTCTTTTTCTGCCACTCCTCCCTCTCTTGTCCTCGTAGCTACATTTCTTTCTTTGTTCATGTGTTTCCCTGTAGCTTGGGTCATGCATCTACTGTTTTCATGTCTCTTGTCTTCATCATCTCAAGCCCCCCACACATGATCCGCAGTCAAACAGCTGTGCGCCTGCTGTGCCGTTGTTTTCCTATGGGGAGAGTGGTGCCTCTCAAAACGGTGTGGCAGCGCTACCCTTGGAGTCGCGCATCGCTCAAATGTGCAACCAGGCTCAAAGTTCTAATTGTTTCAACTTTGACCTACAGTAGTTACCGCTGACCTAACTTCGCTCTACCTCGCGGTGAGAGAAGAGAGAAGATGGCTTATCATGTGAAGGCATCTTTAGACAGTGGAGGAGTTGGCCTGTCACAAACCCTATTGATGAATGCCAACCCTTAAAAACTGACATGAACTCACCCTACAAATGTGGGACCAGGCTCTCTCAAAAGACAGTCCAACATAGAGAGGATCCAGTAACAAAGACACCAGTTTTGACATTTCAATGAGCTAGCTAGCATATATTGCGTTTGATATAGGCCCATTGTGGAATGCATTGACACTGACAGTCCGTTTTAATTGAGATAATGAATGTTCTATGGTTCTTCATTACCACTGGCTTCTGGTGGATAATTGCATTTCACCTAAGTCAATTAGTTAAGTGAACCATTACAAATGTGTAAGAGACGGAGAGAGGAGAGACAGAGAGAGAGAAAGAGAATATACAGTAAACATGGAAAGACAGATGAATGAATAAACAGACAGGATCATATTCCAACTAAGCAAGACACAACGAGAGAATGGAGAGTGAGAGAGACAGAGACAGAGCAAAAAGGTCAAACTGAGCCAAAGACAAATAGAGAGGCCAAGAGAGAATGGCATATTCTAATTTGCATAAGATGGCCAAATTGATTTTCCAACTTAATTTAATTGTGGGGAACGGTCAGAGTGAATCTATTAAAGTTGTTCTGCACCGACCCCAGAGTTTCCTGATTGATTTAGCAGAAAGAGAGTAAAACTATGACCTCCTCATCACTCGGGTACAGAGCATCAGTCTGAATGAAGGAGAGACTATGACCTCCTCAACACTCAGGTACAGAGCATCAGTCTGAATGAAGGAGAGACTATGACCTCCTCAACACTCAGGTACAGAGCATCAGTCTGAATGAAGGAGAGACTATGACCTCCTCAACACTCAGGTACAGAGCATCAGTCTGAATGAAGGAGAGTAAGACTATGACCTCCTCAACACTCAGGTACAGAGCATCAGTCTGAATGAAGGAGAGACTATGACCTCCTCAACACTCAGGTACAGAGCATCAGTCTGAGTGTGAGAGAAGGAGAGTAAGACTATGACCTCCTCAACACTCAGGTACAGAGCATCAGTCTGAATGAAGGAGAGACTATGACCTCCTCAACACTCAGGTACAGAGCATCAGTCTGAATGAAGGAGAGACTATGACCTCCTCAACACTCAGGTACAGAGCATCAGTCTGAATGAAGGAGAGACTATGACCTCCTCAACACTCAGGTACAGAGCATCAGTCTGAATGAAGGAGAGACTATGACCTCCTCAACACTCAGGTACAGAGCATCAGTCTGAATGAAGGAGAGACTATGACCTCCTCAACACTCAGGTACAGAGCATCAGTCTGAATGAAGGAGAGTAAGACTATGACCTCCTCAACACTCAGGTACAGAGCATCAGTCTGAATGAAGGAGAGACTATGACCTCCTCAACACTCAGGTACAGAGCATCAGTCTGAGTGTGAGAGAAGGAGAGTAAGACTATGACCTCCTCAACACTCAGGTACAGAGCATCAGTCTGAATGAAGGAGAGTAAGACTATGACCTCCTCAACACTCAGGTACAGAGCATCAGTCTGAATGAAGGAGAGTAAGACTATGACCTCCTCAACACTCGGTACAGAGCATCAGTCTGAGTGTGAGAGAAGGAGAGTAAGACTATGACCTCCTCAACACTCAGGTACAGAGCATCAGTCTGAATGTGAGAGAAGGAGAGTAAGACTATGACCTCCTCAACACTCAGGTACAGAGCATCAGTCTGAATGAAGGAGAGTAAGACTATGACCTCCTCAACACTCAGGTACAGAGCATCAGTCTGAATGAAGGAGAGTAAGACTATGACCTCCTCAACACTCAGGTACAGAGCATCAGTCTGAATATGAGAGAAGGAGAGTAAGACTATGACCTCCTCAACACTCAGGTACAGAGCATCAGTCTGAATGAAGGAGAGTAAGACTATGACCTCCTCAACACTCAGGTACAGAGCATCAGTCTGAATATGAGAGAAGGAGAGTAAGACTATGACCTCCTCAACACTCAGGTACAGAGCATCAGTCTGAATATGAGAGAAGGAGAGTTATGGAATTATAATAGAATCTATATTCAAGAGGGTGTTCAAGAAATTTGAGAGCATTATTTATCAATTTCACGTTCATATTTTCGACCCTTGGACTCAAAAAGCCCCTGCGTGTGCTCAGATTTACTCTGCTTGTCCTCAAACTATACGCTCGCGCTCAAAACTTTACACTCGCGCTCAAAACTTTACGCTCGCGCTCAAAACTTTTCTTTATGGACAGATTTCATGCACTCACATTCAAATATCATGTCCTCGGACTTCGATTTTGTCTGCTTGTGCTCTCAGTCTATGCTCCCATTCAAATTGAGTGTGCTCTCTCTTGGAATTTCTCCTCTTGGATTTTCTCTTTGCTCTTGGATTTAGAGCGAAACATCAGTATCAAAAAGATAAACCAATAGAAAGCCAGTATAATGTTGACCAATCAAATATCCCTGGGTGGTTTCTGGGTGCATTTGTTTTAGTTTTAGGCTGTCCCGTGTGGGCGGTTTTCTAAACTCCAGTAGGTGGCGGTAATGCACATACATATGTTTGCCAACCGCCATCAAACTCCAAAAAAGAAGAAGAAGAAGGTTTTTTCTACCAACACGCAAACAGTTCATGTTAGCAGGTATCGTTACATTTGTTTATAGTCACGTTATTAGTGTTTAGACATTTGGTAGATGTGGTTTTTAATCGCTATAGTATGACTAGCTCTATAGCCTGGTTGAAACAGGACACCCGGTTTAACGCTATCAGGTTATCAATGTGTTTTACTGTCAATGGTATTTACTGTCGATACTGGCTAACGCAAGACCAGCGATTAATGTTAGTTAGTCGGTATTTTGAGTGTTTATTTTATGTTTCATCGTGGCATTCCTGTTCACTAACGTTACACTTGCTAGCTTTAACGTTAGCTATTGTTAGCTAACTAGTCGTAAACATTAGCTTGCTACCTCCGATTGGAACTGTCTTTCGGCTAGCTATGCTAACCTAGAAAGAGGTCTTTCTCTTTCTAGGTTAGCATAGCTATTAGTTGGCATGCTTTATCAAGGTGAATGCGCTGGGCAATGTTACCATCCATGGCATAATGTGTTGATAAATTATACTGTCGATCGATGGTTCAACCAGCAAATGCATGAGGCCAGACATTAATGTTCGTTTATTACAGTCGGGCCGCCGGTGGCATTTTGTTAGCTAGCGGTATACTCTCATGAGGCATTCCTGTTGTTAGCTACAAGCTCACGTTCTTTTCATTAGTTTTGTTAAACTAACAAGAGCAATGCCGATTGCCGAATCACTTATGTGGCAAACACATGCATTTAAATCCCTTATGTAACTTTCCTAACGACGTTAAATGAGCCACTAGCCAGCTCGGTTCAGGGCTTTATGTATCACGTTAACGTTAAGCCTAGCTTAGCCTGATCGTTACGCGATACACTTATCGTAATGCTATGACATATTATCAGAGCCATTCATAAATCCATCTGGTTATTTGGCATCACTACTGTAACGGACTGTTCAGTGTTGTGATCTATTTGCGTTTGTATGTGAGGCTCTGTTTAGTGTTCACTCAAGGGTTGTTGTGGTCCTGCTGTGGTATTCGGATAATAAAGTCAAGCCTTTTATAACGTTACAGCCTGACTACCGTTTATTTTCTTAACAAAGTGTGAATAGGCGGACCCGAATACACGGCTACATTGGTATCAGCGGTGGGATTATTCACAGTTTTGTTTATTTGTGACGTTAAAGTGCGGAGGAGCCGTGTTAGTGCATTTAGCTTAGCTGCAACAGTATAGCCAGACTGTTCAACACTGAACAGTCTGTTACAATACTAATTTGATTGTTGATTGTGTGTGTGTGTGTGTGTGTGTGTGTGTGTGTGTGTGTGTGTGAGAGAGAGAGCAGATCTAGGTTTTTCTGTCATCTGTCTGTCTGACTGAGGAGCCCAGATCAGAAACGCCATCGAGCAACGACCTCTGAATAATGTAAGTTATGCTATCCTTCAAATGTAAATATAGGGGACTGGTAACTGTAGTAGTTTTTATTAAGTTTACACAAATACACATTCCATCCTAAAAGTATAAATTCCATCGCTACATGTAGGTGTGTTTGCATAGCACATTTTTTAAATCAGATTTCCACAGAGAGGAACATATTAATCTACTAGGAATCTCGCGATTCCAAGGCTCGCCCGCTGCGCGGCCTCGCCCACGCTGCTGGCTGCCGAGCTGGCCTGCAGCTCGCATGCGCAGCTCAGCCACTGCGCGGCCTCGCCCACCGTATGGGCTCACCTGCTCTTATGACATCACTGATGATGTCACAACTTCATCGCTGATGGCATCACAATTGCTCTTATGGCATCACTGATGATGTCACAACTTCACATCTGATGACATCACTGATGACATCAACAGTCTTATGACATCATCGGTGATGGGGGTAATTGAAACAGGGAAACAACTAGTCTCGGCTCCCAGAGGTTTGGTGAGCTGCGCCACCAAACGTCTGGGAATTTCACTGCCAGAAACTGTCTGTCCGAGCCCGGCGAGAACGGCCGGCAGCAGACACGCCTACATTTATTATTATAATTTTATTTGGTAGCGGCAATGCCATTTATCATAGTCCTAACACAGAGCATGAAGCTGATATGCTCCAAACAAAATTTATAGCTGTTGTTTATTTTACAATAATGTTTCCTACCCGGAAGTGGTCCGCTTGCTACTGTGAGTCATCAGCAGGCTCTGTAACGTTAGCCTCGGGAGTCTGTCTTATCGCTGGGGAAAAGACCTCTAGCCGCCGGGGCCGGATGAAACACGTCCTATTAACAGGTTATGTTTGTTTCTAAGTGATTAATATGTTTCTCCGCAAACGCTGCGATGTTTTGCGAGACACTGGTTCTGCATGAGCGTCACTGCGCCCAGAAAGCAGGCCCGCCCACAACACTCATGATTGGTTCTCCGATGCAAGGTTTCCAACAGCGCCACCTAACGTTATGCAAAGATTTAAATAGTAATATTCTCAGTCTTACAGGAGTGAAACGGATTAAGACTGAGGGCTGAGTCTAGGAAACAACAAACATTGCCCACATGTTCCCTTTTATAGATAATAAGATAGATAGATAGATAGATAGATAGATAGACTGATGGATCATCACTGACAGTCCTGGAAAATGATCTCTAGAAAAGAACCCTGAAGTAGAGAGTCACTAACTCCACCCTCCTCTCTCCTCCCAGTTCGAGTACGGCCGGACTCCCAGCCTGAGGACGTCTACATGAACAGCTGATCTTCCTCATGTCCACTGAAGCGTCCCAAAACGTCACTGCAAGAACAGCGTCATTCACCAACGCCACTTCCACAGGACGCATTGACGCCGCCTCCTCCTCCACTCCGGACCCCTCTGGAGCCCGACCCTCCTGGCGAGACCGGGACAGCGCGCGCGCATGCATGCATGCATGCAGTCAGCTGAACGCAGCCAGGACGCTGTGGGCTCCCAGCCTTCTCCTCGAGGCCTGATGGCCGTCTGCACAAGCCACACAACAGCTCTGGGGCTGGTAAGCAGTGCTGGAAGCATTGTAATAGACTAACTGTCCATTAATCTCCTTATCAGGCACCCAGAAGTAACGGGACTAATTTTAGTGTTTTCTTCCAATTTGGGCCAGTAGGCTAGTGTCGGCCATATTGGAATTTTTTGTATTTTCATTCCTTTCATGTTTTTTGTCCTGTCTAGGGTGTCTCCTGTTTCCTGCAATCAGCATAATTATATTTTATATATATATATTTATATTTTATTACCCATAGGTTCCCCAAGGTATTAACTAACTAAACTAATCTTTTACGGCCTAGTGGTGTGCTGTGCTTCGACCCCTGAACAGATGGGTGAAATGATTTGGCTTGACGTGCTTTAGCCTATCTCTTAGACGGTCTTGAATTGTGTGGTGTGGTTTGGTTTTACCCATGTTGTTAAATTATGAGCTTGATCTTATGCATGTGTGCCCAAATGTTTGCTGAATTGCAGTGTCCTCTGGAATGGAGTGTAATATGAAACTGGCCTAACAAGTATTGGTTGTGGCAGTTTGATCTAGTGGGACAAGCTACTGGGAAGAGGGGAGCTGATTTAATCTGCAGAAAACAAAGTATTTTGTATGTTAATGATTTATTCCTAAACTAAATGTTAATAAATGGAAATGTATAAAGTTTACTCCGTCTCTGTGTGTGTGTCTTGGGGATTGAAATAGGTGGTGTCAATTCAAGTGGGCCAGTTGCCCCAGAAATTGTTCAAGTGTGACAAATACATTTCAAATGTGCAATACTTATTGCACTTTTATTTTATTTCATTCTGTTCAGTTGCGCTTAAATTTTGTTTTAGTCTTCAGTGATACAGTTGCACTTTGAATCCTTTTGGGCAAATACGGTTATAATAATACATTTGAATGAAATTTGTGAATGACAGTTTTGAGTCAATTTGTCCACTGTTATTTTCTTCTTCTGGCGTTTGTTCTTAGACTTTCAGCTCCGTTGAGGCGAGCCAGACCACTGTGTCATCGTCCAGGGCAATTAAGCCATGATCACCGTTTGGTGGCCGGTGTTTTGGGCAGCTATTCATTATGTGCTCCACAGTCTGTGATGGGTCCCCACATTCACACTGGGCGCTGTCCGCGAGGCCCCACCTCAGCATGTCTGCCCCGAAACGCCCCACGCCTGTCCTCAGGCGGTTGAGAGTCGACATATTGGTTTCGGGGCAGGTGCTGGCCAGGAACGTCCGTGGGGTCCTTGATGTAGCGGTGGACCCTAGATGGTTCGGCTGACGTCCACTGGTCCCTCCATCTTGCCTTGACCCATGAGGGCTTAGGGATGTCGGCTGGTGTTATCAATATAATGTGATGTACATATTATTACACTACAAGGGTGGCACACAGCAAGTTGTACTTTCAGCTCTGTTAAAATGTTTAGTACATTATGTATACTAGAGTATTGCAATATATCGCATTCTGCATTTTTTTATTGAGTGCTTCAGAATGTTATTGCTGTTTGATGTCAGAATATTTTTTGTAAAGCCTGTGTGTATCTGAGCAGTTCCCAAATGATGGGAGAGTACATGAGTTGCCTACAGTATATGGCAAGAGGAAAGATTCAGAGGGACAAATGCTGTTGTGCTAGCAAGTGCTATTGAACACTAACCAGTAGTTTTATGGAGATATCTGGCACAGTTCTATTGCAAATGAGATTCCTTTAGACATAGGCCTACCTATTCTCTGAACAGTCAAATTAGGTCATTCCTAATGGGGGTTAAGTGGCATAATAGCCTATAAGTTAAGTAGTGCTTTACGGAAAAAAAGAAAATGGACTGATGTGCACAAACTTGGATGGACTGAGTTTCATAAATGCATCAACAAAATCAACTTAAAAAAATCCATTAAATCTGGATTAAGCATCGACAGGTACAACTTTACAACAGCCAGAAATAAAGTGACACTGGAGCTGCGAAAGGCCAAAGCAAACTTTTGGATTCAAATTATTGTGAACGGGGAATAGTAAGAAAATATGGCAGAACATAAACAAATTAACAGGGAGACAATACAAGAAGGATATCAAAGGCCTGGAATTAAAAATTTACAACCAGCTTGTGCCGAGACCCTGTTATCCTGGCACAGGAATTACATTTTTTTTTTATAAAATCCATCGAAGACATTTCTAAACAGTTCACCTCATCCCTGCATCCTGACAGACCAGTAAATAGAACAGCAGACAACCCACCACTACAATTCTGCATCCAAGACATTTCTGAGACAGAAGTCATCAATATCATCAGTGCTCTCTAAACAATTCAAAAGCCAAGGATGTCTACGGTCTCGACACCAGCTTTCTGAAAACACACAAGGAGGCGCTGGCGTCCCCAATCATGCACCTTGTTAACCTGTCCATTAGGCACTCGGTGGTTCCTGGGGCGTGGAAACTGGCCTCAATCACCCCCACTTTTAAAGCAGGAGACGCTCCAACCTGAATAATTATAGACCGATCAACATCTTGCCCATCATCTCTAAAATGATGAAAAATGGATTGCCAAACAAATAATGGAATTTCTTGGTAATAGTCAAACCCCCCTGCAGCCCATGCAGTTCAGTTTCCGACCAGACCACTCTACAGAGTCTGCCTTGGTCACACTCATTGAAAAATGTAAAAGCCTATTAGATAGAAAGGGCTGTGTAGGCACTGTATTTTTAGATTTAAAAAGGGCGTTCGACACTGTCAACCATGTTGACATTGACCCATGTGTAGGCCTGGCTCACCAGGCCCTGTCTCCTACTGAACGCAAAAAAAACTGTTTGTATGTTTTTCTTGAAGCAAGCTACAACTCTTACACATTCCAACGTATTCTTAGGAACTGAGGAAATCAATGTTGTTAAGGAGTTCAAATATTTAGGTGTTATGCTAGATTCCACTCTCCTTCAGGAGCCATGTTAAAATGGTGTCGAAAACAATAAAATCCCATCTACATAACTTTAGGCAAATACGGTGTTCCTTATCGGATAGTGCTGCCATGATGTTCCTGCATTCTATGATACTGTCACATTTGAGCTACTGTTTGACCAGCTGGTCTATGACAGGCCCAACAATCCTTAAGCCAATTGAGATACTCTATAAAAAAGCATTGAAAATTCTGGATAAAAAAACCTTTCACTTACCACCACTGCAATATTCTAACCAAGTACAACATGCTAAGTTTTGACGATTTCAGAAAATTCACCTCCGCTTGTCTAATTTACAAAATCCTTCATGGCCTTGCGCCACCTCCTCTTAACACCTTCATTAAATACAGAGCAATGTCCAACTCGACTCGATCCACCAGAGCCGTCACGAACGGAGACTGTGAGGTTCCACTAAGAAGAACCTTGTTTGGTCAGAATGTGCTGTCCTTTAGAGGATGCACGGTATGGAACAGCCTACCCCCTTCCATAAGGGAAAGCTCCAGTCTGGTCACCTTCAAGGGCCATCTAAAAGCGTGGCTGAGACTGAACCAGTCCTGCGACCATGTGTGACCTTGCAGGATGCTCACACTTGTATTACCTTTCACCATTAATAATTGAATTTTCCTCTTCTCTCTCTTTACTAATTGTACTGTATTGCTAGGATTGTATATTTCCCATGTATTTTATGAGTTTTCTCTGTCACTGTGCTTGTTTTCTGGGTTGCATCAACCGGCCAAGGGACTGCAGACGGAAACTAGCCTTCAGGCTATAATCTGGCATATTTACATGTACTGTTTGTACTGTTCATTAATATGCACTGTCCCTCCCCCCCCCCCCCCCCCCCCCAAAAAAAAAAAAACAGTCTCTGCAAATCTGCCACCAACAGAGGATGCATTTGAACAACATGTCCAAAGAGCAATGTATCAGACAGCGATATGGTGTGTCACAGTCACATGCCCAAACCCTTGTTATGGTAAGTGGTAAATGGCCTGCATTTATATAGTGCTTTTATCCAAAGCGCTTTACAATCAGTAGGTACATTGACAGAGACATTCCTATCGGCAAGGGATGGGAAACAAGTGTCCATATACCAGATCAAATGAGCAGCCACTTTTTATTCGTCTGTTTTGTTTTTGCTTGGTTAATTTGTTTTCTAGTCCGTTTATGTTTATGAAATGAAATGAAGCACTGAGATTTGGGGCTACCATAAAACAAATGTATTATTATTACTATTATAATTGTATTATTTTGTCATGTCAAGACAGGAGATACTACTGATTTATATAGTTTGGATTAATGTTCCAGTTTCAATAAAACTTGCAAAATGTACATTAACTTTATTTTATTGGGTTACCCACATTCTGACTATTTGGTGATGTAGTTCAGCCACCTGGTATTTCCCTTTCCAAATATGATGACCATCAGAGTGAGCATTCTTAACTTATAGGCTATTATGCCACTTATCCCCCATTTGGAATTACATAATTTCACTGTTTCAGAGAAGAGGTAGTAGGCCTATGTCTAAAGAAATCTAATGTGCAATAAAACTACCAGATATCTCCATCCTGGTTAGATGGACCAGGATAGACTTTCAGCTCCGTTGAGGCGAGCCAGACCACTGTGTCATCGTCCAGGGCAATTAAGCCATGATCACCGTTTGGTGGCCAGTGTTTTGGGCAGCTATTCATTATGTGCTCCACAGTCTGTGATGGGTCCATCCTGGTTAGTGTTCAATAGCACCCTAGACAATGAAGTAATGGTCTATTTTTTAGGGATTTCTGTTTTTCTGATAAATGAGAGAAAAGTGATGGAGTCCTATGTTCCTATCACCACAAAGTACAATTTCCGCCTAAACTAAAGCTATGTTTACAGGACTATAATTCAATTTTTGTTTTAGGTAAATCATTTGACTATTTGGTGAAGTAGGATTGGGGTAGTTCTAAAGAACAACACCAACAAAAAGTCCCCCCGTGACAATCAATTTAATTAATGGGAGACCCTAAATATAAGAAAATCATTGTTGGGTTTTGTTCTACCTCGGGTAGGGGTGTATCTCAAAATCTGAGGGCCCTTTCTGCTAGACTGGTATAGTGGTGTTTATATTGAATAGCACAAAGGTAAATTGTACATTCAAAAGACATGCAGACCAGTCACCAATCCTGTAGTCTTCCTCTATCCAAGTAGTTCTCAGTGGGCTCTGGGGATCCCCAGGGATCCTTGAGGGGTTTGCAGGGGGTCCCCAGCAAAACGGGGGATAATTTATTTTCACTATAACAATTTCCATAAGTAACAGTGACATAATTTGATGACTTGAATGACTTTTGGTCAAGGGCTTCCGTTTCTGTACTAAACCATTTAAAAGCAAAAATCCTATCAGATGGGGGACCCTGGGCCAAAATCTTATCAAATGGGGGATCCATGGTCTAATTTGTGTCCGTTTAGGCGTCCTTGACGTGAAAAGGTTTGAGAACCACTGTATCCAAAGAAACTGTTAAGCAACAGAATTACAGTGAAAAGTTCTATAACCTACCCAACACTTATATTTGACAGTTAAAATCCAGGTGCATAAAAGCATAAAACTACTGGTTAGTGTTCAATAGCACTTGCTAGCACAACAGCATTTGTCCCTCTGAATCTTTCCTCTTGCCATATACTGTGTAGGCAACTCATGTACTCTCCCATCATTTGGGAACTGCTCAGATACACACAGGCTTTACAAAAAATATTCTGACATCAAACAGCAATAACATTCTGAAGCACTCAATAAAAAAATGCAGAATGCGATATATTGCAATACTCTAGTATACATAATGTACTAAACATTTTAACAGAGCTGAAAGTACAACTTGCTGTGTGCCACCCTTGTAGTGTAATAATATGTACATCACATTATATTGATAACACCAGCCGACATCCCTAAGCCCTCATGGGTCAAGGCAAGATGGAGGGACCAGTGGACGTCAGCCGAACCATCTAGGGTCCACCGCTACATCAAGGACCCCACGGACGTTCCTGGCCAGCACCTGCCCCGAAACCAATATGTCGACTCTCAACCGCCTGAGGACAGGCGTGGGGCGTTTCGGGGCAGACATGCTGAGGTGGGGCCTCGCGGACAGCGCCCAGTGTGAATGTGGGGACCCATCACAGACTGTGGAGCACATAATGAATAGCTGCCCAAAACACCGGCCACCAAACGGTGATCATGGCTTAATTGCCCTGGACGATGACACAGTGGTCTGGCTCGCCTCAACGGAGCTGAAAGTCTAAGAACAAACGCCAGAAGAAGAAAATAACAGTGGACAAATTGACTCAAAACTGTCATTCACAAATTTCATTCAAATGTATTATTATAACCGTATTTGCCCAAAAGGATTCAAAGTGCAACTGTATCACTGAAGACTAAAACAAAATTTAAGCGCAACTGAACAGAATGAAATAAAATAAAAGTGCAATAAGTATTGCACATTTGAAATGTATTTGTCACACTTGAACAATTTCTGGGGCAACTGGCCCACTTGAATTGACACCACCTATTTCAATCCCCAAGACACACACACAGAGACGGAGTAAACTTTATACATTTCCATTTATTAACATTTAGTTTAGGAATAAATCATTAACATACAAAATACTTTGTTTTCTGCAGATTAAATCAGCTCCCCTCTTCCCAGTAGCTTGTCCCACTAGATCAAACTGCCACAACCAATACTTGTTAGGCCAGTTTCATATTACACTCCATTCCAGAGGACACTGCAATTCAGCAAACATTTGGGCACACATGCATAAGATCAAGCTCATAATTTAACAACATGGGTAAAACCAAACCACACCACACAATTCAAGACCGTCTAAGAGATAGGCTAAAGCACGTCAAGCCAAATCATTTCACCCATCTGTTCAGGGGTCGAAGCACAGCACACCACTAGGCCGTAAAAGATTAGTTTAGTTAGTTAATACCTTGGGGAACCTATGGGTAATAAAATATAAATATATATATATAAAATATAATTATGCTGATTGCAGGAAACAGGAGACACCCTAGACAGGACAAAAAACATGAAAGGAATGAAAATACAAAAAATTCCAATATGGCCGACACTAGCCTACTGGCCCAAATTGGAAGAAAACACTAAAATTAGTCCCGTTACTTCTGGGTGCCTGATAAGGAGATTAATGGACAGTTAGTCTATTACAATGCTTCCAGCACTGCTTACCAGCCCCAGAGCTGTTGTGTGGCTTGTGCAGACGGCCATCAGGCCTCGAGGAGAAGGCTGGGAGCCCACAGCGTCCTGGCTGCGTTCAGCTGACTGCATGCATGCATGCATGCGCGCGCGCTGTCCCGGTCTCGCCAGGAGGGTCGGGCTCCAGAGGGGTCCGGAGTGGAGGAGGAGGCGGCGTCAATGCGTCCTGTGGAAGTGGCGTTGGTGAATGACGCTGTTCTTGCAGTGACGTTTTGGGACGCTTCAGTGGACATGAGGAAGATCAGCTGTTCATGTAGACGTCCTCAGGCTGGGAGTCCGGCCGTACTCGAACTGGGAGGAGAGAGGAGGGTGGAGTTAGTGACTCTCTACTTCAGGGTTCTTTTCTAGAGATCATTTTCCAGGACTGTCAGTGATGATCCATCAGTCTATCTATCTATCTATCTATCTATCTATCTTATTATCTATAAAAGGGAACATGTGGGCAATGTTTGTTGTTTCCTAGACTCAGCCCTCAGTCTTAATCCGTTTCACTCCTGTAAGACTGAGAATATTACTATTTAAATCTTTGCATAACGTTAGGTGGCGCTGTTGGAAACCTTGCATCGGAGAACCAATCATGAGTGTTGTGGGCGGGCCTGCTTTCTGGGCGCAGTGACGCTCATGCAGAACCAGTGTCTCGCAAAACATCGCAGCGTTTGCGGAGAAACATATTAATCACTTAGAAACAAACATAACCTGTTAATAGGACGTGTTTCATCCGGCCCCGGCGGCTAGAGGTCTTTTCCCCAGCGATAAGACAGACTCCCGAGGCTAACGTTACAGAGCCTGCTGATGACTCACAGTAGCAAGCGGACCACTTCCGGGTAGGAAACATTATTGTAAAATAAACAACAGCTATAAATTTTGTTTGGAGCATATCAGCTTCATGCTCTGTGTTAGGACTATGATAAATGGCATTGCCGCTACCAAATAAAATTATAATAATAAATGTAGGCGTGTCTGCTGCCGGCCGTTCTCGCCGGGCTCGGACAGACAGTTTCTGGCAGTGAAATTCCCAGACGTTTGGTGGCGCAGCTCACCAAACCTCTGGGAGCCGAGACTAGTTGTTTCCCTGTTTCAATTACCCCCATCACCGATGATGTCATAAGACTGTTGATGTCATCAGTGATGTCATCAGATGTGAAGTTGTGACATCATCAGTGATGCCATAAGAGCAATTGTGATGCCATCAGCGATGAAGTTGTGACATCATCAGTGATGTCATAAGAGCAGGTGAGCCCATACGGTGGGCGAGGCCGCGCAGTGGCTGAGCTGCGCATGCGAGCTGCAGGCCAGCTCGGCAGCCAGCAGCGTGGGCGAGGCCGCGCAGCGGGCGAGCCTTGGAATCGCGAGATTCCTAGTAGATTAATATGTTCCTCTCTGTGGAAATCTGATTTAAAAAATGTGCTATGCAAACACACCTACATGTAGCGATGGAATTTATACTTTTAGGATGGAATGTGTATTTGTGTAAACTTAATAAAAACTACTACAGTTACCAGTCCCCTATATTTACATTTGAAGGATAGCATAACTTACATTATTCAGAGGTCGTTGCTCGATGGCGTTTCTGATCTGGGCTCCTCAGTCAGACAGACAGATGACAGAAAAACCTAGATCTGCTCTCTCTCTCACACACACACACACACACACACACACACACACACACACACACACACACACACACAATCAACAATCAAATTAGTATTGTAACAGACTGTTCAGTGTTGAACAGTCTGGCTATACTGTTGCAGCTAAGCTAAATGCACTAACACGGCTCCTCCGCACTTTAACGTCACAAATAAACAAAACTGTGAATAATCCCACCGCTGATACCAATGTAGCCGTGTATTCGGGTCCGCCTATTCACACTTTGTTAAGAAAATAAACGGTAGTCAGGCTGTAACGTTATAAAAGGCTTGACTTTATTATCCGAATACCACAGCAGGACCACAACAACCCTTGAGTGAACACTAAACAGAGCCTCACATACAAACGCAAATAGATCACAACACTGAACAGTCCGTTACAGTAGTGATGCCAAATAACCAGATGGATTTATGAATGGCTCTGATAATATGTCATAGCATTACGATAAGTGTATCGCGTAACGATCAGGCTAAGCTAGGCTTAACGTTAACGTGATACATAAAGCCCTGAACCGAGCTGGCTAGTGGCTCATTTAACGTCGTTAGGAAAGTTACATAAGGGATTTAAATGCATGTGTTTGCCACATAAGTGATTCGGCAATCGGCATTGCTCTTGTTAGTTTAACAAAACTAATGAAAAGAACGTGAGCTTGTAGCTAACAACAGGAATGCCTCATGAGAGTATACCGCTAGCTAACAAAATGCCACCGGCGGCCCGACTGTAATAAACGAACATTAATGTCTGGCCTCATGCATTTGCTGGTTGAACCATCGATCGACAGTATAATTTATCAACACATTATGCCATGGATGGTAACATTGCCCAGCGCATTCACCTTGATAAAGCATGCCAACTAATAGCTATGCTAACCTAGAAAGAGAAAGACCTCTTTCTAGGTTAGCATAGCTAGCCGAAAGACAGTTCCAATCGGAGGTAGCAAGCTAATGTTTACGACTAGTTAGCTAACAATAGCTAACGTTAAAGCTAGCAAGTGTAACGTTAGTGAACAGGAATGCCACGATGAAACATAAAATAAACACTCAAAATACCGACTAACTAACATTAATCGCTGGTCTTGCGTTAGCCAGTATCGACAGTAAATACCATTGACAGTAAAACACATTGATAACCTGATAGCGTTAAACCGGGTGTCCTGTTTCAACCAGGCTATAGAGCTAGTCATACTATAGCGATTAAAAACCACATCTACCAAATGTCTAAACACTAATAACGTGACTATAAACAAATGTAACGATACCTGCTAACATGAACTGTTTGCGTGTTGGTAGAAAAAACCTTCTTCTTCTTCTTTTTTGGAGTTTGATGGCGGTTGGCAAACATATGTATGTGCATTACCGCCACCTACTGGAGTTTAGAAAACCGCCCACACGGGACAGCCTAAAACTAAAACAAATGCACCCAGAAACCACCCAGGGATATTTGATTGGTCAACATTATACTGGCTTTCTATTGGTTTATCTTTTTGATACTGATGTTTCGCTCTAAATCCAAGAGCAAAGAGAAAATCCAAGAGGAGAAATTCCAAGAGAGAGCACACTCAATTTGAATGGGAGCATAGACTGAGAGCACAAGCAGACAAAATCGAAGTCCGAGGACATGATATTTGAATGTGAGTGCATGAAATCTGTCCATAAAGAAAAGTTTTGAGCGCGAGCGTAAAGTTTTGAGCGCGAGTGTAAAGTTTTGAGCGCGAGCGTATAGTTTGAGGACAAGCAGAGTAAATCTGAGCACACGCAGGGGCTTTTTGAGTCCAAGGGTCGAAAATATGAACGTGAAATTGATAAATAATGCTCTCAAATTTCTTGAACACCCTCTTGAATATAGATTCTATTATAATTCCATAGAGAGTAAGACTATGACCTCCTCAACACTCAGGTACAGAGCATCAGTCTGAATGAAGGAGAGTAAGACTATGACCTCCTCAACACTCAGGTACAGAGCATCAGTCTGAATATGAGAGAAGGAGAGTAAGACTATGACCTCCTCAACACTCAGGTACAGAGCATCAGTCTGAATGTGAGAGAAGGAGAGTAAGACTATGACCTCCTCAACACTCAGGTACAGAGCATCAGTCTGAATGTGAGAGAAGGAGAGTAAGACTATGACCTCCTCAACACTCGGTACAGAGCATCAGTCTGAGTGTGAGAGAAGGAGAGTAAAGCTTAATTTATACTTATTATAAAGTGGCGCTCAGCACATGGTCGCAGACAAAAAATAAAGTGTCGCTCATGGTGTTGTATTTATACTTCAGTGAATGTTCGCCTCGGTTCAACGGTCACGTGACACTCGAACGCTAGACAGCCAAGAGAGGGAACGCACAGTGAAACCACCTCGGAGCCAAGATGTAACGTACTTGGCTGCAGCCGCATATAAACGACACACAACCACACAACTCACCTCCTCTCTCTCTGGGAAATTGGTCACGGTGTTCTTTGTGATTTTCACAAAGTCATACACCAAGGACAGGCTGATAAAAATAGCGGGGACACGTTCATTCATTTCAATCGAGCGAAAATTAAAACAAGGAAGTCAAGCGCGTGCTGTCTATATAGCCAATCAGACTTGCGCGTGACGTACTATGACGTAGTCAGCGACACTAGACATTTCACTAGGTAGCAGACACTGCTCGCCGACACTTGAAAGTGTCGATTCAAGTCCTCATTTCTGTCGGCGACCGTTTCAAAAGTGTCGGCAGACAAAGCATAAATTGGGCTTAAGACTGATCTCCTCAACACTCGCGTACAGAGCATCAGTCTGAATGTGAGAGAATGAGAGTAAGACTATGACCTCCTCATGACTCGGGTACAGAGCATCAGTCTGAATGACCTTCTCAACACTCAGGTACAGAGCATCAGTCTGAATGACCTTCTCAACACTCAGGTACAGAGCATCAGTCTGAATGACCTTCTCAACACTCAGGTACAGAGCATCAGTCTGAATGACCTTCTCAACACTCAGGTACAGAGCATCAGTCTGAATGACCTTCTCAACACTCAGGTACAGAGCATCAGTCTGAATGAAGGAGACTAAGACTATGACCTCCTCATCACTCGGGTTAAAGAGAAACCGGACAAGCAAGCTTAGTCACACAGCCAAACTATGACACTTGCATGCAGTGACCACACACACACACACACACACACACACACACACACACACACACACTGTAACGGTGGTCTGTGAAATTGTCGCTGGTCAGGTGACGATCTTTGTATGATTTCATGGGGGTCCATACCCATATTGTATGGAGGAAACCCCAGGGGAGCACGGGGAGAACATGCAAACTCCATACAGAAAGGCCCTTTTTGACGAGATAGCCCACCTGGCCACTAGGCAGTGAAGAGATGAAGAGTGACACAGCGTCCCAGGTGGGAATCAAATCCAGGGCTTTCTTGCTGTGAGGCGACAGTGCTACAGTACCACTGCGCCACCGCGTTTGGGCTCAGCCTTCGTGACAAGCTCATAGAACTCAAAACTCCCTTACTCTTATCAGGTGACACCCATGCACACATTACTTTCCCAGATTATGCAAATTATTATTTATCTCTCTTTCATATGCCCTTACCACTCCTCGCATCTACACAGGCACACACATGCATGCATGCACGCACGCACACGCACACGCACGCACGCACACACACACACACACACACACACACACACACACACACACGCACACACGCACACACGCACACACACACACACACGCACACACACACACACGCACACACACACCCTGCTAGCATGTCCCTTACCGCGGAGGTTGCGTATGAAGTCCTCCAGAAGCATCTTGCGGTCGGGCTTGATGTTGGGGCTGTACATGTCCGTGTTGAGCAGGATGATGGCGAAGGCCAGGATGAAGATGGTGTCCGGGTTGTGGAACTGCTGCACCACGTCTGGGTTACACATGCAGTAGCGCTGGCTGTAAATGAGGGAGAAGAGAAGAGAAGAGAAGAGGAGCAGAGAAGAGAAGAGATGAGAAGAGAAGAGAAGAGAAGAGAAGAGAAGAGAAGAGAAGAGAAGAGAAGAGAAGAGAGGAGAAAGACAGTTTCATAAGAGCAATTTGAAAGTAATAATAGGTGAGTAAAGCAGGAGGTGACATTTGGAGAATGGGTGAAGAGAGGGAGGGAGTGATGGAGTTGGGTCAAAGAGAGGGAGGGAGTGATGGAGTTGGGTCAAAGAGACAGAGGGAGTGATGGAGTTGGGGACTAAAAAGACTATAAAAGGGGAAAGGAGAAATGGGAGGCAAGCAGGAGAGTTGGACTCTGGTAAAAGGTATTTAAGGTTCTTCATCAATGTTCAACTTTAATCTTTTGGTGCTAATTATACCGCGTTCAAGACAACGCCGGAAAAAATGGGTTCCGACCTGTAAAAAGTGAATTGAACGGTCATCCAGTTTGGAATTACAGATCGGAAATTCGAGTAGGCTATCATTCAGAGCTCCGCTTTATCCAAGTTGACGTCATAGCCACATCAAAATGGCGACTTTTATCGTTAATGGTAAGCACAGAACACAAAATGTAATTATGTAATGTTAACGTTAAAATGTGTTGTTTGTGAAATTCAGCATTCAGCATGTTTGGTTAGCATCGTTAGCTAGTATGTAGCTACAATGCTAACTGAACACAGGTTGCTAGCCTGTGTCCACCTAGCGTCTTTTCCTCAGGTCCAGCGTCTTTTTTCAGTTGTTTCCAATGGGGGGGGAGCGTATGCGAGCGCACACGGACGTCTAGAGAAAGTGCGCTGCGTCCAGCGTCTATTTTCACAGCGCTCCGGCGTTTTTGTGCGCCCGACTCCCAGCGCTTCCAGCTGAAAATATTTTAACTTTTCAGAAAGACGCTGGTGTCGGCTGCTCCTTTTCTGGCAACTAATCATATGGAAAAACTATCGCAACAGAGACAGAAAGGCTCAATTGTGGGAGCAGATCGGCTAGACACTTAATATTTCTGGTGAGTGTTGAGCTAAATCACTGTATGTGTGTTGTTTGCTAATGTTAGCTTTCAGCTATCAAGCTACTACCGCACTGAACTAACGTTAGTTTCACACTGCTTCCTTGTTATATTGTGCGCTGAGATCAGCGCTTCCCAGCGTACTTCCAGCGTTTAACGTCGGAAAAAGACGCTAGGTGGACACAGGCCCAAGGCTACATGGTTACAGGACACCAAGAGTGTTGCCTCAGCTAGCAGCTAAGACTACATGGTTACAGGACACCAAAAGTGTTACCTCAGCTAGCAGCTAAGACTACATGGTTACAGGACACCAAGAGTGTTACCTCAGCTAGCAGCTAAGACTACATGGTTACAGGACACCAAGAGTGTTGCCTCAGCTAGCAGCTAAGGCTACATGGTTACAGGACACCAAGAGTGTTGCCTCAGCTAGCAGCTAAGACTACATGGTTACAGGACACCAAGAGTGTTGCCTCAGCTAGCAGCTAAGACTACATGGTTACAGGACACCAAGAGTGTTACCTCAGCTAGCAGCTAAGACTACATGGTTACAGGACACCAAGAGTGTTGCCTCAGCTAGCAGCTAAGACTACATGGTTACAGGACACCAAGAGTGTTACCTCAGCTAGCAGCTAAGACTGCATGGTTACAGGACACCAAGAGTGTTACCTCAGCTAGCAGCTAAGACTGCATGGTTACAGGACACCAAGAGTGTTACCTCAGCTAGCAGCTAAGACTACATGGTTACAGGACACCAAGAGTGTTACCTCAGCTAGCAGCTAAGACTGCATGGTTACAGGACACCAAGAGTGTTACCTCAGCTAGCAGCTAGGTCAACTAGCAGCTAAGGCTGCATGGTTACAGGACACCAAGAGTGTTACCTCAGCTAGCAGCTAAGGCTACATGGTTACAGGACACCAAGTGTGTTACCTCAGCTAGCAGCTAAGGCTACATGGTTACAGGACACCAAGGCCTCTATCTTCCGACAGGCGATATCCCTAAATAGCGCTTTGCGCACTGTTTGCGCATGCCTTAAGGCACGGAAGATAGCGTTCCGCCTTGCACCGTCCGCCAGGTGTTCTGCCGAGTTTTGCTCCCCCGCCGAGCAGCAAAAAAAAACATCCCCACCTCACGGGAGCTACTTGTAATGATTTATACAGAAATGTAACTGTTTCAAAGTGATATAATTGTCTGGTAGACGTGACCCCCCTGATTTCTAAGTTAAAACAGCCCCGAAATGGGGATGCAATTCTCGGCGGGCATGCGGAAATGTTCACGGCACCTGTCGCAAACGCAAATTAGAGCCATGCCAATTCTGCCAAAAATCATCTGCGCCCCAAAATGCCTGCGCAAACGGGATTTGGGCGGTCTTAACTACCAGAATTATTCACAGGCGTGGCCAGGCAAGGCTGGGCATTACGTCAATCAAAACCAATCAGATTCCCGTCTCGCAATGGTTGTTTGCGCGAGGTTGCCTCGCCGAGGCATGCAATATGCTGTAATTCTCTCCATGCGTAATAGAGTGTACTCACTCGTGCAAGGACAGAGGGAGCTTATTGACAGATCGTCTGTGGTGCCAATGACCCTTCGGGTTATGAAGGTAAATAGCCTATGTCCATTGTCCCACAAGGGTTCTCAATTCATTTCCCTCTTTGCGATGTGATAAAAGTTTCTCAGTGAGTTATAGTTGATTGCCTCACTGAATTATCTGCTAATACCCAAT
Source organism: Poromitra crassiceps (assembly GCF_964638095.1). Taxonomy (NCBI): domain Eukaryota; kingdom Metazoa; phylum Chordata; class Actinopteri; order Beryciformes; family Melamphaidae; genus Poromitra; species Poromitra crassiceps. Next base: position 40,824,077 of record NC_139624.1, read on the forward strand.
TTTAGCAGCATAATTTGATGTCTTGGCGTGGCAAGGCTGTGCTTAACTCATTGAGTGCCATGGACGTCCTTCGACGTCCAATTAAATAGTGACGTAGAGTGCCACGGACGTCCTTCGACGTCCAATGCGTTTTTTGACGGTGGGACGTCGATCAAAGCCTTCCGCAGCTCCTGTACAACTATAGTAGCTATTGGAGGTCTATAACCTATTTTACAGAACCCTTAGGTGGCGACAGTGCTCTCCAGATGACAGAAATGTCAGGAATACAGCAGCCTGACAAAGCCGTGATCAAAAGACAAACCGCGCTCATGCTGCGCGGATTGATTGCTGTTGGCAAGCAGCCCAGAGCCATCTACATGATGGCTCTGGGCTGCTTGCCAACAGCAATCAATCCGCGCACACAACTGCAGCTCCTCTGCCTGTCTGTCTGTCTGCATAGACAGTTTCTCAACACACCAGAAAGGCAGCACCCAACGCCGAAGGGCCAACCCTTACCTGCAGTCGCATTGGGCATTTCCTCATTGCTGCTGTGAGCTGCCAGGAGCCGCGCGGCACAAAAACAGAGGCTCCGAATAGACTTTGTGCGTGTGGGGAGGAGTTTACAGCTGACTCGGGGAGAGGGGGGGACAGGGGGGTGGGGCACGCATGCACCACAGAACTAAACCAGGTCACATCATCAAAAAAATATTAGCTAGAGTCAGTGAATGTGCTTGAAATAATGCATTTCACAAAAGGCTGAATATCTCAGCTTCCTGATAGAAAAGCATATTTTTGCTGTTTTTGACCTATCTTCTCCGGCTCATAACTAAAGGACGGAAAATGGTATCAATAAACTTTTTTTTGCTGATGATACAATAGAGTCTCCTTGTTCTTTTTGCGTGTTCGGTGTTTACATAGTAATATCACACAATATTCTGTGGGCCTCGAGAAATCACTGAAAACGCTCTGAAAACTCTGGCACTGGGAGCGTCCGTTCTCCAAAAGTGGCTGGCACTCAATGAGTTAATGACATATCCAAAAGGAATTCCACTTTCCACTCCGCAAATACCTCTCTGCGCTGGGAGCGCAGCCGTAATCTCCATGCAGCGCACCCAGGTATTTGCGCATAAGAGGTCCTTTTCAAAGCTCTTAGCGCAAAGTAATTGTGCACTGCTGACGATAGGGTAATGCCATCAATCCCACATTTTAGCACTGAAATGCCTGCTTTGAGATGGGGCAGCCAATGCCCAGTACAATTATCACAGGCATGCGCTTGTGTCCGCCTCCAATTTGCATTGCGCATGGCGTTAAACGAGCGCAAACGCAAAATTAGCGCTTTTGGGAAGATAGAGGCCCAAGAGTGTTACCTCAGCTAGCAGCTAAGGCTGCATGGTTACGGGGAAACATGCATCTGATAGACAACTAGTGTGTATAAATGCATGTGTGTGTCCTTAACAAACCTCACCTCCTCCCATACCTTGTCATGATATTCTCTCATCTTTTCATTGCATTGCTTATAAAATAACATTAAGAGTCGCGTTGTCCTGGTCACTTGTCATAGTTACAGACACAATCTGAATACCAAGGAAGGCCATTGAATATAAAGTCCCCAGCCACAGTCACCCAGACGTTCTCCAGCCTGTGTGAGTTTAGTGGCTGACACTGCTAGATTTATGCAGGTAGGCCTACTGTTGTTAAGCTGAAGAGAGGCAATATGAAGTTTGCAATATGAAATCCCTTACCTCGGCACTTCTCTAGTACAGACAGACGAGACAGAGGTCGGGCTTAGTGTGTGTGTGCGTGTGCGTGCGTGTGTGTGTGTGTGTGTGTGCGTGTGGGTGCATTTAGCTGTGCATTTGTGTGTGGAGTGAGTGTGCAAGCACAGGGAGTAGAGATGGATGATGATTTCACAGCAAGCTCTTTGTCCTGTCTCTGTAAAGAGCATGAACTATGAATACAGTGTTGTTGCTCCAGGTTATGGGATTTATAATACAATAGCTCGATTGTCTGCTCTGTATATGAGAAAGAAGAGACAGACAAAGAGACAGGGACTGTGTGTGTGTGTGTGTGTGTGTGTGTGTGCGCGCACACACGTGCGTGTGTGTGCACCCTCTACTGTAGTGTAAACTGTAATTGGTACTGTAATTATTCATAATGTAATATCCACCTAGGGGCTGCAATCCCACATTAATGGAATCTATATTTTCGGATGCCATAAAGACACACACACACACACACACACACAGAGGTGTGTGCGACTGTGCGTGGGTTTGTGGCATCTTCTGCTCTGCCCTTTTTTTCAGCTGGATAATCACGGGGCTACACACAGATATTTATTCACATCTCAGTGTCTGAAAGGCCTGAATCAACAGCCACCAATAATGACAGCTCTGTCTGTGCATGCTAATGTAGCACCATGCAGTGACAACCTGTCTGTGCATGCTAATGTAGCACCATGCTAATGTAGCACCATGCTAATGTAGCACCATGCAGTGACAACCTTGATTCGCTCTTACTCACAAAAACAACAAACCAGAATGGAGAGAGTGAAATGGTGTGTAATTCGGCTTGTTGAATGGAATTGGCAGTCTCAGCTTTTGGCATTTGGTGCAGTTTAACAAACTTTTTTATTTATATTTTTGCTATAGAGAATGCTGAAGATGCTGAAAAATCAACAGAATCTCATTCATAAATCATTACCCGCTGTATGAAAATGGATTCTTGGGGGGGTGGACTTCAGAAAGTTTATACTATTTAGGAGGTATATATACCAAAACATTTCTTTGCCTAAGAGGTTATACAGGATATAGGATAGAACAAAGAACATAAGGTGAGTGTATCTTTTGATGTGACAGAATGAGAGTGAATACTGTTCCTCTCCCAGTGACGCAGGCAGGGGAATCTGAACTGAATATGTGTGAGGCATGGAAAACTGGCTGAAGATAGTGCATTTGTTCATTCATTAGTACACTGACGCAGCAGATACCGAGGCTGCTGGCTGCTTATACTCACTTCCCCCTTTCTCTTACAATGCTGCTTCCAAACCCCTTTCACTTACTTCTGAGGTTTCTCTCTCTCTCTCTCTCTCTCTCTGTCCCCCCCGAGAGGGAGTGTGGCGGTTATGCAATGGTGGTTATTTATAAACCTTCCCCCCTCTATCCTTCTCCTTCTTCCCATTCTCGTCTCCTCCCCCCTCCCCCCCTCCCCCCTCTCCCCCTCCCCCCTCCCCCTGATATCACGCAGTGCCAACCTGATGTCCACTCATTACCGCTGCCAACCTCTCTGCACCGACTATGACAATGTCGCCGCTTTTCTCCTCATTGGGCACCTTGACAACGGTGACAGGTGGCTGTAACTCGGGAGGGTCTGTGGAAAACAGTTAACGTTAACATGCCGCGCCACAGCTGCACCGCCAATTGTCTCCCTGTCACAAACTGCGACGAGGAAATTACACGCTGCTTTGCTATTCAGATGGGCCTGCATTGACAACGTTGACGTGCAGCCAAGCAAAAGACAAGAAAGAAAACACAACTATTAGTGTGTGTGTGTGTGTGTGTGTGTGTGTGTGCGTGCGCATGCATGCGTGTAAGCATGTGTGTGTGGTGTTCACACACATTTTGAATAACCTAACCTATATGTACTACTGTACACAATAAATATTAGAATCCAACTCCTTTTAGCATTGAATTCTCTTTCTGTGCAACAATATCCCCAGCGATTCATGCATTTGTGGGGTCAGATATGGTAGAGTAGTTAGTACATGCATGTCCCCTCACCAGCAATATTATGCCTATTTCACATTACACCCAAAGCAGCCATTTTGTGTCTAAAATAAGGAAGTAACATGATATAAAAATTAAACAGCATGCTGCTGATGTAAATTGTATAATAATTTATATCAGTACCATGCCATCTAATTTTTATATCGTGTTACTTCCTGCATTTTACACACTGCTTTGGGTGTAATGTGAAATAAGCGTATTGAATGGACAGTGATACCAAAGGAACCTGTGTTACCTGTTGCAATATTTGCACAACAAGCCCACTCCCTCACAGCCGCCATGGATGAAGTAATTACCTGAAGGCCTCGATAAGTCGCTCCACCTTCTGGGCTTCCCCCTGCACACGGATGTGCGCCTGGAACTTCCTCAGCGCTTCGTCCAACTCCATGCCTGAGAAGTCCATCTCATCCACCACACAGCTGCTCAGCAGAGAGAGGGAGAGATGCAGACACAAAGAAAGAAAGAAAAAAAGAAAAAATAAAGAAAATCATTCCCCTTCCTGTTTCCATTTAAATGCCCACCTGCCCAGCATACCTGTTCGTTCTCGTTTATGTGCCCCAGCCTCCCTCCCCTTTCTCTCTCTCTATCTCTCTCCACTCCCTCTCTGCTACAGCACCCCCTAGGGGTCTGCAGCCATGCCCGGGAGCAAGGGCTGATCTGCCACCGAAACCCTCCCAACGCTGCAGATGGTTCGCCCTCCATCCTCCATTCATCGCAGTCTTCTCTTCATCATTCATATCTGTTAAATAAACATCCTCATTTGCATTCAATTGATGGTGTGGTCCTTGGCTCGTGAAATAGAACTTTCTCAGAAGTCCCTACGGAGCCTGTTTAGCATTCATATCAGTGCACCGCCAAGATGGCGGCAGCAGCCCCTGTGGAGGTGGGATGGGTGAACCTGCGGATGGTGACTCGTGATGAAAGAAGTTTCACTCATCGGCGTCACAGCATCACTCTGCCTCCTGCAGGGATTAGCCATGCACGGACACCTGGGATAAGGCTGGGCTGTCTATCTACTGTGTGCCACGACACACACACCACACACACACACACACACACACACAGACACACAATCCCTCCGAGCAGAAAATCCTCCTATTACCTGACTACCCCAGCTTAATGACTTTAATTAAAAAAGCAAAATGTCCTATCCGATGAGTTCAGGGGGATAACTACAGCGTGGGCAAATTTGTAGGTGGAATGAGGTTTTGAAGTGAAAAGGTGACTTTGGAGATGAGTTGGGGGTTCTGAAAGTTTCCATGCTTTGATGTGAGATGTTCTGCCGAGGCACACAATGGAATGATAATCAAACTATGAAAGTTTTCATACTTGAATTGGTTTTCATGTGGCTTAGCCCCTGTTCACACTATACGCCGAAGCAACGCTCAACCTACGCTCAACCTACGCTGAACCCACAAGTTTAATTTTTGTTAACAGGCAAAGCCATTCACACCACCCGTGCGCGTCATGCTGAAGCCACGCTCACGCCTTGCTCCAGCGATCGTTTAGGATTCACGCCTATTTTCCAAGCTTGAAGTTGCCAGGCATGAAGTCAATGGGAGTTGTGGGCAGGTTCAAGGCACGGCGAGGAGGCGCTGAGAGGAAACGAGAAGGGTCCTTGTGTGAACGGTTAGGCGTCAGTTCAGCTTGTGCCTGCCTCAAGCTTCAGTTCTACTTACGTTCAGTGTCCTGTGTGAACAAGGGCTTACTTCAAGCCTAACCTCACTCATTCCAGATAAACGCCATCTTTTTAACTGTGATGCAAGTGTACAAGCGTCAGTCTATAGTCTATTTATGTTACAATATACAACAATTTGTTACAATACATAGCTGTGAAGACAATGCTTTTGCCTCTGATGTCATCTGTTTATAGCAGTGGTTCTCAAACCTTTTCATGTCAAGGACTCCTAAACTGATACAAATTAGACCACAGATAAGATAAGATTTTGTCCAAGGGTCCCCCATCTGATAAGACTTTTGCTTTTATGTATTTGTGCATTTCGCACGCTTATTTGCAGGGTAGAGACTCAGGAGAAGATGCACCATGCAGGGTAGAGACCCAGGAGAAGATGCACCATGCAGGGTAGAGACTCAGGAGAGGATGCACCATGCAGGGTAGAGACTCAGGAGAAGATGCACCATGCAGGGTAGATACTCAGGAGAGGATGCACCATGCAGGGTAGAGACTCAGGAGAGGATGCACCATGCAGGGTAGAGACTCAGGAGAGGATACACCATGCAGGGTAGTGACTCAGGAGAGGATGCACCATGCAGGGTAGAGACTCAGGAGTGGCTGCGCCATGCAGGGTAGAGACTCAGGAGATGATGCACCATGCAGGGTAGAGACTCAGGAGAGGATGTGCCATGCAGGGTAGAGACTCAGGAGAGGATACACCATGCAGGGTAGAGACTCAGGAGTGGATAGGATGCACCATGCAGGGTAGAGACTCAGGAGTGGATAGGATGCACCATGCAGGGTAGAGACTCAGGAGTGGATAGGATGCACCATGCAGGGTAGAGACTCAGGAGAGGATGTGCCATGCAGGGTAGAGACTCAGGAGTGGATAGGATGCACCATGCAGGGTAGAGACTCAGGAGTGGATGCGTCATGCAGGGTAGAGACTCAGGAGAGGATACACCATGCAGGGTAGAGACTCAGGAGTGGATGCGCCATGCAGGGTAGAGACTCAGGAGAGGGTGTGCCATGCAGGGTAGAGACTCAGGAGTGCATAGGATGCACCATGCAGGGTAGAGACTCAGGAGAGGATGCACCATGCAGGGTAGAGACTCAGGAGAGGATGCACCATGCAGGGTAGAGACTAAGGAGAAGATGCACCATGCAGAGTAGAGACTCAGGAGAGGATGCACCATGCAGGGTAGTGACTCAGGAGAGGATGCACCATGCAGGGTAGAGACTCAGGAGAAGATGCACCATGCAGGGTAGAGACTCAGGAGAAGATGCACCATGCAGGGTAGAGACTCAGGAGAGGATGCACCATGCAGGGTAGAGACTCAGGAGTGGATGCACCATGCAGGGTAGAGACTCAGGAGATGATGTGCCATGCAGGGTAGAGACTCAGGAGAAGATGCACCATGCAGGGTAGAGACTCAGGAGAGGATGCACCATGCAGGGTAGAGACTCAGGAGAGGATGCACCATGCAGGGTAGAGACTCAGGAGAAGATGCACCATGCAGGGTAGAGACTCAGGAGAGGATGCACCATGCAGGGTAGAGACTCAGGAGTGGATGCACCATGCAGGGTAGAGACTCAGCAGTGGATGCACCATGCAGGGTAGAGACTCAGGAGACGATGTGCCATGCAGGGTAGAGACTCAGGAGAAGATGCACCATGCAGGGTAGAGACTCAGGAGAGGATGCACCATGCAGGGTAGAGACTCAGGAGAGGATGCACCATGCAGGGTAGAGACTCAGGAGAGGATGCACCATGCAGGGTAGAGACTCAGCAGTGGATGTGCCATGCAGGGTAGAGACTCAGCAGTGGATGTGCCATGCAGGGTAGAGACTCAGGAGATGATGCACCATGCAGGGTAGAGACTCAGGAGTGGATGCACCATGCAGGGTAGAGACTCAGGAGAGGATACACCATGCAGGGTAGAGACTCAGGGGTGGATGCGCCATGCAGGGTAGAGACTCAGGAGTGGATAGGATGCACCATGCAGGGTAGAGACTCAGGAGAGGATAGGATGCACCATGCAGGGTAGAGACTCAGGAGTGGATAGGATGCACCATGCAGGGTAGAGACTCAGGAGTGGATAGGATGCGCCATGCAGGGTAGAGACTCAGGAGTGGATAGGATGCACCATGCAGGGTAGAGACTCAGGAGTGGATAGGATGCGCCATGCAGGGTAGAGACTCAGGAGTGGATAGGATGCACCATGCAGGGTAGAGACTCAGGAGAGGATACACCATGCAGGGTAGAGACTCAGGAGTGGATGCGCCATGCAGGGTAGAGACTCAGGAGAGGATGTGCCATGCAGGGTAGAGACTCAGGAGTGGATAGGATGCACCATGCAGGGTAGAGACTCAGGAGAGGATGCACCATGCAGGGTAGAGACTCAGGAGAGGATACACCATGCAGGGTAGAGACTCAGGAGTGGATAGGATGCACCATGCAGGGTAGAGACTCAGGAGAGGATGCACCATGCAGGGTAGAGACTCAGGAGAGGATACACCATGCAGGGTAGAGACTCAGGAGTGGATAGGATGCACCATGCAGGGTAGAGACTCAGGAGAGGATGCACCATGCAGGGTAGAGACTCAGGAGAGGATGCACCATGCAGGGTAGAGACTCAGGAGAGGATGCACCATGCAGGGTAGAGACTCAGGAGAGGATGCACCATGCAGGGTAGAGACTCAGGAGAGGATGCACCATGCAGGGTAGAGACTCAGGAGAGGATGCACCATGCAGGGTAGAGACTCAGGAGAGGATGCACCATGCAGGGTAGAGACTCAGGAGTGGTGTCACTCTGTCTATGTGAGTGTGAAGGCGTAAAATACAGACCCCTGAAAAGTGTTTGGGCACATTTTGGAGGTGATCGGAGCAATGACCAAAATAGTCATACATCATCGTGTTACATCGTGAATTATAGTGAAACAATTTTTTTCACATTTTTGCTGTGGACCCCCTGGGACCAATAATTCAACCAATAATATCATGACATGACAGCTGTCAATCAATCTTCATGGATAGGAGAAAATTCCAAGCAGGCAACAGGGCTGCATATATAGGCAGACTTTGCTAGCCCATAAATGTTAATATAGACGGTTTTAACTTGACAACAAAAACATTCTACATTGAACCCCCGCTCACTTCCTGTTGCAGTGTTTGCTATGGACATAAAAGAAAAAAAAACATTCAAGTGCAGGACTGACCATTCCATGAAAACCGTCTATACAGCTGAGCAGCGAAAACAAAAGTAACGATGTCGAGTGAATATTTCTGCAGTTTGCCGAATGCTGAGAAAAAGGAAGTGCTGTGGGGTTGCGCTCTGGTGAAAACCGTCTATACCTGGCCAACATAAAACGAATGGTAATGTCTTCATTTAATGTAGATGCAAATGACATGTAATTGGCTCGTTAACTCAAGGGTTCCCAAACTTTTCAGCCCCCGACCAGAAAATAACTGTGCCAGAGGCTCGCGACCCCCACCCCGAAGGTGGTTGAAGCATACAAACATTTATGCGCACATGAGAATTTCATAAACAAAAACAAAAAGTAACAATTATGGTTAAAATGTGCTCTTTTTAAATTGTATTTCACACATTTTGTAGTTCACACATTCTTTAGGCCAATTTCACACATTCTGGAAATTGTCACGCGACCCCCCGGGGGGTCCCGACCCCCACTTTGGGAACCACTGCGTAAGCTCACATTCCAGAAATATTGCTATTTACCACGGCTCATCGCACACTTCAAGAGCGCAGTGAACCGCAGTGAACCAGCGAGTACGCAGTCCATGGGGCTGTATTTACATTATATTGTGTTTGTACATAGACCGTTATTGAAACACGACCAGTAGGGTTCAGATTTGGCAGGTAAAATACATTATTTAGCAGACTGCTATCCCCCTCTGCTCAGAGGCACGGGCAGGGCAGCACTCGCCTCACATTCAGTCAGTCCAGTCCCTCAGACACGACCACTTTCCAATGATCAAATCAAACTCCTCCACACGCTATGTCCCTCCTCTTTACCCTGTTTCACTCGGAATGCATCACGATATGGAATCACATACAGTATCCTGGAAATGTCATTTCAGCTCGACTTTAATGTACCGTAGATGCAAAGGAAGATGTAACTGGCTCGGTATAACACACATTTCAATTGCGCAAACCAGGCAACTAATAAAATAGTATAAATATTGTTTTATAAAACTTTTTGTATAATAGTTGTGTCTCGTGAATTTAAACATTAATGAGTTTGCATGTCTCAGGAATTTTATTATTTAATTTGTGGAAATATGCAATATGAGGACAAAATAGTGTATCTAGGAGAATCTGCAGACTTCATTCAATCTGTTTGAACCAGAAATAGCTTTATTATCCCAGTTTGGCAAAAATTACGACGCAAGGTCCCACTTCCTATGTCAAGATTTCAACCGCTGCCTCTTGTGGCTCCGTTCTGAAGGGCAAGGGGGAAAACAAAGGGTAGGGGTAAAAGGAGAAATGGGGACAGGCCTAAAAAAACCTTGTGAAATAAAGGGCTCAGTGCACAAAGTACCCTTCACTCAAGTCCCTGATCTCCCTGTTCATGACTCACCTCCTCTCCGCCACCTCTCCCTCTCCTTCCCCGGCTGTCACTCCTTGTTTATGTAATGTCAGTGGAGATGTTGTCTAGCCTCAGTGCTTCAGTCCTTCCCATCCCTCTACGCACTCAAACATGAGCACACACAAACACACACACACACACACAAACACACACACAGGCCACCATGCACACACATGCGTACTCTCCGCACACACTTATATGCATACATAAGCTTGGAAAGATGAATGAGTGTTCAAAACTGCAGTTCCTCAAATGGCCACTTGAGGCTGGCTCCAAAAGAGAGTAATTCCCCATAGACCCCCATGTTAAAATGCCCCACTTTACAACAGAAATAAACATGTTTACAGCCTGGTACCAAAAAACGGTTTTGGTCTCTATAGCTAATTTCACCGTTCATAACAACTGTACAGGGGGTGAAATTTTATAGAACTCACCTATGACTGCAAAAAGAAGTATGATTGTATAGAAGTCAATGGGAAAATCACTCACTACCTCAGTAAACACGTTACTAATGATCGAGTTTATGGTCTGAATCGCTAGTTTCAAGTCTTCTTCAATACAGCATGATGTTCCTTTCGTACATTATGGTCCCATTTAAAGTAAAATAGACAATAAAGCAGACTGTGATTTCGGGCGAGATTGAGAGGTCACCTGTCCAGTGATCGCACAGCTCGCCGATCACTGACCAATAACAGGAGGCGGCGCTATGTCTCTTCTCGTCCAAGATGGCGACGGTCAAAATGCCAAACTCGAGGCTTCAAAATGGGAGACCACAAACCAATGGGTGATGTCACGGTGGCTACGTCCATATCTTTATACAGTCTATGGCCTAGTTCCTCATTGCGCGGCTCGCGAGACGCTGGCGGCGCTGGCAGTGCACTCCCGACTTTAACAGTCGGAAAAAGACGCTAGGTGGACACAGGCCCTAAGGCAGACACTCACTCACTTGATCAGCATACAGTACGTCCCTATCTTTATACAGTCTATGGTAGACACTCACTCACTTGATCAGTATACAGTACGTCCAAATCTTTATACAGTCTATGGCAGACACTCACTCACTTGATCAGTATACAGTAGGTCGCTATCTTTATACAGTCTATGGCAGACACTCAATCACTTGATCAGTATACAGTACGTCCATATATTTATACAGTGGCAGACACTCAATCACTTGATCAGTATACAGTAGGTCCCTATCTTTATACAGTCTATGGCATACATTCACTCACTTGATCAGTATACAGTACGTCCATATCTTTATACAGTCTATGGCAGACACTCACTCACTTGATCAGTATACAGTACGTCCCTATCTTTATACAGTCTATGGCAGGGGTGCCCACACTTTTTCAGCTTGGGAGCTACCGTAAAATACCAATTAGAAGCCGACTTCCAAATTGCCGCGGGTCCCATATATAAGCGGGGTCTGGATACATATTTTGTACATAAAAGCAGGTCCCAATTTGACGCCCGGTTAGTTTTTTCAATGTTTTCTTTTTACCTTTGCGACATCCTGTTGAATGCATCTCCCAAACACAACGAAGAAGAAAAATCGGATGAAGAATACGAACAACGAGGAAACGGGAACAACGAGGAAAAAAAACACATGCACGAAACTTGCTGATCAAAATTCGTTTTCCCTCAACATCTGATGATTCTGAAAATTGTGTAGGCATTTCCTGAAGATTTTTATACACTAAAACCGACATCTCTGGTGTAATAATTATTTTGAGAAATGTGCCTATGGTATATTTCCCTGCCAGCGGGCATAGAAGTCCGCTTCTAATTGGTATTTCACCGCTCTTTCACATGTGCGCTACTGAAGAGGGTGCTCCGTGAGTGATGAACAGCGGAGGAGGCAGCGCATGCAGCCAGCGGAGGAGGCAGCGCATGCAACAAATAATCTGCTCACATGATGATCATGTTCTCTCACCTTCAGCGGAGAAAGTTTAGTGGTAAATACCGGTAGGTCACAGTTCAGCTCAAATTTTATTTGATTTCATGTACAGGCCAGAACTGGCATGCAATGTGCTCTGCTGCGCTGAGAGGGAGGCGCGGCTCTCCCCATAGACAAGCAATCGTGTGGGGTGCTGACTGTAGCCAACTCATTAAAATAAATGGTTTAAATAAACAATTTCATACTATTTACAATCTTTGCTGAGCAATATTTTTGTACAAAAATAATTAAAGCAGGTCCCAAACTGCCGCAGGTCCCATATTGACGCGGGGTCTGGCTACATATTTTGTCAATTAACGCCCGGGCTAATAATTGGTATTTTACGGTACTTTTAAAATGACCAAGTCAAAGTGATCTACCAAACATATTTATTTATATATATATACACTGAGTATACAGTGGAAAACAGTGGAACAGTGGAAAAACAGTGGAAACAGTGGAAAAACAGTGGAAAAACAGTGGAAAAACAGTGGAAACAGTGGAAAAACAGTAAAAAAAAAAAAAAAAAAAAAAAAATTCTTCCCCAATGCCACGCGATCGACCACACTACCTTCGCGATCGACCGGTCGATCGCGATCGACGTATTGGGCACCCCTGGTCTATGGCATACATTCACTCACTTGATCAGTATACAGTATGTCCATATCTTTATACAGTCTATGGCAGACACTCACTCACTTGATCAGTATACAGTACATCCATATCTTTATACAGTCTATGGCAGACACTCACTCACTTGATCAGTATACAGTACGTCCATATCTTTATACAGTCTATATGGCATACATTCACTCACTTGATCAGTATACAGTACGTCCCTATCTTTATACAGTCTATGGCATACATTCACTCACTTGATCAGTATACAGTACGTCCATATCTTTATACAGTCTATGGCAGACACTCACTCACTTGATCAGTATACAGTATGTCCATATCTTTATACAGTCTATGGCAGACACTCACTCACTTGATCAGTATACAGTACGTCCATATCTTTATACAGTCTATGGCATACATTCACTCACTTGATCAGTATACAGTACGTCCATATCTTTATACAGTCTATGGCAGACACTCACTCACTTGATCAGTATACAGTACGTCCATATCTTTATACAGTCTATATGGCATACATTCACTCACTTGATCAGTATACAATACGTCCCTATCTTTATACAGTCTATGGCATACATTCACTCACTTGATCAGTATACAGTACGTCCATATCTTTATACAGTCTATGGCAGACACTCACTCACTTAATCAGTATACAGTACGTCCATATCTTTATACAGTCTATGGCAGACACTCACTCACTTGATCAGTATACAGTACGTCCATATCTTTATACAGTCTATATGGCATACATTCACTCACTTGATCAGTATACAATACGTCCCTATCTTTATACAGTCTATTGTGGCTTTTAAACATGAACTCTGGATCATGTCCTGCTAGAGAGAGCAGGATATTTTCAGGTTTTGCCTTTCTAAACATCAGGGGTCTTTGTTAAGAAACAACTGGATATGAGCCGTTTTTTCTGCCAGTGGGGGGGGGGGGGGGGGGGGGGGGGGGGGGGGGGCGCGGTAGCATCTATCGAAAACAAGAAATGTGATAGGAAGCAGCTGTAGCTATGAGGCAGTCAAAATAGTGGTCGCACCGTCGTCAATCACTGTGGGTGATCTATTTTACAAGTGGCAACTAGTCATATCTGACTAGTTTTAAATGTAGGCTATTTCTCCCCACAAAAGTTTGATAGCCTATCAGTCAGTCAGCTCCTATCCTCTACGCAGTGGAGAGGCACACAACACTGCCTGCTGATATAATTGGCTGCATCACGTTAGCGACAAATCTGGAGACTTCAAAAAGCATGTTTTAACGGAGTCCATTCCAACGAGGGGTGGCAATGTGCCAAAAAATGAGCGCTTCGCCTTGCTACATAAAGCAGCCCAGTCAAAATAGTCGTCGGACTGTCGTCAATCACTGTGGGTGATTTATTTTACAAGTGGCATTTCAAGTCATATCTAACTAGTTTTCAATGTATTTCTCCCCACACAAGTTAGGCTTTTTCTGACATGGGAGCAAGCAAGCAGCAGCAGCAGCAGACCTGATGCACTGGACCTGCCTGGCTGCAGCTGAAGCGCATTGGCCAAACAATCAATCAATCCGTTTTTGCAGCACTTGAGGAAACCGTGAGTTTGCTCGTTGATATAAGCGATTGCCCGAACGATTCATTAATTAATAAACTAGTGAACGTGAAGTGAGTCACGAGCCACACCTGCCCACTACGGATATGCGGATAATATCCTGCCAGCTGTTTAACATGAGCTGCGATTGCGTGGAAGCGGATCTTATACCGGTGGTCGAGGTAGATAAGATACGGACTCGCGGGAGTGCGCGTAGGCCGGCTAATTGTTGTTTAACATGCAGGCCAACCGGCTAGGTGCAGGTTATAATACGGATTCCACTGCATGTTAAGAAGTGGCTTATGGCATACATTCACTCACTTGATCAGTATACAGTACGTCCATATCTTTATACAGTCTATGGCAGACACTCACTCACTTAATCAGTATACAGTACGTCCATATCTTTATACAGTCTATGGCATACATTCACTCACTTGATCAGTATACAGTACGTCCCTATCTTCATACAGTCTATGGCAGACACTCACTCACTTGATCAGTATACAGTACGTCCATATCTTTATACAGCCTATGGCAGACACTCACTCACTTGATCAGTATACAGTACGTCCCTATCTTTATACAGTCTATGGCAGACACTCACTCACTTAATCAGTATACAGTACGTCGATATATCTTTATACAGTCTATGGCATACACTCACTCACTTGATCAGTATACAGCACCTGGCAGTGTTGGGCAAGTTACTGTCAAGATGTAATATACTACCAATAATACTAATAATAATAATAATACATTTTATTTATATAGCACTTTTCAAGACACTCAAAGTCGCTTATTAACTTAGTAACTATTACTAGTTACTTTCATTTGAAAGTAATACAATACTTTACAATATTACTGTCTGTGTAGAGTAACTTGTTACTTATTACACTACTTTTGCATTACTTTTACCAAAACAACAGCAGCAGCAGAATGACATTGCCGCCCCGGAACGATCCCGAAAAATAATTTCAACCGCCTTGAAGTCAGTGTAAACAATCCAAAATTCTAAATGTTATTCTTTTCCTTTGTTATTGTCATCTATAGTGGTTATTTGCAAAAAAACACACAGTTTGATTAGGAAATGAATGTATCTTTTTAAATATGTGCTTTGATTAAAAAATAAATAACTCAATTTGTAACTTGAGTTACTTGACAAAGTAACTGGGATAATATGACTGAAATCCTATAAGTAATACGTTATATTACTGAGTTACTGCTAAAAGTAATATATTACATTATGTTACTTTTGTAATGAGTTACCCCAACACTGGTACCTGGCAGGGAAACCCACATCTGTCAGCGTAGCACTGCACAAGTCGCACATTTATGACAGGTACACACACATTACCACACACACGCAGAAAGAGACACTGCAGGCCAGAATGGAGCCATTTTTGTCTGCAGCCAATGAGTAGATGACAGCCTGAACGAAGATGGCATTTTTCTTGGTAAACAAGTCTACATCAGTAAATGAGTCCATGGAGCAGCGCATTTCTGGGAACCAAATCTATAACCACAATTTGGCTTAATTGACTTGCGACGTTTTAACTATTGTTATTTATGCTTGGAGAAATGCTGGAGCATTCTCCAGCAGTACCGGCATTTCAGTGTGCACTAAGGAAGAGAAGGAGATTGAAGAGCGGAGGACACTGGCAGCTAGTCTGTCAGTCTCATAGGAAAACCGGGGAAATACACACACACACACACACACACACACACACACTCTCTCTCTCTCTATCCTGACACTCAGCTAAGTCAATGTTATCTCCATGAGTGATTTCCACATTAGACTGCGATCTCCCACCAGCTCTCCCGTGACTACACTTTCATCTGTAGTGCTCTCACACACTTTGCACACTGCTATGCTCCTCTTCAACTTCACCTCCATAGCAAGTGCTGCTGTATGACTACTCTTCAGGAAATCTATATCTATATATCCCAATGCCACATGCTCGGAATTGCATTGCGAGCTGAAGCCTGAAGCCTTAAAAGCATATTCCTGTTCATAGGATGTATTCTGAACCACGGCAGGTTCCACTTAAGGGAAAGGATATTAGATTAGGGCAACCTGGCGTGAACAGCTTGGGAGAGTGCTGTGTGGCGTATGCTTGAC
The DNA here is from genome assembly GCF_964638095.1 of Poromitra crassiceps. Classification (NCBI taxonomy): domain Eukaryota; kingdom Metazoa; phylum Chordata; class Actinopteri; order Beryciformes; family Melamphaidae; genus Poromitra; species Poromitra crassiceps. The sequence goes on from NC_139624.1 coordinate 40,840,394, forward strand.
CTTGCAAAGACTCATAGTCTTTTTTTTTTCCTTTAGAGGATAAAAGTGAGCTATACCACCAGTTGATATGCAAATCTAGAGGCAATCGGTGAATGGGAGAATGTAATAGAAAAAAAAGACAATTAGCAAGATAAAATGAGGAAGGGGTTGAAAGAGGGAAACTACTGAGGAAAAGAGTGAGATAGAGAAGAAAGACCTCAGCATTTTCAAAGAGAATAAAGAGAATCACACAATGACCTGGAACATGCTGCAACTTGGAGGGTGAACTGAGTCACGCGTGTGTTCATGTGTTACAGTGTCTTCACATGCATTTGATTTGCCCCTTTCTGAACTCTTTTAGGGTATATCAAGGCTCGACATTAACGGATGCCTGGTTGCCCCGGGCAACCCCCCCAAAAAAAGGGCAACCATTTCTTGGCCTTTGGTTGCCACAGCTCGCACACAATCACAGCGGCTGCAAGACGCATGGTGAAGATGTCAAAAGTTCCGCTAAAAAGGAAAACAACGTCCTCAGAAGGGGGACCCGCTCAGAAAAAACAAACAGGACAAGTCGAACAACAAGGCACTTCTAGCTGAAACGTCAACACGAGTAACGTGGTCAGTGTCAGTTATGTTTAGCGTTACGTTATTGACGGTGAAGAATCTGATATTGATAATGACGTTAATAATAATAACGTTAATCCTCCTTATGCCGAGTGCCAGTGATGTCAATGATGTTATCGCCACTCAAATGCATTCTCATAAAGCAGCCGTGAAAATCTGGTGGAAGCCTTTTCAATAAAAAGTGAAACGACACACAGATGGTTTATAGTCACTTCAATAGAACTCTCCCCAATGCAAAATTCGAACAGGTTTAGTTGCCAGTAATGACAGTAAGACAGGTAGATGTAGTGAGCAAAGATGGATGATTTAATATTCCATAGCTCTGACCTAACCAAATTGTAGAAAAGGGTCCATAATGGCCCACCGTCAGGCCTGTTCTTGGGGCAGTCGATGCCCACGAGCCCGTAATGATGATGACATCATCAATGATGACGTCAGAGTTCACCTGTGAGGTCATCGGCGATGTCAGACATAACATATATATACAAGGTGCTCTGTGACGCTGTTTCCGGTATTCTTATTCCTTTCTATTCTACCTTCATAATGTCTACCCTTGCCACAACCAAATCCGAACCCGAGCTGAATCCTGGCTGTCTTACAACCAGCCAGGCCCTGGTGACCGACTGCCTTACAACCAGCCAGGTCACGAGTGGTATTCCTTCAACCGCGTCCGAGGACCGACATCTCTGTGGTTCTGATCGACCACAGCCCGTGAGCCCTCATCTACGATCCAGCACACTTCACGAGGCAAGCCCACAAGCTTCGCTACAAATTGGTCCTTCGAGCGGATCAGAGGACTTGCGACGCTCAGAGATGGAACAGGAGTCAGGTGAGCTCGCCCTGGTCACGGCACCTCGCCGACCAGAGGAGCAATCCTTTCCCCACCAGATCGTATCTGGATACAGCAGGAGTAGTACTCAGGGGCCAGACCCCCTACACTCCCACCAGACGATCCGATCGGGGCAGGAGCTCATCCGCAGCCACCAGGTAAACCGACTCCGTGTTCAGGTAGCACAAATTGAGGCAGATTTAGCCCAGATAAGGGCTGAGTTTAAGGCAGATGAAGCTGCAGAGAACTGTATGGAGCTCCTATGGATCAAGGCCAGCGCCCTACCGGCCTTTGGCCACGCTAGCGCTAGGAGGAAGGCACAGCAAGCAACATCTCATGAAGAGATCCTAAGGATGGAAGCCGTAATGGCGCAGGGCTATGCTAGGTTCCAGGCCAAGGCCCTCCAAGCTAGAGAGATAACCCGCCGCCTGGATAGAAGCCGACGCCTGCTGAGCCAAGCTGAGCAGGAGCCCCGGAGGGCGCCACCCACTTCACCGGTGGCCACACCCCGGCTGAACATTTCACCCGTGCCCCGCACCTCCCAAGACCAGGGTCAGGTCAGCACGGCGGCTCAAGAGCCAACGACCCAAACTACGGAACCCACTGTTCCAGTGCCAATGCCACCAACACTCCCACCTAGGACATGTCCGCCGACAAAGGTCGCCAACCCTGAGCATGCAATACAGTGCAACGGGGCGGCCAAGCCCGCCACTGGGATACCCCACACTCAGGTAGGCATGGCAAACGCTGGGACCAACAGCACGGGGCACAGTCAGCCGGCCGGCATCAATCATTCCCACAAGATAGCCGGACACGACCGCTGGGACCCCCCCAGAGGGCGGGACCAGCCATCTCAACTACCTATTCCCAGAATTCACCTCCTGGCCCTGCCCGGGCTCATGGAGACAACTCCAGCCAAGGCCTCTAGGGAGGCCAAGAAGTCCGAGCAAGTGGAGCAAGTGGACATGCCTTTGAGGACGGCGAGGCAGGAGCCCCAGATGCTTCACGGGCGGCCGTCTCCCTCATCGTCTCGCCGGCAATTCGCCCAGAGCAGACCTATCCCACACCGGTGCTCCACGGGGCGGCCAACGAGACACTAGGGGCAGAGGCCTCCCTCCAACGAGGGCAGACAAACTGCTTCCTCACCGACCCTACGCCGCTGAGGTTCCTCAACTGGAAACTCAAGCCACCAGAACCAGAGGCTCCTCACTACCGCAGTAGCTGGGTAGACCCCCAGCTCCTGAGCGGCTCCCGCGCTGACCTCACGCCGCTGAGTTTCCTCAACTGGAAACTCAAGCCACCAGAGGCCACTACAGCTCACTACATCAGTAGCTGGGTAGACCCCCTCCAGCTCCCACACACATCCTGGCCAAAGAGGACAGTCACCAAATCTTGGCTCTTGTGATGTACGGGACTGGACAACAGCGTGTAGACCCGTACCTACACCCGGCCGGTGGCCAAGCGGACCACAGCCCCCCTCACTGCCAGAATAATCAACCAAGCCCTGCCTATACCAGGTGGGACTGGAGGGCTATTCCGGCCATTTCTGGAAGAATACAGATTCCCCACAGGAATCTGGGAGCGGCTGTAGAAAAGGGTCCATAATGGCCCACCGTCAGGCCTGTTCTTGGGGCAGTCGATGCCCACGAGCCCGTAATGATGATGACATCATCAATGATGACGTCAGAGTTCACCTGTGAGGTCATCGGCGATGTCAGACATAACATATATATACAAGGTGCTCTGTGACGCTGTTTCCGGTATTCTTATTCCTTTCTATTCTACCTTCATAATGTCTACCCTTGCCACGACCAAATCCGAACCCGAGCTGAATCCTGGCTGTCTTACAACCAGCCAGGCCCTGGTGACCGACTGCCTTACAACCAGCCAGGTCACGAGTGGTATTCCTTCAACCGCGTCCGAGGACCGACATCTCTGTGGTTCTGATCGACCACAGCCCGTGAGCCCTTATCTACGATCCAGCACACTTCACGAGGCAAGCCCACAAGCTTCGCTACAAATTGGTCCTTCGAGCGGATCAGAGGACTTGCGACCCTCAGAGATGGAACAGGAGTCAGGTGAGCTCGCCCTGGTCACGGCACCTCGCCGACCAGAGGAGCAATCCTTTCCCCACCAGATCGAATCTGGATACAGCAGGAGTAGTACTCAGGGGCCAGACCCCCTACACTCCCACCAGACGATCCGATCGGGGCAGGAGCTCATCCGCAGCCACCAGGTAAACCGACTCCGTGTTCAGGTAGCACAAATTGAGGCAGATTTAGCCCAGATAAGGGCTGAGTTTAAGGCAGATGAAGCTGCAGAGAACTGTATGGAGCTCCTATGGATCAAGGCCAGCGCCCTACCGGCCTTTGGCCACGCTAGCGCTAGGAGGAAGGCACAGCAAGCAACATCTCATGAAGAGATCCTAAAGATGGAAGCCGTAATGGCGCAGGGCTATGCTAGGTTCCAGGCCAAGGCCCTCCAAGCTAGAGAGATAACCCGCCGCCTGGATAGAAGCCGACGCCTGCTGAGCCAAGCTGAGCAGGAGCCCCGGAGGGCGCCACCCACTTCACCGGTGGCCACACCCCGGCTGAACATTTCACCCGTGCCCCGCACCTCCCAAGACCAGGGTCAGGTCAGCACGGCGGCTCAAGAGCCAACGACCCAAACTACGGAACCCACTGTTCCAGTGCCAATGCCACCAACACTCCCACCTAGGACATGTCCGCCGACAAAGGTCGCCAACCCTGAGCATGCAATACAGTGCAACGGGGCGGCCAAGCCCGCCACTGGGATACCCCACACTCAGGTAGGCATGGCAAACGCTGGGACCAACAGCACGGGGCACAGTCAGCCGGCCGGCATCAATCATTCCCACAAGATAGCCGGACACGACCGCTGGGACCCCCCCAGAGGGCGGGACCAGCCATCTCAACTACCTATTCCCAGAATTCACCTCCTGGCCCTGCCCGGGCTCATGGAGACAACTCCAGCCAAGGCCTCTAGGGAGGCCAAGAAGTCCGAGCAAGTGGAGCAAGTGGACATGCCTTTGAGGACGGCGAGGCAGGAGCCCCAGATGCTTCACGGGCGGCCGTCTCCCTCATCGTCTCGCCGGCAATTCGCCCAGAGCAGACCTATCCCACACCGGTGCTCCACGGGGCGGCCAACGAGACACTAGGGGCAGAGGCCTCCCTCCAACGAGGGCAGACAAACTGCTTCCTCACCGACCCTACGCCGCTGAGGTTCCTCAACTGGAAACTCAAGCCACCAGAACCAGAGGCTCCTCACTACCGCAGTAGCTGGGTAGACCCCCAGCTCCTGAGCGGCTCCCGCGCTGACCTCACGCCGCTGAGTTTCCTCAACTGGAAACTCAAGCCACCAGAGGCCACTACAGCTCACTACATCAGTAGCTGGGTAGACCCCCTCTAGCTCCCACACACATCCTGGCCAAAGAGGACAGTCACCAAATCTTGGCTCTTGTGATGTACGGGACTGGACAACAGCGTGTAGACCCGTACCTACACCCGGCCGGTGGCCAAGCGGACCACAGCCCCCCTCACTGCCAGAATAATCAACCAAGCCCTGCCTATACCAGGTGGGACTGGAGGGCTATTCCGGCCATTTCTGGAAGAATACAGATTCCCCACAGGAATCTGGGAGCGGCTGTAGAAAAGGGTCCATAATGGCCCACCGTCAGGCCTGTTCTTGGGACAGTTGATGCCCACGAGCCGGCGCGCCAACGACGTAATGATGATGACATCATCAATGATGACGTCAGAGTTCACCTGTGAGGTCATCGGCGACGTCAGGCGGTCTAGGCTGACTGTGATGGCAGACGGGACTTTACGGGGTCACCGATGATGTCATAGCATAGAGTTCACCTGTGAGGTCATCGGCGATGTCAGACATAACATATATATACAAGGTGCTCTGTGACGCTGTTTCCGGTATTCTTATTCCTTTCTATTCTACCTTCATAATGTCTACCCTTGCCACGACCAAATCCGAACCCGAGCTGAATCCTGGCTGTCTTACAACCAGCCAGGCCCTGGTGACCGACTGCCTTACAACCAGCCAGGTCACGAGTGGTATTCCTTCAACCGCGTCCGAGGACCGACATCTCTGTGGTTCTGATCGACCACAGCCCGTGAGCCCTCATCTACGATCCAGCACACTTCACGAGGCAAGCCCACAAGCTTCGCTACACAAATCAAACTGACATCACTATTGTGAACACAAAACAAAGAACACTTCTGATATAATATGATATTAGTGTTTTAGTAGAGTGTATCACTCAATACAAAAAATAAAGGCTTTCATAGAACCAAAAGCCTATGGCTTAGTCTGCAGAAAAAAAACACAACAAAAGCCATAGTAATTTAGAATCAGCTGTGCATAAACTACTTCTGTTTTTAAATACAAAAATGTGAAATTACAATATTATCGCTTATTGGACAGGTACGCAGGTATTTGTCGGTTATAGTATCGCCTGAAAAAATCCCCCCCAAAATCTATAAATCCCCCTTATCTGAAGAACATAAGGGGGGAATTCCCCCTTAGTTTGCAAAGTGAATTTTAAGCCCTGAGACTGCTTGGGAGTTTCAGTGGCAGGAGAGTCTACCGGCAGGGAAGGGACTCTGGAGGACAGATGATGATGTCATACCCGAAAAGTACTTAAAGAGGCACTTACCCCCACCAGATTTCTGGCAAAACGGTATTCTCCTTGATTTGAATTCTGCAGGCAAGATGGCTGCCTATAGTCCCTTGTACCCTGGCAGAATTCCTAGCACATAAACTAACTAATAACTTGGCCAATAAGTATGTAACATACAAAATAAAACAAACGGTAATGTCTTCATTTGATGTAGAATGCAGAGGACATGTAACTGGTTCGTTAAACTCGCATTCCAGGAATATTGTATTTACCGCACTGCTCCACGTTAACGTAGGTGGCTCGTGCCTCAGAGAGCTTGGTTGTCCTGGAACCCACTCGCTTAGCGCCAGAACACACTCGATTTGGGGGTGGAACACGCCAGTATTAGCCAACGTCAACCCCAGTGCCCAGAACTGTCAAATCAGATCATCGACAGAGACGCAATGGCCCACCTCCCAACCCCTCCTTATTTTTTTTGCTTGACAGCCAGTATTTTCAGTATATTGTTATAAATATAGCCACGTTATAAACAACTAACCAATGCTAGTGGTCCATATGGAAATGGTGTTACTTGAAATGGTTAAAAGTTATATCAATTTGGTCATTCAGTGGCGTTTTACTGCCATATAAAGTAACTAACGTTAGCCGCTAGTATTTGCCACAGTAGCTGACTACCCATAATGCATTATGTTATCCCAGCACCCGAACGGCTCGCACTACATTTAATGCATAAAATAAAGCTGATATACAATTGATTCACATTGAAGTACACCCCGCGCAAATACCACCGTGACGCAACGATGTACCAAATCGTCCATTCATTTGAGCCCCCCCCAAAAAAGCAGGTTTGAACCCATAGAGGGCACTTATGCTGGTGAAAATGATAAAGCTTGTAGAATATTATCAGTTTGGTCTCAAATGTGGAAATTTTGACCAGAATTCTTCACACCACCCCAAAAGCCATATATATTGGTTAAAAGCTGAAAAAAATGTTTTGGGGTTAGTTACACTTTAAAAGAGGCATCCAACGTGTCAGGTTCCTGTAACCAATTTGGGTTTATCCATTTTATTGAGAGAAATCACACCCAGGTGTTGAATTATGCGGTACAGGTTTCGGCCCCTTCTCCCCCACCCCCTCTCCATATCCACAGGCTACTCCTGATTGGTCTATCCTCCCGTGATACAAATCGACAATGTGCTACAAATGGACACCCTCCCTCATTCCACGTATAGAAGCAGCTGGACTGCTTAATTTTTTTATCAATACGGGTTTTGAAAACAACTTTGAATTACTTTAAAACAAATGTCTTATGTGCGTGTGTGTTTACCAAAACTACGTATTAATATGAACTCTGGATCTTAGCGCTATGGTATAGAAGTTATTGTAGTTTCAAAATGTATTGTATAAATGTATGGATGTAATATGCAAATTCATGCAGCAAAAACCTTATCAGATCATCTACTCTATAGAGAGAACCAGTGGTGTAAGGATGATGTTGATATCCAGTATTGTTCTGGAGTTGTTGTATTTACAGTCTATGGGCTCTATCTTCCGACAGGCGCTATCCCCTAATAGCGCTTGCGCACCTGTTTGCGCGTGCCTTAAGGCACGGAAGATAGCATTCCGCCTTGCGCCGTCCGCCAGGTGTTCTGCCGAGTTTTGCTCCCCCGCCGAGCAGCAAAAAAAAGCACCCCCACCTCACGGGAGCATACTTGTAATGATTTATACAGACATGTAACTGTTTAAAAGTGATATAATTGTCTGGTAGACGTGACCTCCCTGATTTCTAAGTTAAAACAGCCCCGAAATATGTTGGGGATGCAATTCTCGGCCGGGATGCGGAAAGGTTCACGGCATGTGTCGCAAGCGCAAATTAGAGCCATGCCAAAATCATCTGCGCCCCAAAATGCCTGCGCAAACGGGATTTGGGCGGTCTTAACTACCAGGATTATTCACAGGCGTGGCCAGGCAAGGCTGGGCATTACGTCAATCAAAACCAATCAGATTCCCGTCTCGCAATGGCTGTTTGCGCGAGGAATGCAATATGCTGTAATTCTCTCCATGCGTAATAGAGTGTACTCACTCGTGCGAGGACAGAGGGAGCTTATTGACAGATCGTCTGTGGTGCCCACGACCCTTCGGGTTATGAAGGTAAATAGCCTATGTCCATTGTCCAACAAGTTTTCTCAATTAATTTCCCTCTTTGCGATGTGATAAGTTTCTCAGTGAGTTATAGTTCACCTCACTGAATTATTTGCTAATACCCAATTTTAGCAGCATAATTTGATGTCTTGGCGTGGCAAGGCTGTGCGTAATGACACATCCAAAAGGAATTCCACTTTCCACTGCGCAAATACCTCTCTGCGCTGGGAGCGCAGCCGTAATCTCTATAGTTCAATGATGTTCATCATGTCTTCATTTTTACATAGACGTTTTTGTTTTCTTGTGTTCAGACATAGGTTTATAGATGTTATTTATTTACCTTGACAGTTTCGACGAGTCAACTCTCGTCTTCTTCAGAAGCAGTCGCACTGACAGCTGGGTATGACGTGTCAACCAGTTGCTTTTCAGCCGTAATCTCTGTGCAGCGCACCCAGTACAGAGAGGTATTTGCGCATAAGAGGTCCTTTTCAAAGCTCTTAGCGCAAAGTAATTGCGCGCTGCTGACAATAGGGTAATGCCATCAATCCCACATTTTAGCGCTGAAACGCCTGTGTTACGGCCTTGGTCAGAGCCTGGCCTTGGGTTTGGTTTGTGTGTTGCATTCTCTCACCTCTGTCTCTATTCCAGACACGCCCCCCCCCCCCTCTGATTGACTGATTACTTTGAGGAGCCCTCACCTGGAGCTGGTTCCAATCAAGCCAGCATAAGAAGCCAGGGAGACTCCAGTGCTGGGCCTTCTGCCACTTCGACAGCCAGCACTTGCTCCGTGTGCACACTTGAGACTGCAGCTCTCTCTATTGGCTGGTAGCTCATCTGCTGTCTATTCTTTTTGCTCTCAACTTGATGGTGAACATTATCTTGATTGGCCTTTTCTTGTTAATACCTGTGCTCTTAGAGGCCTATTGATAGACCTGGTATTGACCCTGTAGCTGGTTTTCTGGCCTATTCCCACTAGCTACTGTTTGCTGTATTCCTTAACCCTGGGTTCGATTTCAGTTTTGTTTTCTTTTTGTTTTGTTAACCACTAACTCAGGAAGCCCTGTAGGGGTGTGCTGCCCTTTATTTTCATCCCCCCTTTTCTCCTGTTTTTTTGTAGGCTAGGAAGGGTAGAATTGTGTTTTTGTTTCAGTGTAGTTTGCTTTATTTTCCATGTAAATTTGTTGGGCTTTTGGCCACCCTGAAGCTACTGGCTTGCCTGTGATTTAACTCTTTTGTTTAAAATAAATCCTTGTTTGATCCTTTTCAACTCAGTTCATCTCTTTTTGTTCCTAGACCTTTTTATGTTACACCTGTTCGCCCTAGACTTTATCATGGTCGTAACATAAATGGGGGCTCGTCCGGGATATTCTTTGTAATCTGGGTTATAGTCTAGGAAATTTGTAGTAGCCTGGTGCTATTGTTGAAAGTTTGGGCCAAACTTTCTGCTTTCTGTGTGCACAAGCTGTGTTTTGGCTGTCTTGTCTTCTCCTCCTGCCTTTTGCTGTGGTGCTAAGAGGTATGGCTTTTAATTTGGAGGAGTTTGTGAGTAATCCCACTTTAGACCTGATTGACACATGTACAAAGGAGGACTTGTGTTCAATTGCTACACACTATGGCATTGTGGTGTCTAAATCTCTGGTGAAAAAGGAGTTGAAAGCTGTTATTGTCGATGCCTTGGTGGAACAAGGTGTAGTTCACTTACCTGAGCAGCAGGGAGCTTCAAATGCTCCTGCTGAGGAGGCCCCTGAATCTCCTGGAGAGGAAGTGAGTGGTGTTGTAAAACTCCAGTTTAAGTCACCACCATCGATTGAAGGTGCGTTTGGCTCGCCTTCAGCTTGAAGTTCAGGACAAAGCAGAAGCTCGGAGAGAGGAGCTACAATTCCGGTTGGAAGTCCATAGGATTGAGGCGGACACTGCATTTAGAATACGCCAGCTTGAATTGCAGTCGAAGGTGAGCGCTGGGTCTGGTGTGCTCCAGCCATCAAGCACCCTGGCTCCACCGCCTGCACCCTCTCCATCGGTCCCAATTCCCCCTGCTCCAGCTTTTGATGTGAGTAAAAACATTGCTTTGGTTCCTCCATTTCGGGAATCTGAAGTTGAGTCATACTTTAGTGCATTTGAGCGCATTGCTGCGGCATTGCACTGGCCTAAAGATGTCTGGCCCTTATTGCTTCAGTGCAAATTAACTGGTAGAGCACAGGAGGCCTGTGCAGCCCTTTCCTTAGAAGATAGCCTACAGTATGATGCTGTTAAGTCTGCTATCCTTAGAACATACGAACTTGTCCCTGAAGCATATAGACAACGTTTTCGCAATTTGAAAAAATCTTACTCCCAAACGTTTGTTGAATTTGCCAGAGAAAAAGGCACACTCTTTGATAGGTGGTGTCTTGCCAGCAAAGCCAATGACTTCAGTTCTCTACGTGAATTAATTCTCTTGGAAGAGTTCAAGATTTGTGTGCCAGATCGCACTGTGGTTTACTTAAATGAACAAAAAGCAACCACATTACAGGAGGCAGCGGTCCTGGCAGAGGAGTTTGCGTTAACACATAAAAGTGTGTTTGTGGGAAAACGTGAACCCTCCTTTCGTGACAACACTCTAGTGGGTAAAAATGATTCTCAGCCCATGCGTCCTACAGTGTCTTCTTCAGGACCCAAGTCTGACACAGGATGTAGCTACTGCCACAAACTTGGTCATGTGATTAAAGACTGCTTTACATTGAAGCGCAAACAGCAGCCCCTGCGTTTTCTTCCACCAAAAGGTGTGAGCTTGGTGAAAACAATCCCCCCTGTCTCCCAGATACCGCCTGCCAAGCCATTGGAGGGGCCTGATGAATGTTTCAAGCCTTTCATATCTGATGGGTTTGTGTCTTTGACAGGGAAGACTGAGGATCAGCAGCCTGTCAGGATGGTACCGATGAGCTCAGCCATCCTGTCTGCTACTACTCCGCCAAGTTCAAGTGTCACCAGCTCGGGTACTCCACCATTGAGAAAGAGACCCTCGCCATGTTCCTTGCCCTGCAGTACTTTGATGTTTACGTGGGTTCCAGCCCAATTCCAGTGGTGGTGTACACCGATCACAATCCATTGGTGTTCCTGGCCAGGATGTACAACCACAACCACTGACTGATGCGCTGGGCCCTGATGGCACAGGACTACAACCTGGACATCCGACACAAGAAGGGGTCCGAGAACATAGTAGCGGATGCTCTGTCCTGACAGTGGGCCTGACAGTTAAGTTACGTAACTTTTGTAAATTGAACGTACAATATTAATTGTTTTTTATTTTTGATCTATTTACTATATGTAAATTCTTATGTGAGGGGGTGTTACGGCCTTGGTCAGAGCCTGGCCTTGGGTTTGGTTTGTGTGTTGCATTCTCTCACCTCTGTCTCTATCCCGGACGAGCCCCCATTTATGTTACGTCCCTTAAATGTGTGTCTAGGGTGAAAAGGTGTAACATAAGGAGTCCAGGAAAAAGGGAAATAGGCTGAATTAAAGTGTACCAAAACAATGATTTATTTTAACAAAGGTTGGTTCAAATAAGAAAAAAGCTAATACAAAAGAGCTAATGCAAAAAGGGCTTGAGGAGAGAGCAAGGAAGGTGGTGGGTCAGTGTTAGCGGAGCGCTCTGCGTGCTTAACACTGGCCCTCCACCTTCCTTGCTCTCTCCTCAAGCCCTTTTTGCATTAGCTCTTTTGTATTAGCTTTTTTCTACTTTCAGCTAATGTTAATTGTTTTTGGGTAGCTCTGTTTGTGGCCCTTGGTCACTTGACAGCCAACACTTTTTTGTGTGTGCTTTGAAGCTGTAGCTATTTCTATTAGCTGTCAGCCTATTTGCCCTCTGTAACTGTCTTAAGTTACTCATTGGCCTTGCCTTAACCTATGCTTCTTGGCCTTTTGTTAGATGTAGCCTAACTATTTCTCATGCACACACTCATTGGTCTACTTGGCTACTTTGTATATCACTTGCCTTTTTGTTTGATTCCTGTTTATTGTTAATATTAAGGAAGCCCTGTAGGGGTGTGTCGCCCTTTTCTTTACACCCACTTTTCTCCTGTTTTTTGTAGGTTTAAGGAGGAGTAGTTTTGTCTCTTTGTTTATAGTCTAGTTTATTTTATTTTTAGGTAAACTGATTGGGCTTTGGCCACCCTGACGTCACTGTGCTTCTTTATTTGAACCAACCTTTGTTAAAATAAATCATTGTTTTGGTACACTTTAATTCAGCCTATTTCCCTTTTTCCTGGACTTCTTATGTTACACCTTTTCACCCTAGACACACATTTAAGGGACGTAACAGCCTGCTTTGGCATGGGGCAGCCAATGCCCAGTACAATTATCACAGGCATGCGCTTGTGTCCGCCCCCAATTTGCATTGCGCACAGCGTTAAACAAGCACAAACGCTAAATTAGCGCTTTTGGCAAGATAGAGCCCTATATGTGCACAGAAAGGCACACAAACAAAAAGATGCTACCATAACAACACAATGTCACTCACACACACACACACACACACACACACACACTTCACCCCACCACATTTCCCTATGCTCCAAATAGAGAATAATATTTGAGCTACGTCGGTGGTGTAGATCTAATTAAAAGATGGCGGTGGCCAAAACCACAGAGGAAAAAGGAACAAATACTGTGACTATGCCCTAGCATCTTTATTTTCCTTCATTCTGCTGGGGTAGGATATGAGTGCTCAAGAATAATAACTACAATATCAGACAAAAGCTAAATTGCTCATTTTTATTCGTTCAATATTGTTGCCTAAGATTCATGTCAGTACCAGCCACACCGGGTTTGATATTAATGTGATGAAAGAAGCCGGGAAAGAAAAGAGGGCAGCCGATGACGTCTTTTCCCCATTGTGGAAATACAGATTTTTTTTATTTGCTTCTGCAATTCTGTCTGGCAAGTCAAGCCAGATTTAGAATTTACATAATTACTACATCTTTTATTGTTACTGAAGAATTAGGCTTACTAGGCTCCGGGCTTACTCATTGGATCATGGCACTACAAATTCAGCTTGTTTACTGTAATGAAAAATACAATGAAACTTCAATGTCTGTAAAACGCTAGCTTTGACATACAGCCGTATTAGTTCATAGATGAGTTATAGCTTACTTTTCACATTTAGATTTGAGTCGTATTCAGAAGTATATCATTTTGACTGGGGTGCACTGATGGCACAGCTGGCTTGAGGTGCAAAACATGTATTTATGGTTTTAAATTTTGCTCATGGCTGCTGCGTATTGTCTAATTGAGCCTTAGCCCTCGTTCACACCATTATGCCAAAGCCACGCTCAAGCTATGCTGGAGCCATGCAGTTTCATTTCGGCGTCCTTGTTAACAGGCGAGACCGTTCACACCAACCGCACGCCACGCCACTCTCAAGCCACGCTGAAGCGATAGCTCAGGATTCTGTTCTATTTTCCAAGCGTGCGCGCGCTGAAGCCGAGCTGCCAGGCATGAAGTTAATTCAGGCTGTTGGCGGGGGCAAGGCGCGCCGAGCGAGGGGCTGAGGAAAAGAGAGTGCCTCTTGTGTGACCAGTTATGCGTGACACTCAGCTTCAGCGTGGCTTTGCTGTATGGTGTGAACAAAGGCTTAGTCATGGTGATGGTGATAATGAATGGGGAGACTGTCCTTCAAGAGGAAGGCCTGGGTTGCAGCAAACATCCACATCACTGAAGTGTCCTTGAGCGAAACACAGAGCCCCAGGCATGCTGCTGTGTTGCTGACCCTGAATGTCCCTACAGCCATCAATGGATCAGCAGAAAGTTTAGGAAGTAATGTGCAAACTCACTCCAGGACGTCTCGGTTGAAGGGCTTCTTGCTGTTGCCCAGGAACTCTCCGATCATCTGTCGGCTCAGACCCTTTCTCTGCAGCAGGAAGTGGGCCACGCCTATGGGCGTGTCCGGGATGAAGCCGCGTGAGATCAGGAACTGAAGGCCCTTGTCCGGGTTCCTGAGAGAGATGAGGGAGAGGAGAAGGAAACAGATTGCATGAGTAAAATGGAGAAAGATTTTCAGCCCCAACTTGGCACTGTTTGTTTTATGCTGAATTAAGATGTCTACCTGGCAGGGACGCGTGATGCCCTGGTCCTTCGTCGTCTGTGCTGGCCCTGCTCTCCTCTGCCACTCTCCCCACCTGGACGCTGAACTAAGACTGCTGCCCTCTCTCAGAACTTTTAGCGCAGACCTCAGCCCCTTCTGACGCACACACTGCCTCTCTTTCTTTAGTATCTTTCCGTTTTCTCTTGTCATTTTCTTTTTGTTGCCCATGACTTTGTCAATGTTTTAACCAACACCCATTGCACGCTCAGCCATCCCGAGGGAGGGATTCTATTTGCATGTAGCCGCCCCCGAGGTTCCTTCCCATCTTTTCCTACAATGTTTTTTTTCTTGTGGGCAGTTGGTGACTGTGCATTTAGGGTCAAGGCAGGGGGGTGCCAGGTAGGTTATGGCAGATTAGGCGGTAGAATAGATAGATTGTTTGTTTTGCTACATACTGTAGTTTAGTTTAGGTTAGGCTAGGGTAGACTAGGCTGTAGAATAGCTAGATTGCTTGTCTTGCTAAACTCAGTTTTTTCACTATGCTTGTCTTTTGTAAGTCCATTCAATTTTGTTCATTGATTGTGTTTAGTTAGATCTAGCTAGACACATCATAAAGTCCTTAGAGACATGCTTGTGATTTAGAGCTATAGTATATAAATAAACAAACTTGAAACTTTTAAACCTGCGCAGCTGCAATATCCTCAACATTGGTAGTAGTAGTGACATACTGTGGAAGCCTCTTCCTGTGAGGAATTACAGATGATTTAATTGCTCTTTAACAAGTAGTAGCAGTACTGTATCAAATCCATTTGTTGAGCAGCACAATATCTATGGCCGGGTAACTACAGTATACAGTATTACACACGCAAACTCTGCTCTCTGTTTCAAAGTGGAACTACAGCCATTCATTATTTGAGGGTAATGGCAGAGAGAGAGCATTAACGGTCATAAAAATAAACAATAAAAAATGATGCATTGCGGTAATGAGGTTCTTGAAATTAAAATCACTGCACCGGCTCTGTGTAGGTGGACACTGTTAAAAATGATCAAACACAATAGGGCAGAATCTCATCTGTATTCATTCATTCCCATGTTGAATTATAACATTCATTAACAACTACTAAACAGCTTGACACACTGCTACACTCAGAGGATGCTCCCAGAATCACAATGGCTGATTTGGGATGCAGTTCTACTGTATCTATAAACCCCCTGTTTGTTTGTATGCACACACTCAGAAACATTCTTACCAAGTCTGCACAAACTCTTTGAGGCAGAACCAGAACATCTCATCAGCTTCTTCCCAACTGCCACCCACCTCTTCAATGAGGCTTGAAAGCCCCATGGACTAGGGACTTTATCCCCCACACCCCGGTGCCCCCTGAGCACAGCCGGCTTGGCAACGGGCTGGGATCCCCCCTACTGACATGATCCTACCGCCCTCCTGGCCCCCATCATAAATCTGTCACTATTTTCTATCTATCTTTTGTCTTCAACTATTGATGTGAGCGCTGTGCTGCATACTTGCAGTAAGACAAATTCCTCGTTTGCAATCTCATTATTTACTGTGGCCATTAAAATTAATCTTGAATCTTGTCTAACCTTTACGGGATACGCCAACATTTTGAGAGTTTATTTAGTTTAGCGATATTGCCGATATTAGATGTATGTAGATGCCTTTATAGTCACTCTGCGTGCAGTACAAACAGCGGTAGAGCCCTCGCTGCTACTTAGCTTAGCGCTGAAATAAAAATAATAAATAATAATAATAATAATAATAATAATAATGAAATAATAATCCAAAGTTACGTGAAACGGTCACTTTCGTAGTAAATCCACACACCGAGAACTAACAAAGTGTAGCCGAACTAACACAGAGTAACCGAAGTTACTTCCTTGTTTGCCATGAGGCGCATGCGCTGTACTGATGACTGCACACAGCGCATGCGCCTCATGGCAAACAAGGAAGTAACTTCGGTCATACTCTGTTAGTTCGGTTACTCTTTGTTAGTTCTCGGTGTGTGGATTTACTACGAAAATGACAGTTTCACGTAACTTTGGATTATTATTTCATGGCGTGGTGATTACACGAGTCACAACATGTACATGTGAGGGTTTCTGGCGCTGTTGGAATGTGTATTTTGGGTGACTGAACGGGGGTAGGCAGCGGTACCATAGACTGCCATTGTAGTGCTAAGCTAAGTAGCAGCGAGCTCTCTACCACTGTTTGTAATGCACACAGAGTGAAGATAATGGCATCTACATACTAGTTTTAATATCGGCAATATGGCAAATGGCCTAAACTCTGAAAATGTTGGCATGTCCCTGTAAATAATGTGTTGTTTGTTGTTGTCTCTTTGCCTATGTTCTTATCAGCAGTCTTCCTGACAGTTTTCACCTGACTGCATAGCAGAAAGCGCTCACTTATGAGCAGGCATGGGAGCAATACCTCCACTATTTATAGCCTTATTAGAAACAGAGGACAGGAAAGTAGTTGCACCAGGGAGGCTATTATTGCCACAGCTCTCCCTCTCCCCTCTGCACAGTGATTAAACCACAGCCTTTACATAACGCAGCGCTGTGTACCGCGGCTAATGGGCTTAGTAAGGCGAGGGGAGGATAAGGGGGTGGATAGAGGGGAGGAGGCTGGAAGAGGGCCAGGCGGCGCAGATGTGCGAGGAGCGGAGAGGGAGGACGAGGAGCGGGCGGAGCCAGGGCTGTGGCCTCTCCTGCTGGCATCTGCTGCGACAGCCTCAGCACGCTCCCTGCCCACGTCTCGCCAAGTGAAATTGGCAGACATCACTCGTTTGAAATTGGTGTTTGCCAAACAACAGAAGGAATGCACATGGAAATTATTATTAGTAATCGGAAAGGGGATGGAAGGATGATAGATAGATAGATAGATAGATAGAGAGATAGATAGAGAGATAGATAGATAGATAGAGAGATAGATAGATCTAACACTGGAGAGGGTAATTTGGAGTTGAAGTGAGAAAGAAGAGCAACGGTGAGATACACGGTGCCAGACAAGACTCAGATGTCACACTGAAAGGACAACTCCCTAGTCAACTGCTACACACACACACACACACACACACACGCACTCCCCTTTCCTTTGCCTTTGCACCGATGCAACTTTTCTACCTCACCCTGGACTCACAGTGAATCATAAAGCACATTGATATCCACGTCTATTAGCTCTCTATGTCATTTCCAATGGGCAGACACGCCTCGACACGCGCGGCTCCCGCTCCTCGCTACTGTGTTTTATAGCCCTTACAACGGCTTAACCGTCAGCACTGTCATGTCGCCCGACGCTTTGGATGCACACACTCCTGTTTCATTACTAAACAGTGACAGATTGATGGCGGGTTCGGCGCGCTGTGCGTTCTTCTGAGTGGAAACACGACTGCACGCTGTAACCGCTCCCACACCCCCACACATTGCGCTGATATGGAGCCGCTGTTGTAAAGTGCTTCACTTGCCCATCGACTATATTGTAGCGGGCTGGATTTGTGTGCTACTGTATTTGTCTATGACTGTCCTGTGCATGTGGGTTACCTTTGGGGTTTGACATGTCTGTGGGGATTTACAGGGTTCTGTGAAGGCAGCATACAGCCAGTGGGTGGGGTGAGAGAGAGGGGCTCACCTGTTATTGGCTGGGGGGAGGGGAGCTGTGGGCGAGAGGGGAACAGCTCAGGGAGTTGGAGCGTGAGTCTGAGAGAGAGGGCTGGGTGTGGGAAGAGCTGGGAGGCTAGGAGAGAGCTAGTGGGGTTTGGGTGTGTGTTGTGGGGTTTGGTTTGGCGTGGACTACGGCTGACACTAGTCCTCTGACTGGGAAATGCAATAAAGTGCGGTAACTAGATCCTGACTCTTCGACTGGTTTGTGACAATGTTACACTGGTGTCAGAAGTTAAAATTAACAACTTGAAGACTCGAGCTCGACCTGGCGTTAGCGGTTAGCTGTCTGTGTGCTAGCTGCTACGAACACCACGTGGGATGGTGCGCGATGGAGGACGCCCGTCGGTAAACGGAGGGGAAGAAGAACTTATACTGACTCCGGAGTTCAGCTCGGTGCTTGCTGGCATGGAGGCCCGCCTGAAGCAGGAGATCAGACGGGTGTTGGAGGTGACGCCTGCCTGGGCAGAGGAGCTGATGCGGTTGCTGCGGGAGGTCACGAAGCATGGAGAATGGCGGACGGAGGAGCCGCAAAGAAATTGTTGGACTTGTGGGGGACATGGTCACCTGGCGAGGTGGTGCCACAGCATTCCCGGGGGGCAGACCAGGGACGCGGAGCAACGGTTCTGGGGGCGCACGGGAGTCTGCTGGACGTGTGGGGCGTTCGGGCATCTAGCCAGGGAGTGTCGGGAGGCTGCCGAGGACCAGAGGACAGTGCGAGAGGAGAGACGTGCAGGCGGCTGGTAGGGATGCAGGGGTTAACCGGTTTGACTATTAACCACGATTTAAAACGTCACGGTTATATAACCGCAGAGGCTCCGCTACACCGAGTGTTTTGTTTCACAACAGTCCGTCAGTTTAAACTCCCATGCGGCGCAGACGGCGCTGGAAGGAGAGGAACCTGTCTCTCTCGCTTCGTTTCCGCACGGACTATTTAGCGGAGGCACCAAACACAGGCAGCTGCCATGTCTCCCAGTAGTAGCCAGTCTGTAGCCTAGCCATGGATGCCAGCCCAACATAAATGTTGCAATACATGTCCCGCAAGGTTTCTGAGATTAGGGGAAAGTCTGAGCTGGTGTTACGTTAAGCCAAACGTGGGGAAGAGGCAGCGGATTTGTTTAGCGTTAACATACAGTCATTGACGTTAACGTTAGCTGTTGTGGCTAATGTTAGCTAGCTGGCCATGGCCTGGCGTACATAGTTCCTCAAGCTCGTTGTGACCAAACATCCCCGCATTTAAAGCACTTCATGCTCCCAGCGCTGGCCTAAACCATAGAGAACCTCATGCTTTACACGAAAAGAAACATCAAGGGTTTGTGTCAACTCCAAAAGCAACCCGCTAACGTTACATGTAGGCCTAATAACGTGAAGCTAACGTAGCTAGCTGCTTGGCAGTCATGATCTGACTGAGACAAGGAAAACAAATGCGCACATTTACATAACAAACACCAGTCAACACCACAGAGTGTCCTTTCTTTAATCCAGAGGGAGCATTTTCCAGTAAAAAGTGAAACGACACATGATGGCTTATAGTGAGGCTTTCCATGCCTGCCCCATCATCACTTCAATAGAACTGACCCCAATGCAAAATTCATTTCAGACGGCACATTTAGTTGCCAGTAACATGCCAATAAGAGTCTAAGTTACTATGCCTTTTGTGTTTTTTTCTGCAGACTAAGCAGCTATAGGCTTTCGCTTCTATAAAGTAATAATAAAATATTTTTTGTATTGAATATTGAGTGATACACTTTACTAATACAATCATATTATATCAGAAATGTTGTTTGTTTTATGTTCACAATAGTGATGTCAGTTAGATTTGATTAGGTCAGAGCCATGGAATATTAAATCATCCATCTTTGCTCACTACATCTGCCCTTTCTTCTT
Source organism: Poromitra crassiceps (assembly GCF_964638095.1). Classification (NCBI taxonomy): domain Eukaryota; kingdom Metazoa; phylum Chordata; class Actinopteri; order Beryciformes; family Melamphaidae; genus Poromitra; species Poromitra crassiceps. Next base: position 40,860,246 of record NC_139624.1, read on the forward strand.
TTTTAATCCCAGGTGTGCATAAAATACAGGTTAAGAACTTATTTTTTTAAATACAAAAATGTGAAAAAAGTAACATAGTATGTTTATCGTATCGGTTATTGGCCAGGAGAATATTTATCGGTTAGCGTAGGCCTATACTATCGGCTGTAAAAATCCATATCGTGCATTAGTATTCCGGAAGGCAGCAACTGTTAAGATTGTGGGGGAAATACAATAAAACCTCTATTTAGAGAATGCTCATGTGATTTTTATACGTCCATAACAATAATCGTGAAACCGTGATAATCGTGGTTTTTTCTCAGACTATAATCGTGGATCAAAAAAAATAATCGTTGCATCCCTAGCGGCTGGCAGGTGAGACTCTGCTGGTCGTGTGGGAGGCCTGGGCATTTGGCCAGAAACTGCACTGAGACTTTGGAGGACGGAAGAGGGAGACGGGCTGGGGAGAGTGTGAGCAGCAGGAGGGAAGAGAACGTTGTTAGAATCGGGGGAGCGACGCTCATATTTCCACGTGAGCGGGTGTTGCTAACGCCCGAGAAGCCGGCACAGCCTAGCTGCTCTACACCCCCCACGGTTGCTGTGCAGGAAGCCGAGGTGGAGATCGCTGCCGGTTGTGTTCTCCCTGCTGACCTGAGCATGCCGCCCCCTGGGGGAGGGGGACGGGAGGACGAGCGAGTGCAAGAGGTGGAGGAAGAGGAGGGGGACTGTTCAGATGTGGACGTAGGCAGGCGGAGGACGCGGATATCGGTCCGGTGCTCGTGTGGGTGGCGGCCGGACGCCGGCCCCCTGTGGAGGAGATTCACATGTGTTCCGGTGCCACAAAGGGACTGTGGAATATGTTTACGGACCTGCGTCTGTGTGAAGATGGGCTTTTGAGAGAGAGGGGCTCACCTGTTATTGGCTGGGGGGAGGGGAGCTGTGGGCGAGAGGGGAACAGCTCGGGGAGTTGGAGCGTGAGTCTGAGAGAAAGGGCTGGGTGTGGGAAGAGGTGGGAGGCTAGGAGAGATCTAGCGGGGTTTGGGTGTGTGTTGTGGGGTTTGGTTTGGTGTGGACTACGGCTGACAGTAGTCCTCTGACCTGGGAAATGCAATAAAGTGCGGTAACTAGATCCTGACTCTTCGACTGGTTTGTGACAACGTTACAATATGCTTTGGCTGAGAGGGCAAAGAGGTGGCATGGCTGCTTTTCTCTTCCCTTAGCTTAGCATTTTTTATTATTATTTCTGTTTCCATGGCTTAGGGTTACTGTGAATAGAGAGTGGAGAAGCTGGCGATAGTGGGGGTTGGGTGTTGTGAGATGTGATTAAATGCCTCCTTCACCTACCATCTGGAATTCAGAGCTTGTAACTAATTATTTGTTGGGTCATTTTGCTCTTAGGGGAGAAATGAATGGGCACTCAGAGGCAGCGGTAATGCAGGAAAGGTGTGTGTGTGTGTGTGTGTGTGTGTGTGTGTGTGTGTGTGTGTGTGTGAAGCACACACACTGAGATGTGCATAATCGTGTACACACACACACACACACACACACACGCTGATATGCAGAGACACATGCACAACACCCCCCCCCCCCCACACACACACACGCGTAGAGTTCTTGTTGAGCTCTCTCTTGCCGGCAGCAGGTTATCCCCCTGGAAGGGTTGGGCAGGTTTTGCTGATGTATTGTGTTAATTAGTCTTGGCATAATTACCATGCGTGGAACTCTCTCGGACTCTCTCTCTGACTCTCTCTCTCTCTCTGACTCTCTCTCTCTCTTTGACTCTCTCTCTGACTCTCTCTCTCTCTCTGACTCTCTCTCTGACTCTCTCTCTCTCTTTGACTCTCTCTCTGACTCTCTCTCTGACTCTCTCTCTCTCTCTGACTCTCTCTCTCTCTCTGACTCTCTCTCTCTGACTCTCTCTCTGACTCTCTCTCTCTCTCTGACTCTCTCTCTCTCTCTCTCTCTCTCTCTCTCTCTCTCTGACTCTCTCTCTGACTCTAACACACACAGACACTATCGCCCTATACATCTCTCACACCACCTTTTCTTTTATTCATGTAGCTGTGAGGTTGGTCCATTTTCACGCCTGAGGCAAAGCCTACTCACAACCCATTCTGCCCCGTCTGATCAATGCTTGCAATGTGTGTGTGGGAGAAATAGTTTTGCGGATATGGTTGAGAGAGCAGCATAACATGGGCAAGACAAATCTTTGCCTACAAAGCAGAGAAAGCATAGGAATCGTTACACGTCCCCTCCATCCTCCTCTCTCCATTCATCCATCTTTGCCCATTCCCTGTCCAAAGTTTGTCCCTTGGAGGCAGTGTCCGTAACTCTCTCACTCCTAACATAATGAAATCATTGCCATTCCATCCACAGTCACAGTGGAAACTTTATCAAGTGGTCTCTCTCTCTCTCTTTCTTTCCGTCTCTCACTCCCTGCTTTTTCACTCCATTTCCGTTACTCCCTGTTCTCTCTTTTCTTGCTTCTGCATGCATGGTGGTGTAGGTCACCTACTGTCAAGCACGCACATGTGCATCCCCGTACACACACACGTGCACGCACACACACACACACACACACACACACACACACACACACACACACACACACACACCAGCACACACACACACACACACACACACACACACGCACACGCACACGCACACACACTATTTGTTTTATTATTATTATTATTATTAGTAGTAGTAGTAGTAGTAGTATTATATAATTAAGCAATATATCACGAGAGCAAGTGTGTTGTGGTGAATATATCCCCCTGATCAGTTGTTATCCCACGAGGCCGCAGGCCGAGTGGGATAACGACTGAGCAGGGGGATATATTCCACAACACACGCTGCTCGAGTGCTATATTGCTTTTATAAAAGGGTTCCAAGTATAATAATATAATAATAATAACACTATAAGTCCGACTGGCATGGTATTCTGAGAGTCAGTTGAACACTACTGTAAGGCGGGACCTCTAGCAAGAAGATAGACGTGCGGGTGATTTGATTGGATCGTTCTGGAGACTGAAGTCGACATTGGCCAATCCTGGCGCTTGCCTGGACTTTTTACAAAGCCCGACACCAGAGCCGAGGGCGCGCGAGAGAGGGGTTAAGACATTAGCCCGCGTCTATTCTTGTACAAAACATCATTTTCTGCGAAGTATTAGTAAAGTTATAAGCGAAGATCGATTCACAAGGATCTGAAAAGCTGTCTCCGCCATTTTGTTTTTGAGGTACTTTTAGTAAGAGAGTTGCGCCATCATGCGTCCGACTAGTGACCCTCCATACAGCAGATCAGGAGAAAGCTGTTTGGCTCGAGTGCAGCGCTGCCTTTTAGTAAGAGAGTTGCCATGGCAACCAATAACCCATGGCCATGGGTTATTGAACTCGGTTACTGGAATTATACAATGGCTGTGAACCAATCAGATTGCTTGATTTGAGAGAGCCATTTTATAATGTATTATATTGTATATGTATGTGTTGTCAGGTCACTAAACTGTGTGTGTGTGACTGTGTGTGACTGTGTGTGTGTGTGTGTGCGCGCGCCCGCGTGTGTGACTGTGATCAAAGTAAGCAATACCAAAGTTGCTGCTGAGAGCAAACAGCCTGTTTAAGATGCAAAGGATACAACAGCACAGGTATTACAGGGAGGATATGGTGGAACTAATAAGCCTCAAGCTCGCTTGCCCTCTCTCTCTCTTTTGCTCTGCCATCCTCATTCTATCTCCCTCTTCCCTTGTAGCCAATTTATTAAGTCAGTTTATCTTTCAAGGTGTGTGATTAGAGGGGGGGGGGTTGCAAAGAGAGAGAGAGAGAGAGCAGGATATGAAACCTGTGGTTTTATGAAAACTTCCCTTAAAAGTCACAGAACCTTGCAAAACCTTGTAATCTTTCATTGGACACTAACTTGAAACTTCCCCAGATGAAGATGTATGTGAAAGACTGCTGACTATTAAACACGTGAATCCTTCTCTGCCACTCTACCTGTCATTCACCCTGACAGACAAAGACACTTTCAAGGGGCTCGTGTTAAACCTATCTTGTATATTGTTTGTGCGGAGGGCCTGTGCGGTGAGTGCAGAGCTCCGTAGGGGCTCTGTGCACAGAGCTCAGCACTCCTCTCAAAAAATGAAGCTCCGCGGACCATAAAATACTCTGTGGAGAGAACGGTCTTGCCGTGAACACCATGAACAGCGGACACTCCGCAGTAACCATAAATTAGCTTTAACAGTGCAAATCTATTCTACACTACAGCTCAAATGCACAGTATAGTGTAGAAACAGTCAGAAGAAAGGGCATTTTGTACATTTCCCTATAGCTGACTCCCCACAGCCAGTAATTGCACAGCTCGATCGTTGCTCTTGTTTTCAGAGTCACGCTCCGGCATTGAGTCGAAGTTAATCGGCTTTACTTGACTCTCACTTATGTTGTGCTGTGGAGCGTGTTTTAGAGCGTCACTCTTCTACATTTGTATGAGAGACGGCTTAATTGGAGCAATATCTTAACAAAATCTTAGAGTGTTTTCCCACCCAAGGGAACACGGGAGTATTTTCTTCCCTATATTTTGGAAAGCAAGCAGAACTCCTACAGAAATGGGTGAGGTGGCAGAAGAGGAAAAATGATTGGATTGACATGTTCAGAAACTTTTTGTCCCGGTTCCCAGTTCACAGTGTTGAAAAAACTTTTAATTACATCCACGACTTGTAACAGAATGACTAATGAGAATTTCAGGCTTTGTGGATGGTTGCCATTGTTCTTTGGATTCACCCCTCGTGTATTCCAACTGACTGGTTCCATCTACTCCATCAGTGGGTTCATTTCCCGGAGTTCCCACTTGTAAACTGGTGCTTTTCTAAGTGCTTTTCTGAATATATAACTGATCTTTTATATAGGAGTAGAGGTTACAGTTTATCCGGCTTCTTAATCCTCACTACAACACACTGGTTGAGAGTTAGTCACACATGTCGAGGATTCGGGTTATCTCCCGACACGCCAACAGAAACGATTCACTCAGCCCTGCTGTCGTCACCATGGCAACACTCCTTCCACCTATCTGCTGCTGCCATGTAGCCACCTTTCACCTGTCTGGTGCAAGTCAGGGGGAGTTTCTTATCGGCTCTGGACTTTGGTCACTCCTCACTAGGCAGGCCAGGAGGTTGAATTCAGAATTCGGCAATGAGCAAGCTGGGGTTTGTTTGCTTCTTTTGTCCATTTGGTGAGATAGAGAGGGAACTGCTGTGGGAGTTAGGGCTGGGCGATATATCGAATATACTCGATGTATCGCGGCTTGTGCCACGTGAGATGTACATGTAGAAATGACTATATCGCGAACATTCGAGTATAATTGTCACGCATTGTTTATAACTTAAGCCCCCGGCATGACTCGCTTCACGTTTCCTCTTGTCAGCTCTCCCTCTCAAGGGAGAGCTCAAGTCACACTCAAAAGGGAGGGGGAATAACATGGATACGTCAAACGCGTCAAACCGCGTCAGACACACCCGTCCTTAACCTATGTGCGATTCGAAATCACGCGTCCGCACCAACCGAAACATGGCCGCCCCCAGTGTGGTTGTTGACAGTTTCAAATTATAACAAAACAACCACTATTGCAATTTGCAATACATGTCCCGCAAGGTTTCTGAGATTAGGGGAAAGTCTGAGCTAACGTTACGCTAAACCAAACGTGGGGAGGAGTTGCGGATTTGTTTGGCGTTAACGTTAGCTGTTTTGGTAGCTAACGTTAGCTAGCTGGTTGTTGCCTACCTAGTAGTTCAGCAGGCAGCGCTCCACAAGCTTGTTGTGACCAAAATCCCCGCATTTAAAGCATTTCATACTCTCAGAGCTGGCGTAAACCATAGAGCATAGAGAACCTCATGCATTACTCAAAATGAAACGTCCAGGGTTTGTGTCTCCAAAAGCAACTAACGCTAACGTTACATGCAAGGTAACGTGAAGCTAACGTAGCTAGCTGCAGGGCAGTCATGATCTATAAGGACAACGAATGCGCACATAGCCTACATAAAAGACAACATCACATACGTTAAGGTGACCAGATTTATCAAATGAAAATCGGGGACATTTCCAGTCCGGCAATCAATATATTATAAAAATATCCAATGTTATTACCTATGAAATAACAATGGGGGATGATTCCAGTTTAATAAATTTTGTCCATGGCTGTTGTACTGTACCCACACACACACACACACACACACACACGTCATTCACTTTACAAAATGTCAATGTGTTCTCCAGCAGCATTGGCCTGGCCTTCCGAACCTACAGCGCCAGATGTTTTATGAATAGCCTCAGATCTCAAAAAGTATTTTCGGTGGAGTCCTAATTGCTTCTTCATTGTTCAAGATCTAGTGAAAGAGCTGCAGCAGAACATGTAACCACTTGTTGGATGCCTGGATCAAAACATTGACTCATAGAATCCATTCTCATTCAGATATCTTGAGATGAGAACGGTCAAGGGTCCACTTTGAAATTTACCATATATGCCGGTTTTTCAAAATTCATTATTTAGCCCCCTTCCCGACAAGGTAGCATGGCATTGTTTGTCCCAACGGATGCTGTAGGTCATTTAAGAATGAGCCTGCTAGAGCTATAGAGTCATCCACAGACGCCAGTAGAAAATCGGGGACATTTTCAGGGACAGCTCCAGCCGGGGACAGGTCACCAAAAACGGGGACTGTCCCCGAAAATCGGGGACGTCTGGTCACCTTAACATACGTGTATTTTCTTTAATCTAGACTAGAGGCATCATTTTTCAGTCAAAAGTGAGACGACACAGATATGATGGCGTATAGTGATGCTTTCCATGCCTCACTATAGAACTGGCCCCAATGCAAAATTCACAGCTTATATGTTGCCGTCATGCCAATAAGAGTCTAAATTTATTTTTTTATGTTTTATCTGCAGACTAAGCAGCTAGGCTTTCGGTTCTATAAAAGCCATTATTTTTTGTATTGACTATTGAGTGATACACTTTACTAAAACAATCATATTATATCACAATAGTGATGTCAGATTTGCTTAGGTTAGAGCTATGGAATATTAAATCATCCATCTTTGCTCACTACATCTGCCCTTTCTTTCTTCTTCTTTTTTACCCCAGGTGTGCATAAAATACAGGTTAAGAACTTATGGAAGTCATGGAAATCCATTGGTCAAAATGTGTATGAACCCTGAAAGGGTTAAATTGAGCATTTATGAGAGATTTCAAAAATATCGAGATATATATCGTGTATCGCGATATAGCCGAAAAACATCGCGATATTCTTTAGAGGCCATATCGCCCAGCCCTAGTGGGAGTTGGTGCTTCTGAATGTTTAGAAAGTGAGGAGAGAGGAATTATCTCAACCATACACTGATGCTTGTGATGTGATGCAAAATGATGCAACTGATGCAATGTGCTTGTGATTTGAAATACATGCTAAATCTTCATACTACCTAAGAATCGCAGTAATCACACTAATGGCTTTGTAACCTTTAGAGACCAAAGAAAAAGCCGGTAATTTGTGGATATTACTGGTTTTTTGGGCCAATCTAAAAGGGGCTCTAGAGATGCCACAGCTTTGCATGATGCTCTCATGCAGAAAAAGTATTTCTTAAATTATTCGTCATTATTTATTTGCGTCTATTTCAGGTATTTATTTAATGTTGGTTTTCACTCATTATTTTACATCAAACAAATTTTACATGCAAGCTGAGACAAGGTAATAGAAAAAATAGACGAGAGGAAATGTTTCGTCACATTTGTTACACTCAGCTTGCACTGCTGCATCTATGAATTACTTTCCTCCAGGATCATCATTACCGGGCTTTCACACCAAACACGCTGTGGCGGCACTGCGCAGAGCAAGGCTGAAAGCCACGCACACCACCTTGATTTTTCATCAGGTTTTGCACCCAAAGTTCAACTATATTGAACTTTAACCCCCAAATACGCTGACCTCTATGAGAGGCATCAAATCGCATTCTGACATTTACAAGAGGCAGAATTCTTGTAGGCGCCGGAGCACCAAGGAGTTATAAGACCATCTTAAAAATATATCGGAATCTGGCCAAAATTCAGGGGGCGGTTATAACTGGTGAGGGGGCAGGTGTTTTTATAGTAAAACATAGGTTATATACCCTGCTATGCCTATCTCTGCACTTTTTAACCATGCAATAGCCTCTGAAAAGCTAAATAACAACAACACAAGAAAGACTACTGTTTCAAAATCAAATAAAACATTTATTTCACAGCAGTGGTGAAATGAAGGCAAACCTGAGTGTCCTTGCACAACGCAAAATTGTCAGGAAGTGTCTCCAGCACTCTGAGTCTGACCATAGGTCGATGCAAAATCATAGAATTAACGATTAATTGACTGCAAAAATCAACAAAAACTCAACAGTGCCAGGGTCATTGCAGTAAAAAAAAAAAACTTGATCAGATTGAAGCAAGTGATCAGTGTAGGGCTCTCTCTCTCTCTCTCTCTCTCTCTCTCTCTCTCTCTCTCTCTCTCTCTCTCTCTCTCTCTCTCTCTCTCCTTGACTGTCACTGGAAATTTCACTTCTCTGTGGTTCACATTATGTGGATTGCTACAGGAGAAAAACAATAGCCTAGAATTACAGCCGGAAGTTCAATTCACCACCACGAAAAGCAGGCTGATTTAACCAAAGTGTTGTGTGTCTATCTCTCCTACACTCCTTTTCAGCACCGCGGACAGCGCCCCACAGCCCTATCTCTGCATGCAAACAGCCTAAACGCATCTGTTTATGTCTGTCTGACATGCCAGCCAAAGCAACAGAAAAATATACCAGATAAATTCTCTTACCGTTCCTTAGTAGAGTTGCAGCCTTACCAGCCCCCAACCCCCCGTGGTGCTGGGCCCGCCCTGTCTGTCCAGTCTGTATCCTTGTGTGCTCTTTCCCCCCAGACCTGCCCTCAATGTTTCCTCGTTAGCCATGTCCTGCTCTGAGTTCCCCCCAGCCAATCAGCTCTCCTTGTTTGTCCCCACTGTTTCTCTCTCACCAGCTGTCCCTCATATTGCTAATTTGTTACCCTTGTATGTCCACACGGAGACGACTTTAGGTGTATCCGCTAAAGTTTTTTGTCATATAGCCGTTTCGTCCAGATGGAACCGCGTTCTGGGACTATACGTTCTGGCCGTATACGCTAATTTTTCAAAACGGGTCCCAGAGTGATTAAATCTGAAGACGCCACCCTTGCATTTCCGTGTTTACAACCCATACGCATCTTTCCTGAAACGATGACGCCATAGCCCCACCTCTCTCCACCAGCAACAATAACAATCATGGCAGTAACGTTCGTGCTACAGCAGTGGGGATCTTGCAGCAAAATATAATGCTCCTCTATTACCACCGTCAGCAACAAGTGGACACGGAGAACAGCGTGTAGCCTACAACATCCTCAGGGCTCCACACAGCTGACTCTTCCCATCCACCCCTCCCCTCCCTTCATCGGATATTTCCCAGAAGGCTTAGCGGCGGCTACATTTTTACAATAACACAAACAAAATCAGGCTTAACGTGTTAGATAGAAATTATATTTATTTTTAATACAACATGCAATTCTGGAATATTTTAATATTGGACAAAATGAAATGAAATGAAATCTAAACCCTGAGTGTAACCAACATACTCTCTTGCCCTATATATAGCCCTCGTAAATACAACGTGAATAGGGAAGTGAGAGGTTTGAGGAACACGCGGTTGCACTGTGATGTCTGTGATATCCGCTCGTGTCCACTCCAACAAGACTTTAGCTTACTTGACGCGACTTTTTCCAATAAAAACACATTTATGCCATGAGTTTATATAATGTATATTTATGTTGCATCATTTAGCCTGTGCTGTGATGTGCAGGAGCGGCCAATATGCTGGGATGTGTTTGCAACATGTCTAAAGATCATGGAAGTGGATGATATCAGGAATGTCAACGTTCTATATTGTAGGCTACAGGGAGACCATCAGCCCTGCTGAACAGCTCTGCATTTGCCTGTATACTGTAGGTTTCATCATTTTATTCATCGACATGGCAAACCTCCCCGCAAAGCCAAGGGTTTAAGCTGCTGCTACAGTGAGATACACATTATAGACTGTGCGCCCCTAGAGGTTGTATGCCATTATTGACGAGATTGTCTTTCTCTGTTATTCTACAGCGGTTTCAGTGGTTTCATGTGGATACACACATTTCTTGAAACGTTTCCATGTTTATGGAAAACTTTTCTGAAACGAAAAAAAAAAAGATAGCTTCCGTCTCCGTGTGGACATGGCCTAAGTCTCCCGTCTTGGTTTTGTTGGTTCATTGTGTCTTTTCGTGTTCGCTAATCTCTGTCTACTCTATGTACTAGTCTGCATAGACATTTTTATGTTCTGCCTGTCAAGTCTAGAGAGTAAAGCTTTTTGTTAATCCTGAATCCTGTCCTGCACTAAATGTGATTTTGTAGCCTACCAAGATTCCAGCTTGCACTCTACCTTGCGCAAAACATACGCATTGCTGCTTCTGGTGTGAAAGCCATGTCAGGGAGGTGGCAGAAGTTACAGAAGGGTGGGGGGGGATCTTTGATATAATCATTACTCTTCCGATTGCATGTACGCATGCTTCAGGACGTGAATGTGTGGCTATGAATGGTAACGAATACGTTATATCAGCACTCCTCGTAAGCCTGAGAGGAGGGGATTTAATGTGCATTATGATCTCACCAAGGGTTTTAGTGAAGTCCATTAGCAATGTCATGTAAACATCATGAAATATGAGCATGCTGTGAGGAATCAGCACTTGACCCGCAATGATTCCCTTCATTTCCCTTCCTTTATTCATTTAATTCCTTTTCCCCCTTTTCACACTCTTCTCTCTCAATAATTCATTCTCTCTCCTTCCTTCTCATTCTTCACCTATTCTCTCTGAGAGGACAGAAGCCACTGCAGAGCTAGCTCAGGACTTGGCCTTCGTCCTGCCTCTCCATCCAACACAATGGAAAACTCTGAAAAGTGCTTGTCCAAGCTCTTTGAGTCCAGGGAGCCCCATGAAAGTTCAGGTCGACATGAAGAGAAAGGCTGGTGGGGGAGGAGGGTGTCTTTTCTCTCCACCTTCACACATAATTGTTAGCTGACATGCAGCAGGCAATAATTACAGCGTACAATATGTCCTTAAGCTACTAATGACTGGATCACAGCACACTGTTCCCATGTCTACATAATACAGTAGATCACATACTGTAGATGCCGATACAATTTACAAACAAGACTATTTTTGAACACAAAGACCAGCATAAGGCAAAAGGCTTTCTGTGACACAGAGGCCACAGCAGGAGAGGAAATGAGGCCATTAAGTGTCCCACATTAGTCCGATTTCAGGATTGTGTTTGTAAATATGTGTGGTGCTTTGGGAGAACTCTTCACATGTCACTGATTACGTTTACATACAATATTCCACTATTATTCGGAAAATGACAATATTCTGAATTTGTTAGAGGAATACGTTTCACCCATTTGCCATATTGCCCATACATAACTAAAATACACAATACCTTTACCGTCACTCTCCGTACAGTATACAGTGAGCTACACAGTACACTCAATTACAAAAACTTTCAGACCCCCAAAGTTGAAAACTATTGCCCCACCTGAGACAGAAAGACATGAGACTCTTCTCATCTCACATACTAGAGATTTTTGGTTTGGTTTAAGTCTGTTGACAAACGTAATCACAATCCTCTAATCACGGAAGAATGAAGGAAGAAAGTGCAGCTTTTGGAAGGCTACTCACACGTTGAAGAGGTTGAGGCCAATGCGGTAGAGGCGTTTGCGCATGACGTCAGTGGAGAGCGTGGGCGACTTGCAGCTGGCGGGGTTCTCACAGTGGTAGCGTGGCAGGCTGAGGATCATGGCCTGCAGCGCCTCCTTGGACGAGGCCTCGGAGGTGGAGCGCGCCTCCGTCGACGTGCTGCTGCTGCTCATCTGTTCAGAGCTCGCTGTTTCCGAGCCGCTCCTCTTGACCTCCAGGGGGGGCTCTGCCGCCGACGCCACGGCCTCCTGAAGGGGTTCTGCGGACGGCGCCGCTGCCGCCGCAACCTCCTCTGCACCTTGAGGGGCGGCCATCTTGTCTAGAGGGGTTAGGGGAGGTTGCTCCTCTTCCCCTAACTCCTCTTCACTTGGAGGGGGGTCAGGAAAGTCGGTGTCCTGCTCGTCCCCTCCTATCTCAACCGCTTCCGGGGGCGGTGGGGGTTCTTGAGGGGGTAGAGGGGGGTCTACGGGTTCTGCTGGGACTTCCACATGGGGGGGAGGAGGGGGGTCTTGTGGGGCGCACGGCGGGATGGAGGGTGGAGTGGAGTCTGTTGTGGAGGAAGTGGTCATGGTGGTGGCGGAGGGTACTCCTTGTTGGACGCCATTGCCAAGGTTGACAGAAGCCGAAGATCCCAAGACTGACGACGACACACGGAAGTTCTGGCTGTCAAACTGCACCGTCACGTCCCGGAACGCCATCATCAGCTTGCTGGCGCTTCTCGACAAGTCGCTGGGGTCCAACGGGCCTTGATGAGCCACGGACTCTCCCACTCCACCTCCTTCTACTCCACCTCCTGCTCCCACTGCTGCCGCCGCAGCCTCAGCGGCTGTGCTAAAGGACTCGGCGCTGAACTGGTAAGTGCCGCCTTCTTGCAGTGAGCACATGGTCTTCAGGCTCCAGTTGCTGAGGGCATCATCAATAGACTTCGCCAGTGACTGGACCTGCTCGGTGAAGGAGTCTTCCAGGTCGGTCAGGGTGCCGCCAACAGTGGCGGGCAGAGACGGTGAGCGCACCAGTGGGATGCCCGCCAAGTTGCAGCCTTCTGCCAGGGCCCGTTCAGCGGAGAAACCCTCTGTGTTTTGCACGCGGACTTTGCGCAGGGAGATGCGCCGAGGCAGCCGGCTCTCCAGCAGAGAATTGCGGATCTTCTCAAAGTTCTTGCTGAGCTGGTACTGACGGAAGGCGGTCTGGATCTTGCAGGCAGCGCGGCGGGAGATGAGGTGGCCACCGTATTTGTGCTCTAACATTTCGATCTAGAAAATAGAAGGAAACAGGGATAGAAAAGGGAACAAAATATTAGTGGAATTCCCTTCATTGTTTGAAAAAAGAAAACACACGCACACAAATATAAAAGCCTATAACAAATAATAGATACATAATGCTATATTGTCAAGTCTTAGAAGTTAAAGTTAAAGTTAGAAGCAGGCCAACAATTGAGTCAGTAACAAAGAACACAAGAATAAAGTATGAAAAATTCAAAATGTACACAGAAATCTGCAAACAATTTGTGTTATGTCTTTGGAACTTTAACACAGAAATGTACTGAATCTATTCAACAAACTACAATACAGATGTTGGAAGAAGGCTTACTCTCCCAACACAAGCTGCAATCACTGGTGAAATACTATAAGTGGCTCTCAGGAATAAAGGATATATGTGCCTATGACAGTGATGGATGTACCTACACACCACACTTTTACGATACAAATATATAGGCAAGACATATCATTGCCAAGGTCAAATCCTCCCTTCCATCATGGCTGAATAGTGAAAGGGTAATACGCATGCCATGTCATTACCAAGTAAAGCAGGGTCGAAATAAGACTGTGGAAATAAGGATTGGGGAGGAAATAAAAGAGTTGGGTAGAAAAAGAGTGAGGAATGGGATAATTATAGTTCAAAAAAGGATCAATTAAAATGCCATGAAATGAAGAGGCTCGTTGGTAAAGTCCAGTATGCATTAGCGACAGGGTCCATATGCTTATCTCACATATTTGTATTATTTTGTTATGCAAGGTGGCTGGCTTCACCATCTGAGAGAGAAACAGCAGTGTAATAGCTGACTCATACACATTTGGACAAACTGTTCATTTCCTCTGCAGACAGAACTCATAATCTCTGAGAATTCTATTGAGATGCCCTCCACACAACTTGAAATTGTCTGAAACTGAGCGAGCCATTAATCTTGCCTGTGAAAAATGGCTTCAATGCTGTGGGAAACAGATAGAGATGTAATATGGCCATCCTCATCTGGCAGCAGCTCAAACACTGAATGAAATCTCTTTGAGTTTCCCAGAACAATCAGGGTGTGGGTATCTTTAGAAGTGCCCAGAAAGAGCTCATATCTTCTCAAGTCACGCTACTTGGAAATCCTTTTTTCTTTTTTTTAAATCAGACTAAATCAATGAATATAATTGGTTCTGTTCTAACCTTATCAAGGCATGAATGTGGAGGAAGATCTGTCTTTCATGAAATAACACCTAACCCTAAACCTGGATATACGTATATCATATTTGTCAGTTTAAGAATACTGACATAGCCTATGTAAATAATCTAAATATGCGATGTAGATAATGTGCACATTAAAAATAAGCATATAATTTAATTCTATAAGACAATTGAATAGCTTGCTGTTCCCTCCCTCAGTGCTACGTTAAGGCTTCTTGTATCGGGACGATGTGGACATGAGGATTCATTCTGTCCACGTAAAACATCCCCCCTGTAAATCCAAAGGCAATTGAATGAATGGTTTTATACTGAGGCCATGAGGGATCAAAATGTGACTTTCAGCGACTAATCTCTTCTCGCACAGGCCTGGACAAAGTCAGCCACCGCCCTCTTATAGACCTGTGTGTGCACAGAGGCACTGATAGGCTGTAATACCTCCTATAGACCTGTGCACAGAGGCACTGATAGGCTGTAATACCTCCTATAGACCTGTGCACAGAGGCACTGATAGGCTGTAATACCTCCTATAGACCTGTGCAAAGAGGCACTGATAGGCTGTAATACCTCCTATGGACCTGTGCACAGAGGCACTGATAGGCTGTAAGGCCTCCTATGGACCTGTGCACAGAGGCAGTGATAGGCTGTAATACCTCCTATGGACCTGTGCACAGAGGCACTGATAGGCTGTAAGGCCTCCTATGGACCTGTGCACAGAGGCAGTGATAGGCTGTAAGGCCTCCTATGGACCTGTGCACAGAGGCAATGATAGGCTGTAAGGCCTCCTATGGACCTGTGCACAGAGGCAGTGATAGGCTGTAAGGCCTCCTATGGACCTGTGCACAGAGGCAGTGATAGGCTGTAAGGCCTCCTATGGACATGTGCACAGAGGCAGTGATAGGCTGTAAGACCTCATATGGACCTGTGCACAGAGGCAGTGATAGGCTGTAATGCCTCCTATGGACCTGTGCACAGAGGCACTGATAGGCTGTAATGCCTCCTATGGACCTGTGCACAGAGGCACTGATAGGCTGTAATGCCTCCTATGGACCTGTGCACAGAGGCACTGATAGGCTGTAATGCCTCCTATGGACCTGTGCACAGATGCACTGATAGGCTGTAATGCCTCCTATGGACCTGTGCACAGAGGCACTGATAGGCTGTAATGCCTCCTATGGACCTGTGCACAGAGGCACTGATAGGCTGTAATGCCTCCTATGGACCTGTGCACAGAGGCACTGATAGGCTGTAATGCCTCCTATGGACCTGTGCACAGAGGCACTGATAGGCTGTAATACCTCCTATGGACCTGTGCACAGAGGCACTGATAGGCTGTAATGCCTTCTATGGACCTGTGCACAGATGCAGTGATAGGCTGTAAGGCCTCCTATGGACCTGTGCACAGAGGCAGTGATAGGCTGTAATGCCTCCTATGGACCTGTGCACAGAGGCACTGATAGGCTGTAATGCCTCCTATGGACCTGTGCACAGAGGCACTGATAGGCTGTAATGCCTCCTATGGACCTGTGCACAGAGGCACTGATAGGCTGTAATGCCTCCTATGGACCTGTGCACAGAGGCACTGATAGGCTGTAATGCCTCCTATGGACCTGTGCACAGAGGCACTGATAGGCTGTAATGCCTCCTATGGACCTGTGCACAGATGCAGTGATAGGCTGTAATGCCTCCTATAGACCTGTGCAGTGTGCACAGAGGCACTGATAGGCTGTAATGCCTCCTATGGACCTGTGCACAGAGGCACTGATAGGCTGTAATACCTCCTATGGACCTGTGCACAGAGGCACTGATAGGCTGTAATGCCTCCTATGGACCTGTGCACAGATGCAGTGATAGGCTGTAATGCCTCCTATGGACCTGTGCACAGAGGCACTGATAGGCTGTAATGCCTCCTATGGACCTGTGCACAGAGGCACTGATAGGCTGTAATACCTCCTATGGACCTGTGCACAGAGGCACTGATAGGCTGTAATGCCTCCTATGGACCTGTGCACAGATGCAGTGATAGGCTGTAAGGCCTCCTATGGACCTGTGCACAGATGCAGTGATAGGCTGTAATGCCTCCTATGGACCTGTGCACAGATGCAGTGATAGGCTGTAATGCCTCCTATGGACCTGTGCACAGATGCAGTGATAGGCTGTAAGGCCTCCTATGGACCTGTGCACAGATGCAGTGATAGGCTGTAATGCCTCCTATGGACCTGTGCACAGAGGCACTGATAGGCTGTAATGCCTCCTATGGACCTGTGCACAGAGGCACTGATAGGCTGTAATGCCTCCTATGGACCTGTGCACAGAGGCACTGATAGGCTGTAATGCCTCCTATGGACCTGTGCACAGAGGCACTGATAGGCTGTAATACCTCCTATGGACCTGTGCACAGAGGCACTGATAGGCTGTAATGCCTCCTATGGACCTGTGCACAGATGCAGTGATAGGCTGTAATGCCTCCTATGGACCTGTGCACAGATGCAGTGATAGGCTGTAAGGCCTCCTATGGACCTGTGCACAGAGGCACTGATAGGCTGTAATGCCTCCTATGGACCTGTGCACAGAGGCACTGATAGGCTGTAATGCCTCCTATGGACCTGTGCACAGAGGCACTGATAGGCTGTAATGCCTCCTATGGACCTGTGCACAGAGGCACTGATAGGCTGTAATACCTCCTATGGACCTGTGCACAGAGGCACTGATAGGCTGTAATGCCTCAAGGGTTTGCAATTTGTGATAAGTGGTTAGTTCAACAAGATGCAGCCTCTCTCATTGTCATCTGAAGAACCAAATCACATACAAAGCTCTTTAGAAAAGTGGAATAACACTGAGAAATCCATCTTATCTACTCAATTTACATTTCACTGCAGAGAGGGGTGTATGTACTGAGAATATTAAGGTGGTTTCTGAATAGAACTCCACTGTATCTGCTGATGGCGACTTCTCAATAGAGTACTGTACATTGCTTCCTGAAGGCTGGTCGAACTCATGCCTGTATGACCTGGCATGCAGGGCACCCAGACCACACGGGCGCCAAATTATTAGTCCCGCATCCGTGTTCAATATATTTTGTAACATTTCACTAATTTCAATTGAAATGTGTAGCCAAGTGGGACCCTGGCACACACTTACCTGCATCAGGCCTGTGGGCCACAGTTTAAAAGTATTATCAGGGCCAAATTCACAGCCTCTATTGACAGTGGGTCCCTAAACAAGATTTATTTTGATACGGAGGCCCCAACCACAATTATTAAACTGCTACTTATTGATTATTTGTGATTGTATGTTTATGGACAGTACCTTTAGTGAATATCATCCAACTAACATACAGATCACTAATTATATACCGTAGGGTCTAGGTAAAGACATAGTCAAACCTTTTCAGTCAATTTCAACATTTAATTTCACTTTTTTGTGTTGGTTCTTCATTCTGTTAGCCTGACACTGCCAGATGGTTTGGTACACAGAGCCATCTGGAACCCATCCTTGAACAACTGTTTAGAAAATGGCAGGCATGTTCAAAAACATACTTGGCAGGTGATTGGATGAACCACCTGTCTATCACTCTATCACAGGCTCTCTTCTCGCTCACGTCACACCTAAATCCCGCCCGTAGCTACTTCTGGATGCCGATTGGTCCAGCTCACTGCTTGGCCGGAGTTAAACCAATAGCTTGGAGCACGGCAAGATGAATTTCTCGTGCGATCGTGATCTCACAATTGCAGCGGCCTCACAAGGTTAGCCATGTGACCTTGTATCCTTAATCCAAATGTAAACAAAGGGAAGGCCCACCGCCTAAAACTATGAACTAACGCTTGCCTTGTTCTTGGACAAACTGTTATCACTCTCAATTTGAATGAGCGGACTCTAGATATAAGGAATGGCAGATTGTAATAGCTACATCTGAGTTTCAGATTACTTGAACCTGTAAAAAGTTGACATTTGTATTATTTCTGCTTTCTGAGAAGGGGGCCCAATAGGACAAGTGCCCAGGGGCCCTGTGGTTGGTTAATCCTGCCCTGGTCGAACTCACTCTGAATATTCATCACTTTTTAATCTGGACTGTTCAGTGCATGTACACACTCACTATGATAAGGTTAGCATTATCACTTTGTCTGCTCTCTGAGAGGGAGCTTGGTTAGCCTCATCACTTTGTCTGCTCTCTGAGAGGGAGCTTGTACGTTTTTTTAAAGACAGCAGTGGAAGTAATATTGACCCCATTACTCAGAAAGGTGTCTCTCATCATAACAAATTTTGCAAAGAGTGCCACCGCAGAGGTGCCCCTGGACGTGAGAAAGGGCCCTCAGTGCGGCCATGTTTGATTCAATGTGGCAGTCTGGCTTGTTTGTTTTGCCTTCTGTGTGAACCGGTGCCGGGACGCTTTTCTTTCTCCTTCTGAGTGTGTAGCTGATAAACTGCCATTCCATTAGAATTACAGCCAGCAGGGCAAGATGGAAGGAGATGGATGGAAGGAGCTAATGAATGACAGAGAGGGAGTGTAGATTTAATTTAATTTTTTTCTCTTCTTTCAAAGGAGTGAACAGCCATCTATCTCTCCATCATTTTTCTTCAGATGACACAATATGAAAACTGAGAGGGAGACTGCGTAGAACAGACAGAGGACAGGTATCTGACAGGATTTGACACCAGGCCAGCTAATACATGTGGCTCCTGGTGTGGGTAACATTAGGGCTGCAACTAACGACTATTTTCATTATCGATTAATTTGTTGATTATTTTCTCGACTAATCGCTTAGTTGTTTGGTCTATAAAAATGTAAATAAATGTTCCCCTAAAGCCCAAGATGACATCCTCAAATGTCTTCTTTTGTTCTGACCAACAGTCCACAAGCCAAAAATGAAGAAAGAAAAAAACGAAAGAAACCAGAAAATATTTAAGAAGCTGGAATAAGATATCTTTTGTTGTTTGTGTTCTTTTCCTAAAAATGTGTCCTAACGATTAATTGATTATAACAAATAGTTGTAGATTAATTTTCAGTCGATCGACTAATTGATTAATCCACTAATCATTGCAGTTTTAGGTGGGGGTCACTCATGCAGATTGAAAGTGGGTGTGGGGGAGCGGGCGAGACACAGACAGACAGAGGGGGAGAGATGGACGACCGTGGCAAGAGCAGCACTGCAGAAACCCCCGCACCCATTAGCCCACTGTCAGTTCTGCCTCTGATCACTTCACTAAGCGCCGATGGAGAGAGATAATTTCGGAGACGCAGCGGTTTGAGAGAGCAGCGATGACACTGCTGTGTTCCGCCAGGGCGGATCACCAGATGGATTTCGACAGGCGAATCAGCACCATCCTGACCCCATGCTCCCCCTTTCACTGGGAAACAATATAGTGCAAAAACGGTGCCAAGACATTGGAGCACATTTTGGAAAATAGCAGTGATGGGAGATTTAACTCTTAGCTTGGCTCTTTGTAAATGATCACAGCGGGGTTAAACCAAACCATGTGATATTAAGGTTATCATAGGTCTCTAAAAGTCTTGAATTAAAATATGCATCCAGAATGCACAAGGGCTATCTATAGGTTCAACATAGAGTACCGTATATGGAAATTTGAGGTAATGATCTTGCTTAACATTGAAAACTTTGAAATAGAAATAACTTGAGCTCAAATACAGAGGCACTTCAAATATTTTGGAACCACAACAGCAGTTGATGGATTTCTTGGCATGACGGGACTTTGTCTGTCTATATATGAAATATTAATACCCAGAGGCTTTCAAAGGGAATGCATTCTGAGTTTTAGTCTGAAAATATGTTTGCTTCAAAAGGAAGTTTCTCTCAAAACTAAGGGTCAGACTGTCTGTAAAACACCATTTGTTTTTTAAAGAGCAGATTTAGCTATTTAGTGTAAACTGCCATAATAATTGCTATCTCTTCCCTCTCCTGCTGTAGCATTGTAAAAAAGAAGAAGAAAAAGACAATTATAATAGCATTAAATGTCTTATAACCTCCACCTTAGCAAATGTTAAACAAAGCTGCACAGCAGACAGACGCATGTATTATAATTTGCTTTTGACATTTGTATCTAATTTGCTAAATTAAATTAGTAAAGGGTAAGCTTTGAATTTGTGTAAACCCATGTTCCTGATAACAAACCAAATGGACGGGAAATTGTCATGTTTTTATTTTAGAGGAAGAGCCAACTTTGTAACTGTAAGAGCAAGTCAGTGGGAAACTCTTTCTTTCACTAGGAGCCATTCCATGAGCTGCAATAATAATAATAGGACTGTTTCGAAGAACTTGCAATTTATTTAAAAGAACATAAAAGAAATATATAGGTTTGGCACTAAAGACTGAGGCTTGATCCTTCATCAACTTTCAGACTACTGCCAATTTCTTTAGAAATCAAACACCACTGCCATGGGGGGGGGGTGGGGGGTGTTTTAAAAAAAAATCCCATACCCAGCCATACTGATATTTTTTTTTTCATGATTTTTATTCCCCATTAGTGCTAATTTTAATTTATTTATCCTGGTTGCTGCCCCACCCTCTGCCGATCTGGGGAGAGTCGAAACTGGCTCCATGCTTCCTCCGAGACATGGGGGCAGTAGCCAGCCGCTTCTTTTCACCTGACAGGGGAAGCTTCACCGGTAGGACATAGCACGTGGGAGGATCATGCTATTCCAATGAGTTCCCCTCCCTCCGAACAGGCGCCCCGAACGACCAGAGGAGGCACCAATTCAGCGACCAGGATATTGCATGTTTTTGGTGAGGGGTTCCTATATGAAGGAAACCCCCAGGGGGCACGGGGAGAACATGCAAACTCCACACAGAAAGGCCCTTTTGACGACCCCACCCGGGCGGTGGGCACTCGAGGACATGCGGACGGGCACGCACTACTTCTGCACTCACAGCGTCCCAGGTGGGAATCGAACCCAGGACCTTCTAGCTGTGAGGCGACAGCGCTACCACTGCGATGACATAATCGAGTGCTCGAGTGACATCACTGATGATGTCATAGACATGATGACATCACAATTGCTCGAGTGACATCACTGATGACATCATTGAGTGCTCGAGTGACATCACTAATGTTGTCATAGACATTGTGACATCATCAATGACATCATTACTGACCAAAATCATCACAAATCTCACAATGTGGGACCAAAATCGTAGACAGAAAGACGCCACTTTGGCAATTTTATGTACGGGCTCGCCCGATGCACCCCCAGCAGCTCTCGTACTGTGCGGGCTCGTATACGCAGCTCAGCTGCTGCGTGGCCTCACCTGCTCTATTTGCATGTGCAGCGCACAATTGCTCAAGTTCGCATCACTCACTGATGACATCACAATTGCTCGAGTGACCATCACTGATCACATCATCGAGTGCTCGAGTGCATCACAATTGCTCGATATAAAAAAAATATTGCCCACTCTTTTTTTGTGATTTTTGCCACAGTGAAACATTGATTGATGCCAAGTCATGATTACAGTAGCGTACATCTCACATGCAGCAAAAATGAGGGGCAAAATGCGAAACCCTGTTATTAACTTTCAAGCTCAAGCACATTGTCTTGTCTACAGCACAGAAACATGTGCAGGATTAATGAGAACGTGTTATGTAACAGCAAAACTGGGACACCACTAACGCTGACTGTATTATAAAATGCAAAGAACCAAAAGTCTTGTTGTCATCAGATGACGGTAAGGTACTTTCAGCTGATATGTCTTCTGCCTAAGTTAGTTACCGTAATTACCCGAAAAGGTTATTGAATGACTGATTGAATCCTTGACTTTTGCATCTAACCTTTACTTGTGAGAATCATCTGACCTTATACTTTCAGTGAAAACACAGAAAAAACCTGGAATGAAAGCAAAACAAGTATTTGACAGGATTCTATTGACCTGTCTCAATTTAAAAAAAGAAAAGAAAAAAGATTGAGAGCTAGGTTGAGAAATTCAGGTTGAGACATTTCTAAACAAGGCTAGGTCGGAACCTCGCATATGGCCAGCGCGATAAAGCGTTCACGAGCAATTGGACTGGACAAAGCCAGATATAGAGCCTGCTTGCGCTGGCCAAAAATATTTAATTGAAGATGGTCAAAACTATGGAGGATAACATCTATTTTGCTGTCAGCGACCAAGTGAACGGTGTCATCAAATTTGCTAATACACTTTTCTGCATCAGAAAAGACATACAGGTAAACATATGAACTTATTGACATGCAACACAGGAGCAAGAGTTTGTCCTGAGAAGTTTTTGCTGATGAACAACCCTGAACTGGCCCTTGTTTGATATTGCATCTTTCTTACTTCTGTTTTTTGTGTGTGAAACTATTGGCCTTCAGATAGCACTTCTCACTGCTGGTTGTACAATATTATGGAGATAAATGGCATACAATTCATGGCAACCTAAATAGAGAGCCAAAGTGAAACGCCACTTCCTGCTTTCTCCCTGTACCAGCGCTGTGAAAAATATGAATGGCGGTGGACGGAGAATAAGATTACTTTTTTGATCCCGTTTGAATTGTCCCACTGGGTGCCAACGCAAATTTTGTCAATTTAAAACATAACTTTGCATGTCAAGAAAGTCACAGTTTGTCGTCAAACTGAAACGTAGGGGTTAGTTTAGTATAAAAACTACATAGCTTGTGGAAGCTTGTGGCATGTCGCCGGTCTTCAGCTTTGCCGGTAGAGAAAGTGACGTCACTTAGGCGACAGTGCATGTAGTCTTTCTGATTTATAACTTTGAGTGCAACAGTTTGGCGACAAACTGCGACTTTCTTGACATGCAAAGTTACGTTTTAAATTGAGAAAATTAGCGTTGGCACCCCGTGGCACAATTCAAACAGGATCAAAAAAGTAACCTTATTCTCCGTCCACCGCCATTCATATTTTTCACAGCGCTGGTACAGGGAGAAAGCAGGAAGTGACGTTTCACTTTGGCTCTCTATACAACACACTCAAGTAGAGATTTGTAGCAATTAAAGCCCAACACACAATTGAGGGAGATGGACAAGTGGGAGCTTAATTTAATTTAAAGTAAATCTTGATCACCAATCACTTATCTGGTGAAAACAAAAGGCTAATGGAGCTGATTGTGACACTGATTGTACCCACACTTTCTTTCAGTGACCTCTCCCTCTGATGAACAACCTCACAGCAGATGTGTTGGTGCTATGTGAATTGTAATAGTGGTTTATGGATTTGATCTGTTCATTTGTATTTTTAACAACTGTCTTAATAAATTCATTCATTCAACAGAAAAAAACGGATGTATTTCTATGTCCGTGACTGAGGGAAGAAAAAGGAATGGCCCATCATCTCCAAGCGAGCAATTTAATAGACTTGGAGTTGGAGCAAGGCAAGCAAAACAGTGCAAATTAGTCTGAGACACACTGGATTTGCCCTGCTTCACTGATAACATTTAAAGGGGAAATATTGCTAAATTTAAGACTTTACATGTGTACTTGCCATGACCTCAGACAGTAAGATTACCATGTGCACAGCAGCGCGTGGTCAAGAGAAGGCTTTTTGGGGTATATATATATTTGGGGTATATATATATATATATATATATATATATATATATATATACCGTCCGAGTCGAAGCCGAGGATGGTTGCCTCCGCGAAGTCCAATAAATGGACACCTCGAAGTGCATTAACCCGCTTATACCATGGTCACTTGCCAAAGAAACAAAACAAGACCATTCATTTATATTTCCATGCATTTTGCAATCAAAATCTAGTTTTCATAACCTTGAATATGAGTTGAGAACCGACGAGACAAAATAGTCCCCTCGGCTGCTCAAGATTAGGCTATCATTGGATAAAATGGCCGCTTAGTGCCTGCTGCACCTGGCACAATTCTGGAGTCAAGCTAACTAATAATTTGGCCAATTGTAGCCTATAACAACATACAAAATAAAACGGCAATGTCTAAGAATGCAACGCCATGTAACTGGGTCGTTTAAACTCGCATTCCAGGGAATTACGTTAATGTCTGCGGGTCTTATAAGACGTAAGTGGCGCGTGGCTGGAGTAGACTGAAAACCATCTGCTTTCAGTATGTTGGAGTCCAGGTATGTTTTGTACAAGGACGTCTCTCAGTGTGTTGCTGTTAACTGCCCATTTCGTTGTTTTCTTTTTGTTGATCTCATCTATTTCCTCTTGACTTGATTTGTATCAGTGATAGAGGCAGCGGGCGCTCTCCCAGAGTGCCTGGCTGCTGGTTGCTGCAAGTTGTAAATAGAGGGTTTGACAGTTGACAGCTGAGAGCCCGGCTTCTGTCAGCTGACCAGAACGAAAATCAGATTTGTAAATACCCGTTATTTTAATAAACTGAGCACTCAGGGGTAATCTAAATAGTTACTTTGACAGACTCCATTTTTTTCTAAACTTATAAAAGTGCCATATTAAGCGTTACCGGTAGTATAGAGCTCAAACGGCTCTGTCGTGATCCTGGCACATTGATATTAACGGGTGAACAGACCATTTAGCTAGGTGTACATTATCACTGTACATTATCACAAATTAATGGACACCTTGCAGCCAATCAGAATGGAGTATTCACCCAGACCATGGTATAAATATACATATATGCAGCTGGATCATGAGATCACGATCACACAACAAACCATTTGGCAGTGTCAAGTTAACCCTAAACACAAACAATAAGAAAAAAGAAAAGGAGGTTGAACGGCTGAGTTAACACGGGTTAACACTCAGATATTCAGTGATGAAGTTCTTCCACAGCAATCAAGGTACGGCCCTGCTGATCCAATCACACTGACATTGATCTGTGGATCCATCAGGTCCCTACACCCCCAGCCGTTGGCGGCGCAGTGAAACCTGGGGGGGTGCATGTCTGTACAGACACAAGATCAATCTCACTGATCGGGTATCTGCAGCATCGCTGACAGAGAGATGGCGAGTACGGGGGGAGGGCGGCCTTCAGAGGTGAGATTAAAAGAGAGGATGCAGGAGGGAGGGAGACGCGGGGTGGAGCCTGAGGTTGATAGAACTTAACAAAGTGATGGGTGAGAACGAAAAGTGGTGAGAATTGGGTCAGAAGGGAGCTGAGGGCAAGAGTGAAGCAAAACCAACCATCTCATTGAATTACATTCAATTCTGTGACCAGTGATTTTGTGAATTTTGTGCTTCTGTAGCTCATAGTACAGCTTTCTCTTGTATATTTCCTCACGTACACTGAATTGAAACAAATATGGCCACAGTGAGAATCAAGTCAATTTAGCCCTATCACCTCCTTCTGTCTGAATCGATTTTAGATTCAGAGTCGTGTTGAAGACACAAATGTGCCCCTAAGGCACATTTGACACCAAGGTTTCAGTTCACAAACTAGAATCAGCAAATCCTCAAACTGTATGTTTACTATTTAAAACATGATTGCTCTGGGAGGGTTATTGATAAAATGTGGTCAAGTGTGGAGACTGTAACACCAATGACGGTTTGAGGTTTGTAGGCTTGAAGGAGGGAGGGAGCTCCGCTATCTTGTACATTATGAAGAATGTACAAATTTTCAATTCAAGTCATGAGCATTGGGAAACGATGTGCTATCACTACAGTATGTTAACCTTGGTGAACTTCCAGTTGAAGGAAGTTGCACAGGACAGAGACAAATGGGCCCACAGACTGGACCAAAATTCTGCTGTGCAATCTCTGCCTTACCTGCTTGAAGATCCATGCACTGAAGGATGATGGTTAGATGTTAATAATGATAATGGATGGTGAACTTTTGATGGATCTTGAAATGGAGATGATGATTATCTGATGATCCCCAAGGCCCTGATGAACAGCATGATGAAAACACAAACATGAGAACATGGACATACACACACAGTCACAAGTTCATACACATATCAGCATTAAAGAGTCAACCAGAGGACAGACTGCGTTAGGCGGCGTGCACACACAACACGTGTGAATGCTTTGGAAATCATGTCGAGAGCGTTTCCATTGAGCACAAAACACAGTGCACAGAGCGTTTTTCTCTGTGCTTTGTTTTGTTTTTCCCTGCAGTCGCGTGCAGTACAGTTCAGGACGCAACGATCACGCGGACGGTAGCCAGCTAGTTTCGTCTGTTTGTTGTTGTAAATTGTTCGCACTGTAAACATGAAAGCCAGATTATTGGCAATTCTGGCAGCAGTGGAGGTTGAAAATCCCCCTGGCAGGAGAAGAGGTAGGAGGAGTGAAAATGACGAGCAGCGTGCTTTTCCTCCAAATGTTGAACTTTTCTCCGCTTGAGATGCCCAGAGCGCTCCGCCAAAAAACAATAGATGCCAAGGGCACTTAAACACGAGGTGCGGTACCTGAAAGAGGAGCACGCTTAGCGCGTCCCATTGCATAAAGGCACTGGCAACTCAAATAAGCGCGTCGTGTGTGCACGGCCACTAGTTGTCTGCGATACCGCGAGGACAGATAACAATCACATGTTAACACATTCACTGCCAGACGTTTTTTTTTTTTTACTGTAGTTAGCTTCTGCCAGAGGGGTTTTTTGAGGATTCTGGCTCATCTTTCAAGACCCGAGGATTCTTTTCTGCTAAGATTTTGTGAACACACAATATCTCAAAAGAACTAATAGAATGTGTGCTTTCTCTGTCTAAAAGAGTTAGTTTGTAGAGTTAGTAGTTATGTAAGCATTAGCAGTTGAATACAGCATGGTTTCAGCGTCAGAAAAATTATTCAGAGATAAACGGCTTTTTGTGAAATTCAATAGAACAGTCACTTTAACCATTCATTTTTGGCATCAGTAAGACGTCAGACATCTAAACAATAGTTTTGAACAGTAATTTCCTCCATAACAGCAGGAAACCCCCCTCTCCTTCCAACTCCTCCCTCCGTGGGCGTTCTTCTTGGCTGCAGCGGCCGTCACAAGCTTGTCACCAGTCTCACTGCTTTGCTGCTGCTGCTGCCTGTCTGCGCGGCCGCTGTTTGAGGAAGTCTGGATGGACTCGCTCGCTTCTTGGAGTTTTGGTTGAGAGAAGCTTTTGCGATTCTGGTCATATTTATGCTGCGTGTTTCAAAGTGTGTTCCACCTGTAATCTATTATGCAAATTTGCAATCCCGCATCGCCAGCAATCAGCGCGAAAACGAAAGCGTTTTCCCCCATCCATTTTCATGAGAATGGCTGCTTTTTGCTTGCCTTCCTCTAGTCAGGAGAGCACTGTCGCCACTTAGTGGCTCGGTGGAATGGGTTGTAAACGTTCGGTGGCTCCAATAATTATATAAGAGATGTAAAAGGGTTAGATGCACATCCCACGGTCAAAAAAAAAAAATTCATTTTTTTGACGTATTAACACTTTCAGTGCCACGGCCCTTGGGCAAAAGGTTGCTTGCTGTGCCACATAGGCCGCAATGCATTTTAAAACAGTCATATAATTTCTTTAATAATTACTATGTAAACACTGAACACGCACAAATAACGATGAGACTCTCTTCTATCACCTGCAAAAAAAAGTTTATTGATCCCATTTTCCGTTCTTTAGTTATGAGCCGGAGAAGATAGCTTGATCGAACGAAAAACAGAGCTTTTTTTCTACGAGCTGAGATAATGAGCCTTTTGTGAAATTAAACATTTCAAGCACATCACTGACTCTGAAGCTAATTTTCTGATGTAGTCACACCTCAAAAATAATTTCCTTCAATAAAACAGTGAAGGCAAGGGAATTTTGTTTGGAAGAATAATATTTTTAGCTGAAACCAGCAGCGCTGGCGCCTGCATGCGCTGCTGGTTGCAGCTTCTTGCTGATCTTTTGCTGCTGGTGGGCATCGGATATTCTGGCTTGCGTTTGCCAACCCTGTCCTGCTGTCTGGGTCTGTGTTGTGTACTTGGCTCTGCGTGCCCACCTCCCCCCCTCCTCCTCCCCCCCCCCCCCCCCCGTTGTGGGCGGAGTGTCTCTCTGCTCTGCTGTTTTCTCGTTTTCTCTGCCTGTGCTCAGCACTGAAAAAGTCAGCTAGATCCTGCTTTTTTACAGCCGCGTGTACCAGCTCCCATGCTTCGAGTTGAGAATAATAACAAATCCACGGCTGATCATGTGTTGCAGCGGACACGGAGGCTGTTGCAGCGGACATCGAGGTGCTCAATTGTGATAGCAGATTGGCTGCTGCAGGGGCACAGCTAAACGTTGCTTCAATGAAGCCGCTGCATACGGACGGATGCGATGCGATTTCCTTCCCCCCAATGACTTCTTCTGTGTGTTTCACTCCACGTTCTCTCATCTGGAGAGCGCTGTCGCCACCTAAGGGTTCTGTAAAATAGGTTAGACACATTCAATACCTCTGAATATTGTAAGAGGCGATGTAAGAGGCATAGATCGACACCCCCCCGTCAAAAAAAAAAAATCGAGTTATGACGCCATTTGGCGTCGCTGGCACTGTACGGTAAATTTCTAATGACGCCATATGGCGTCGCTGGCACTGAATGTGTTAATACGTCATTGGCAGTCAACCGTTGGATTATTTTTGACGTATTAATACGTCATTGGCAGTGAACGTGTTAAGAGTCTCTGGCTGCCTTTATTCTCCATGGAAATGGGGAATTGTAGCACCTTGCACTGCCATTCTCATTGTTGTTTTTCTCTTTTCAAATTTTTATTATTATTGCTCTTGTGTGTTTCTGCTGGCTTTACAGTATGCTGTGTTTCACATCGTCGCTGTCGGTATGTAATGTTTAACAAATTTACCACGAGAGGGAGGGGGTTGTGGCCACATTTACCACTGGTACAGGGTTGTGGCACGAGGCGAAGCCGAGTGCTATAAACCCTGTACCAGTGGTAAATGTGGCCACAAACCCCGACCTCGAGTGGTAAATTTGTTTTCTACAACAGCTACTAAATAATATAAAAAATACACAATTGTAACATCCAATTCATTATTTACAATCATTACTGGTTTCAGAATACATTTATCCTTCCGCCACAGAATATAGTTCCATACACAAGATCAATGATTGCACTAAACATTTAGTTGCCTTTGAGCCAAAAAACAACTAACCTATTCCTTAACGGGATTCACAGTTATTGATACATTGCCTGTAAAAGTACAGTTATTTAAACAGTTATCTAAAGCAGCCCGTTTTGGTGGTGGTGTGTTGATATCTGGTGACGGCAGAGGGCGTTTGTTTGTTTGACAGTCCCAGGTTCGGGGTCCGGGCGCTAGTCCGACCTCCTGCTAGTCCGACCTCCCGCTAGTCCGAACTCGTGACAACTCAAGCTCAGCCAGTTCTCTCTCCCCAATTTCACCATGTTGTTCTTTGTTCACTTCACCTTCATCTTCATCTAACCACTGCTCAAAACTCAATCCACCCAGTAAATCAAACGTTACTACGAAATCGGACATTTCCTTGTGTTAGAGATCGGCCATTTCCTTGTTAGAGATTTGCAGACTGACAGGCTAACAGTGGGCGGAGTCAGCACAGGGAGCGGAGTCAGCATCAGGGAGCGGAGTGATACTGCGGTTGGAGCCGAACTGTAGATTGTTGGCGTATTTACCACTGTTGCTAGCCAATCAGAATCCAGTATTCACTCATGCTGTTGTAGAATTTATTTATTTTTATTTTTTGTCATAAATCAATGCCATTGGTCACCCTTCACGTCTGTCTGTGGGTTTTACAAAATGTAAACAGTGGAAAAGCATTCTTGTGACTAATACCGCATTCAAGACAACTCTGACCGCCGTAAGTTTCAACACGGAACCTCCGGCCCGGACAGATTTGCGTTCACGCTGCACCTCCCGCTCGGGGGGGAAACCCAAACTGTTGCTATAGCAACCCACGTTAGCATGGTAGCTACCTACTAGCGAACAATGCTAACCGAACATGCTGAATGCTGAATTTCACACAGAGCGAAACACAGATGACACAAACACATATGAAACGTTACATAATTAAGACCTCAAATTGTGTGTTAAAACGTCAACAAACATCTTTATAATAATTCTGTGATTATCATTAACGATGCAAGTTGCCATTTTGATGTGGCTGTGACGTCAACTCGGAGAAACTGGAGCTCTGAATGATACCCGAATTTCCGAGCTGTAATTCCGGCCTGAACGACCGTTCAATTCACTTTTTACAGGTCGGAAACCCATTTTTATTTTTGTATTACCGGTACTATTAGTCTCGTAACTCCATTCACCCTCAAACTGTCGACAAAACCTTGAAGCTCCACCCCTGCCTCCATTTCGAGGGCAGCCAGGCAGGAGGAAATACCTGCAAAGCAGACACAGCAGAACGGAACTGAATGTCACCGTTTATTTCTGACTTCGTTTTGTTTATTTCTGTCTTCGTCTGACGTAAATAGATCAATAAAATGTTTTCCAATTATCCCTAGGCTGCAAACTCATTTAAACTATGCAGACCGAAGTGGTTTCTGATGAGACTGATGTTAGCGTTAGCGAGAGGCTGTGTGCCCCCGAGAGGGTGCCTCTAATCCGGGTGCCTCTAATCCGGCATAGGAGCTGGGTATAGCGGGCATATATAGGGCATAGCGGGCTCGAGGTCGCTGCTGGAGGAGCTGCCTGGAGGTATCTGCATGCGGCTGTGTGCTCTGGAAGGCGAGCGGCTGCACGAGGCGGCATGCCCCGGAGAAAGTGCCTCGAAGTCGGAATGATAATCCTGTAACACCATTTGAGCTTATTCAGGTAAGATATTAATAGTGTAATGACACATCCAGCGAGTAACTGACCATAATGAAAACACTGTGCCAACTTTCAGTTAAGAGCTTTTTTTTTCATTTCCTGAAAAGTTGTGGTTTTGGAGCTACAGTACGAGGTTTCCGCCCGACAGTGACGCTATTTATCACATGTTGCTTTTTGCTTATATTTGATGTCCTGTGGAGCCTCCCGGCCTAAGACTTTCACACAAGTGTACTTGTGCAACCGGAGTGACAATAAACATCTTGAATCTTGAAATGTGTACATTTCATTGCCCAATAACACAATATCAGGAGAGAAGACAAATGGTAATTCATGCAAATATAATAATATAATGGTGATCCTTTTTTCATTGTGTGTGTGTGTGTGTGTGTGTGTGTGTGTGTGTGTGTGTGTGTGTGTGTGTGGGTGTGTGTGTGGGTGTGTGTGTGGGTGTGTATGTGTGTAAATATGCACAACAAATCACTGTACACAAGTCACCCTACTCTCACTAAATTACAACACGGCACTAAAAACAACTTAAGGAATAAACTTTGTAATTGTTGTCAGAAAATTCATCACTTCCAATCTGTTGAAAAACAAAACCATGTTAGGATGATGGTGA
This sequence comes from Poromitra crassiceps, assembly GCF_964638095.1. NCBI lineage: Eukaryota > Metazoa > Chordata > Actinopteri > Beryciformes > Melamphaidae > Poromitra > Poromitra crassiceps. The sequence continues at coordinate 40,891,734 of NC_139624.1, forward strand.
CAATGATGACGGTGCTGGCAATGACAATGATGAGTCATGGTAATATAATGAAGTAAAAAGATGACTACTCGCATTGGCATTAAATAACTCTGGGGAAAAAAATTCAAAGCCAGAATCATCCAGTCAATTGATACAGCTTGATAGCAAATTTCATCCAAAGTCCACCAGTGCCAATAGAGACAAAACGACAAACAAGCAAAAAGAAGAAGAAAAAATACAGCCACAAAATAAGACTCGCCACACACTGACGCACCAAACAACAGCTTTGACCCCAAAGCAAAAGGCCTCCACCTCAGACAGTAGATGACATACTGTACATCTAAGGCCACAAGACGTACAATACACACAGGTCCGGTTACCCCCCTCCCCTCCCTTCCCTTCACCCAAACAATACAACACCCCCCATCCCCAACACAACCCTACCTGCTTATTTTTGAGGTCAAGCGAGAGCTCATAGTCGGAGGTGGCGGAGTGGGAGCAGGCCCCGTTGCGCTGCACCCTGCAGGGCGAGGTGGTGTGGTGCAGACTGGCTCGCCTCCCCGCACCACCACCACCACCACCTCCTTTAGCTCCTCCTCCCCCTTCCTCCTCCTCCTCTTCCACCACTGCTGCCTGGCCCTCCTGCCTCTCAGCCAACTTCTCCTCCTTTCCCTCTTGCTTTCTCTCTGCCTCCCCCACATCCGCCTTAGGCTCCTCTGGCTCCTCTCCGCCAGGCGTCGTCGTAGGGGCGTCCTGTGCTGCTTCCTCACACGGGACCTCAACTTGGGGCTGCAGTTCAGGCTGGGGTGTGGGTTCGGGTTCGAGCTCGGGCTCAGGTTCGGGTTCAGGTTCCGGCTGGGGCTTAGCTTCAAACTGGGGCTCCGGTTGAGTCTGTGGCTGTGACTGAGGCTCAGACAGCAGCTGGGCCTGGGGCAGAGTCTCCTGCTGTGGCTGCGTTTCGGGCTGGATCTGGGTCTGTGGCTGCGACTGGGCCTCACACTGCACGGCCTCCCCCTCTCCTCCCTTCCCCTCCTCCCCCAAAGGCGAGTCTGGAGGAAGGTCATCGCTGCAGAAAGGAGGAGAAAACGCAGAGTGAGGTTGCTGCTGCATCCGAGGGTGAGCTCTGACCTCTTCTCCATGGCTGCCTGGGTAAAGTGGAAGTTGACCTCTCTCTGTATGACTCTGCTACCAACTGTGTGCAGTGGGGGAGGGGGGCACAAAGCCGGTTGATCTATCTGTTCTCTCTGTGTCTGTCTCTCTGTCTGTCTAGACACACCACTGACAGACAAGGACAAGAAGAAGAATGTGCAGCACAGCTGACAGAGCCACAGTCTACAGCAGTAAAAAAATAAAAAAATAAAAATATGATCAAAAGCGATTACAGACTGCAGCAAAAACTTCACAAAAGAAAATGTGAAGAAACAATAAAGCCAATAGTGATACACACACAAGCACACACACACACACACACACACACACACACACACAGACACACGCACACACACACACACACAGACACGTGGAACAATCATGCAGCTAACACAAATGTCCCTGATACTCCTATATACACTGTATATTATGTGTGAGTGGTTACATGGATGCAGCATTTTTATGGAGCAATACCAACATGAGGTGCAGCCTGTGATAGCAGGACACACGGGAGGGAGGGAGGGAGGGAGGGAGGGAGGGGGGAACTGTCTCTTAACAGGCCAGCCAGGGTCTTATATAACCTATTTTTTATGCTTGAGTTTTTCGGTGCGAGTTCTCCCCCCGCCTCTCTGTCTCTGTCACACTCTTGTGTCACTGTCTTTTTCTCTCCCATTAGACTGCTGTGGCCTACAGCTTCATCATTCCTATTGGACTGTGATGGAGTTTACGTGCGGATGAAGTCACACTTCAGGCTGGCCCTGAAGGCCCGCCGTGCCATTGTGTGATTAACATTGAGAGTCTAGAGCAAACACACGGCCTTCAACCAAAAGGAACGCCCATCCATGACAGATAGGAAAGTGAAATATGATTGTTGATGGTCTATATTTCATGAGCATGCTTTATGTGTTTGTTCAATTGATATAAGAATGAAGTAATTTGCTCGGTATGGATTGGAAATAACTAAACAAGAGCTAAACACAATTTTGAGTAAGAGAAGCTTGCATTCTGTGGCAGTGCATCTACAGTACAAGAGGATGACTGATGTGTGACAAGATCAAACCCTCTATTTACCCCAAGGCCTGAGAGATGACATGTCAGCTGGTCCCCCGAGCATCCCGATCACTTCTCTGGGCTTTAACGGTGACTGCTTTGACTTTCAGGCTCCTCTCCATTTTCACAGCATCTTGTGATTCATTTGCAGTTTCTTCCTTTCCCAGTTCTCTGCTGATGGCCAGGAGAACCACCCAAAGAGCTTCAAAGCATGTGATTTTCTTCTCTAAAGACTTATCCACGAGATGTTCTTCTCTTAAGACTCCATAGGGTGTACTGTATCTACACATGGTGAGTCATAGCAATGAGTGGATGCATACCAGTTCACAACTATTTGAATTAGAATTCAAATCAAAACACCAGCTCATGTTTGTCTTTCAGTATTGTTCCAGTTCACCTCCTTTTGGCTAACGCACATGTACAGTAATGAAGAGGCAACGTGTTCAGCATCTCCAGATTAAACCTGAAAAGCCTTTGAAGTCAAGCCAGGTTCGCACACTGATCGCATTATCACTTCCTTGACAGCGGTTGCGGCCGCAAGTCGGCATGATAACCGAGATTAAGATAAGACATTTTCCTCCCTTATTGGATGCGGTGATAAGATTGGAGTCAGCGAGCATAAAATCAGGATATTCAGGCTGCAGTGTGCTGCAGAAGAAAACCGCCATGCTTCTCCCCAAGCGGGAAGGGGCTTCATTGCACAGTGGGGCCTTCACAGAGGCATCGAGGCACCGTCGATAAATCGACTTCTTTCCCAGAGCTGCACAGACAAGTGGGAAGAGAGGAGAAGTGGGAATTATCTGTGTTATTACTACAGGTGGTATCAGTCTATATATATATACTGCTATTTTTCATTCTAATATTTGGAAGAGCATCATTGTCTGTGTAGCCAGCCTTAAAATGGAATAAAAACACAAACAGATTTTGTGTACTGCAAAGGAGGCTGGCTTTTCATTTTCATCACACATGGCACATAAGCCAGAGGAGAACGTCTCTTTACGGAGATATAGCTTGTGGTCTGCGGGTTCTAAAATAGAGCTTGTATGAGTTATGAATTAAGAATAAGGAAATAAAGCCTGGTGCCTCTGCACTCAGCTGCAGGCGAGCTTTTTTCCAGCAAAAAATAGACCTGCCAGGAAAAACAGAGGTCTTCATCAGGAGAAGAATCTTGCCATCTCTGTTCACAATCTCCCCACCAAACCCCCTCCCCCCACCCTTATGAATCTATGTGCTCTGTCCTGCTGGTGTTTTGCTGGAATACTTCTGGTGAGAGAGAATCTGCAAACCAATCAGCTAAGCAGGCTGGATTTAAGTTGAATTTTGATCAGGGAACCAAATAAACTTGACACGCTGTGCACCGCGATAAGGTGTTTAAAAGGGATTAGGTTGTGTATGGATACGAGGTGCGAAAGGACTCCGAGTAAATCAGCATGTAAAATGAACACAGACGCTGATCGCATAAACTGTGTGTGTCTGTGTGTTTGTGTGCGTCAACTCGAGTTTCTGTAAACAACTCCTCTACGAGAGTGCCACTTCCCCCCTCCAAGTCAGACATTCAACAGACATTTGCTGCTTTTCAAATTCTCTCCATCCCCGCCTCCTTTCATCCATTTTTGTCAAGCTTCCAGTCATTCTCTCTGTCCAACCCCCTCCCCCCTCTCTCTCTCCCCCCCTCTCTCACTCTGTCCTCCCCCAGGTAAGGAGATAGAACGCTTCCAGGTGTCAACGTGACTGACGAGGCAGAGACAAGCCATGGAAGCTGCCTCTCTCTCTCTCCATATGTCAGTATAGAAGACAGATGAACGCAATGGCCTCCATGCGTTCCGTCCAGAATGTAATTACAGTGCCCGCTGAAGCTTCTTGCTCGCCCATCCATGACTGTTAACGGGCTTATGTGATTCGGCGCGGGTCGATGCTGGTTCGAGTCCAGGGCCGTTTCTCAATAAGGGTTCTTGTGTGTTCTTGTGTTCTTGTGTCCCTGTGAAACGTCATCATTCGCAGCCCAAGTACTGTTCCAATGCAAAGTTCACCTTTCGCCAAGAACGCTTAAAATCTCCAGATGTGTTCTCGACATGCCCACTTTACCGAGGATGCTCTGGTTGGTGACTTGTGTCAACTTGGCAAGGCACGTATCCCAGCATTCATTTCGGCATAAGCGGAGGTAGAACGCAGCAGAGAAGACACCATAAGCTCCGGGAAGTTTTTTACAATTTAAAGTTTTATTTCATCACTAAATTAATTTCTGATGACATTTGATGCCTACAAGCAGGGTAGTAGGTTTCAATACTTGCCACTTTCTGAACATTTATGGCAAAAAATGGAGCAACAAAATCAGCTGAGCTTTGTGTACTGTAGTACTGCAGGTGGCCTCTGCACTGCTATAGCGCAATACCCTCAAGAACACATCGTCTCAAAAAGCCAACAGCGTTATGTGTGCTTGTGACCTATCGAGTTAATTCTTCCAAGAACGTTCTCCCCAAGAACACAATAACAAAAATGCATTATTGGTATTGAGAAAGGGCCCATGTCTGTCTGATTGTGGCGCGCATTGTTTACGTGGTAAGATCAGGATAGCCAGCATAACACTCTACTGTATGTAGCCGGTGGGTAAAGAATCTGGGTTAATATCAACCAAGTAGTGTTGGGGAAACTACTTTAAACTTGTAGTTTACCAAACTACTAGCTACATCACAATGAAAAGTTGAACTAGTACTACTGTAGTTACTACAGTACATCTTAACTACTCCATGCTTGTCAAACTAAAACTACTTTCAAAAAGTAGTTCAACTAACTACATCAGGGAAATTATCACAATCTGAGTCTGGAATAATCTCATATTGTTACACGGAGGTACAACTGAACTGACACTGAGTAAAGTGAGGTGTGTTTGATTTAGGGACTAGGCAGCCCGAGGATGTGTTTTAAGGAGAGGATAGGGAGCAATTGTTGAGGTGGAATGAAGAAAATGCTACATTTCTAGGGAAATTCATCGTATTCGATCGCAGACATCTCCGGTAAGCTTCAGGTTACTTGCGGCTGCAGATAACTTCCATATGCACAGCATAATGCAACTGTTGTCACATGTGTCTTGTCACATGTGTCTTAGCAGTTTGCAGCATTGCAGGGATGTGACGCATACAGTTTGCCCTATCTTCCCACTGGCCTTAGGCACTAAACTGGCATTAAACGCAAAAAAACACGCTTTGCGCCTGCCTCGGGAAGATAGCATCATGTTTTTAGGCCCCGAAATGCGCTTTATGCCGAAGAGGTGTGGCGCAGTGCCAGAATAGGCCAGAATCGGCGTTTCGGCCTTAAATACTGGCCTAACGATATCTTCCCTTCTAGCGCTTTTCAAAACCAGGCCTTATTCAGTGTGCCGGGGATATTATTGTGCGTAATTGCGCGCAGCTCTCCTCTGCCATCTCACTCTCTCTCCCCCTCTCTCTCACTCCCTCTCTCTCGCGCGTCAGACAGGCACAATGACCGATGAAAAAAAAAAGTTGTTATACCGTAGTTTTGAGCCCCTGTCATTCAGAGGCTGTTGCATCATCCTACCTGTGCAGTGACGTGGGGGAGAAGAAAAGGTAGCGAGAGAAAACGATATCATTCTGCCCAAACTTTCACCAATCTAATCTCATCATGACATGCAGGGATAGACTATATTTTTCTAGCCGATGCGTTTAGGGGGGTACGGTGGCGCAGTCGGTAGCGCTGTCGCCTCACAGCTAGAAGGTCCAGGGTTCGATTCTCGCCTGGGACGCTGTGGGCGCTGGGGTTGTGTCCCCCCCATATCTTCAGTGCCTACTGCTCAGGTGGGTTATCTCGTCGAAAGGGCCTTTCTGTGTGGAGTTTGCTCCCCAGGGGGTTCCTCCATACATAACCCCCCACTAAAAACATGCAGAAGATCGTCATCCGACCAGTGACGACAACACCCGAAGTTGGTCCCCGGGTGCTATACGAGAAAGCGACCATTGCTCCTGGCCTGCCCCCCAGAGGAAAGGACAAGCCTGGGTGGGTTAAATGCAGAGGACACATTTCACCGGCCACCACGCATGAGTGTGTGTGTTTGTGGCCGCATGCATGTGTTGGTGTGTTCGTGTGACAATAAAAAGACGGGCTTGTCTGTCTACTAACTAACTGTTTAGAACATTCTTTTCACATTGATCTTGCTATAGTGTAGCGTATTTACATGCTTGCTGTATTTAAACTGCAGTGAGATTGGTTTGAGAAGCATAATAATATGGAATAATATATATGGAGACAGACGGGGATGAAAGAGGGAGGGGGGGGGAGCTCAGAGCGCTTTGGGCTTTTCTGACCGGATTGGATCGCTCTGTGGAATGGAGCATGAAAGGGACATTGTGATTTGTTTACTGCACTTCTCCAATGAGCATGTTGTGAATAATTCTATGCTTAAAAGGCATGGTTATAATGCTTAAGGCAGCGTGTAGCGCCGACACGAAAATATCAACTACGCCGGTCCAAGCCCACTAATATGGGATGCGCGTGGCGCTAATTTAAGGCCAGTGGGACGATAGAGCCCAGTATGTCTGGGGTGTGTGTGTGGGGGGTGGGGGGGGTACAGTATAGATGGTATTCACCAGCTGCAACCCCACAGCACTTCCTTTTTCTCAGCTTCTTCTTCAGTGTTTTATGGCGGTTGGCATCCTTAAATGTTACATTACCGCCACCTACTGAATTGTTCACCTTCACAGTGCTAACTATTTACAGTGTCCACTTTCTCAGCTGTTCAGGAGGAAACACAAATACGTCTATTTAATTTTTTTCATTTTTTGCTATGTAAACTTTTAAATGTAAATATAGGCCTATGCGTGCAATAACGTATTGATAGTCAGCTTACTCTGTAACACGTAGCTTTTATTAGCCTCTCAGGCTAGCTCTGGACCAGACGACAACGTTTCCTACTACCCAACGTGCACGTCTTTCCAACAGGGGTGGTTGTTATGGCAACTATCAACAACAATAACAACTACTACAAGACATAAAGACCGAAATAGGCTACGTTGTTACTGTGTGTCGGAGACATGGCCTAATGTTAACATTTAATTTGAGCCCAATATCAGCTATGTATACAGGAAGTAAACCGGATATTCAGGTGGGTTGTGAGTGACCATTTGTTATTGTCAAGTTAAAACCGTCTATCTATACAGTAGGCACAGTCCCTCTGCTGTTTCCACTACCCCTGTATTGTAATATATTAGTATCCCTGATAGCATCTCCAACATTAATACGCATTAAATACTCTGATGCTGCTGCATCTATGTGATGAAAAACAAAACAAAAACAAAAATAATAATAATAATGAGATTTAATAAACATCATATCAAGAACTCACATTTTTCTCTAAATGCCTTGTTCCCCTACAAATCCCAGAGTTCTTTGAGCCTCAGGGCCATCTCAGTTTTTCTCTAAAGAGCCCCTTGAGTGGCTCAGATGCAGTAATGGGCCATTTTTTAAATAACAAAAGAAACATTAGCTAGCAAAAAGACACACTTTGGAAATGGTGTCTAAAACGTACGACGATGCTTGGATTATTTTATCTGTATTTCCCTTCCTTTATTTAGATATGACTTTACCGATAATCAACCCACTTTGTATCATTAATAATCTCAGTAATATAAGCACATGGGCAGTGTTTACCTTCTCTCTCTGTTTTCCTCATGGAGATCTCCCATTTCCTCCTCTGCCAAAGCGCTCCGTTCTGACGCGTTTCACGTCACAACGTGTCAGATCGGAGCTGCGGAAGTTCTGCTGGAGAGGCAGAAGAATCTGCTCTGAGGGAGGCTGTTATTGTTTATTTTAATTTTTTAAGTATGTACACATCCACGGAGAATCGCATGGAGAGCCTTAATGAGCCCTAATGACTTGCAGCTGGTGGGGTCGGAGTTTCTGCAGACAGGAGCAGGAGTTTTTTTTTCTCAGTGAGGTAAACAGAGAGAGAAGGCAAAACACTGCCCATGTGCTTATTTTACCAAGATTATATATGATACAAAGTGGGTTGATTGCCGGTAAAGCCATCCTTTAAAGGCCGGCTTTTCCGTGGGGGATATGAATATATATTAAATCTCACGCCCCTAAGGTTTTCGAATCCGTTGAAATTTTTGAAATTGGAGGTTTACTCACAGAGATATCAACCGAAATCCACTCTGTGGTGCGGGTGCGGGGACTCGAAATACTACATTTCCCACAATGCACTGGGCTCGCGTGGCCTTCGTTTTCATGCCCACCCCTCAGGCATTTGGCTGATATCAAACTCCAGTAGGTGGCGGTAATGCACATATATGTTTGCCAACCGCCATAAAACTCAAAGAAGAAGAAGAAGAAGGCTTCGACAATAAAACATATAGGGCTCTATCGTTGCAGCGGCGCAGTTTCTAGGCCGAGCGCCAGCCGCAGCGCAAAGCAGTGGGCGTGGAAAGGCGCACTTGATATCTTGGTATCGGCGCTAAACTCAGCCTCAACCATTATAACCACGCCTTTTAAGCGTAAAATTATGCATTGTCCGCTCATTGGAGAATTGCAGGGAAGAGACACACGCTTGCCTTTTAAGCTCCAATTCCTGGACAAATCCGGTAAAACCAGACAAAGCCAATGGCTCCGCCGCCCCCCCCTCCCTTCATCCGGTCTGTCTATCTCCATATATAGGCTATTATTCCATATTATTATGCTTCTCAAAGCAATCTAACTGCAGTTAAAATACTGCAAGCATGTAAATACCGTAAAATACCAATTATTAGCCCGGCGTTAATTGACAAAATATGTAGCCAGACCCCGCGTCAATATGGGACCTGCGGCAGTTTGGGACCTGCTTTAATTATTTTTGTACAAAAATATTGCTCAGCAAAGATTGTAAATAGTATGAAATTGTTTATTTAAACCATTTATTTTAATGAGTTGGCTACAGTCAGCACCCCACACGATTGCTTGTCTATGGGGAGAGCCGCGCCTCCCTCTCAGCGCAGCAGAGCACATTGCATGCCAGTTCTGGCCTGTACATGAAATCAAATAAAATTTGAGCTGAACTGTGACCTACCGGTATTTACCACTAAACTTTCTCCGCTGAAGGTGAGAGAACATGATCATCATGTGAGCAGATTATTTGTTGCATGCGCTGCCTCCGCATCCGCTGTTCATCACTCACGGAGCACCCTCTTCAGTAGCGCACATGTGAAAGAGCGGTGAAATACCAATTAGAAGCGGACTTCTATGCCCGCTGGCAGGGAAATATACCATAGGCACATTTCTCAAAATAATTATTACACCAGAGATGTCGGTTTTAGTGTATAAAAATCTTCAGGAAATGCCTACACAATTTTCAGAATCATCAGATGTTGAGGGAAAACGAATTTTGATCAGCAAGTTTCGTGCATGTGTTTTTTTTCCTCGTTGTTCCCGTTTCCTCGTTGTTCGTATTCTTCATCCGATTTTTCTTCTTCGTTGTGTTTGGGAGATGCATTCAACAGGATGTCGCAAAGGTAAAAAGAAAACATTGAAAAAACTAACCGGGCGTCAAATTGGGACCTGCTTTTATGTACAAAATATGTATCCAGACCCCGCTTATATATGGGACCCGCGGCAATTTGGAAGTCGGCTTCTAATTGGTATTTTACGGTACATGCCTATAATGTCAATTATCTGAATGAAATAATAATACATATTAATTAGGAATATTAGTAATATTAGTAGCCTAGCTAATTTCGGGGGGGGGGGGGGGGGGGGGTAATAAAACGTAGAGCTATATTACACATAAATGGGGATTATTATGATAGCCTAAACTAAATTTATGAAACTGCATTACAGCTTCACCCAAAGCCTGAGAAGGGTTGCAATCTTATATTCTATTGTATTCTAAAGTATTTTTTTCTATATATTGTATTCTCCATTCACTTTCCTGTCCCCGGTGCACAGAATCCTGCTTTAGGCCTGCTTTTCAAAAGCGCAAAGCGCTAAAAGTAGGCCAGGTCGGAAGATGGCTGGAAGATACGAGTACGCCGGTATTTAGCGCCGACACGCCCACTTTGGCGCATTCAGGGACTCCGCCACGCCCATTCGGCCTAAAGCGCATTTGGCAGCCTAAAGCCTATTGCTATTTTCCCGAAACAGGCGCAAGGCACGTTTTTTTGCGTTTAAGGCCCGTTTTAGCGCCGAAGGCCTGTGGGAGAATAGGGACCACCGAGAAGAAGAAATAAATCGAAAATAAAATTGCCTCCAAATTGCACCAAATTTAAACCGAAGTATATATGTCGGGAGATGTCTTCATAAATTTTTTTTCATGCATTTTAAGGCATTTTCGTAGGAGTTACGCGCATCTGAGGTTGTAACTATTTTCTGTAAAAATGTGTAAAAACGGGTACATTGCTCAGCGTTGATTTCGTTACTTCAACCCACCTACTACTAGATGTAAAATTTGACGAGCTTTCCAATGCCGCCAGTCCCGTGTCGGTACGTGCTTCCGTTCCCGAGATTGGTCTCTTTGCAAGGAACTATGGAAAGCTAATATTAGCTACAGCAGGCTAGGCGGTTGAAAAAGATGGCTGCCTTTTTGTTTTTGGTCAAGGCCTCTGAAGGGGCGTGGAGGACCTCTAGAGGCGGGACCATGGCCAACAACAGTTGTAGTTCATAGGTGCACGACTTCCGCAAGGCGGGGATTGACATGGAAATAATGTGATAGATGCTTGATAGGCATGGCAGTGAATAACCAATTTCAAAAATTTCAACGGATTCGAAAACCTTAGGGGCGTGAGATTTAATATATATTCATATTCCCCACGGGAAAGCCATCCTTTAACACATTGAGTGCCAGCGACGCCATATGGCGTCAAGAGAAATTTACCGTAGACTGCCAGCGACGCCAAATGGCGTCAATAACTCCAAATTCATATTTTGACGGGGGAATGTCGATCTAAGCCTCTTACATCACCTCTTACAATATGGGAGCTGTTGAATGTGTCTAGCCTATTTTACAGAACCCTTAGGTGGCGACAGTGCCCTCCCGATTAGACAGAGGCCAGGAGAAAAGAGAGAAGAAGTCATCAGGAAACGGAAATCCGCCATTGATATGCTTGAAGCATAACGTTACTTGGCTGTGCGTGTGAACAGCAGTCATCTGCTGCCACGGTTGAGCCCCATCCGTGTCCGCTGCTATGGTCCATCCATATGATTTAGTTGCGACACGGCGACAGCGGCGTCTTTCTGAGGGGTTACATTGTTCTCGGCTGGGAGCCGAGGACACGCTGTGAAGGAGCGGGGGATGCAGGCAGCGACTTTTCAGTGCAGAATCAGATCAAACAGAGCAAACCGCAGGGGAGACACTCGACTCCTCCCACCACGGAGGAGGGGGAGGAGGGGGGTTGGGCATGCAGGGCACTAACAGCATACAACCATTGACACACACACACCCAGGCAGCAAGCAGCAGGCTCGAACTCAAAGCAGAATTCATTCTGTCGCCTTTCTAACATAAAGATGTGATTATCTCAAAAACTAATTTCAGCATGCTCTTTTCGGTCGAAAACACTCTTTTTCAGAGGGGTGTATTTCCAAAATGGAACGGTTTATAAACACAGTTTTTTTTTTAATGAAACAGAAGGGTTCAAAGTTTCATTGAGGCAATTGGTTGTCCATATAAGAGGAACACAAAAAATGATATGGCTATATTAAAATGCATTGCGGCCTATGTGGCACAGTACAGCACCTTTTGCCCAAGGGCCGTGGCACTCAAAGTGTTAAGCAGAACACATTCTGATGTGGTAAGTGAAGACATCAAACAGCATGGTCAATTGATAGCTCATGCTGTAATGTGAACTCAGTAGTGCTTGGCTCCGTTGACTTTGGTTAACCTTGCTCCGCACAGTGTTTGCAGTGTCATCACTAGAGGTGTGCAACGGCACAGATGAGATATCTGGGCTTGGGACCAGCAGTTTCAGAGGCTACGTCCTCTGGTGGCCCGCAGCCAAGGAGTTGCTGAAGAAGGCATTATGTGCCGAAAACACATCAGCACAAGTCATAGCAAATGAGGTCCCTGAAGAAGCTGCGTGCTGTGATTATGTCTTGCTGAAGGATAATAGTTTTGCTTCACTCCTAGACATGTTTTGTAATTTCTTTCAACCCCCCCCCATATAGCGCTTCAGTTTTTACAATACATTTTTATTGCAACATATTCAATTTACTCACATATAAAAAAAATATGCAGCCAACGAGGCATTTCTTTAATCAGGTCCTCTCCTCCCCTTCGCGCTCCCCTATATCTGCACTTGTGTTTCTCCTCTCCCTCATCGATAATTAATCAGTCCATCAGGCAGAACACAAGGCAGACTGAGGAGAAGATTCTGCATAAATAAGCATATTGCCTCTTTCTGATGCATGAAGAGGGTAATGTATGGGCTAAATCTGCCCAATATATCACACAAGTCTATTTGACATTCAGTCCCTGCGAGGGAGAAAAGCACTGAGGGGGACACCGTAGTAGGGATGGGCATTTCTAGCAAAAACACTATTCGAAATTCGCTGGCCAAATTCGAATTTAATTCGAATTTCGAAAAAAAAAAAAAAAATTAAAAAAAAAAAAAAAAAAAAAAAAAAATTACATTTTTAATTTTTTTTACATTGACATTTTCGAAAATAAAAAACAGTTTTGACAATCATGAGTGGTTGTGGTTCATTAAATATTTAGTAGGCTCAGGTCTGAGTGCCAAAGGGGTGCCAAAGTCACCCCCTCTCCCTCTTCATGGGATTTCATCCGCCATTCATTTTTCCATAAACCTTGCTTAAAATGCTTATAGCGATTTGACTATACCGGTACTTAGAATCAGGGGAGACAATGCAACATTTCACTCAAAAAAAAAAAAAAAAAAAAAAAAAAAAAAAAAAAAAAAAAAAATCGAATTTCGAATTTCAATAATAAAAGTCGACCTTGATAATAACAACGATTATTCGAAAATTCGAAATTCGATGCCCATCCCTACACCGTAGCGGAAAGTTTGTAAAGCGAGGTGTTTAACAGTGTATCTGTGTGAGTGTGTGTGTGTGTGTGTGTGTGTGTGTGTGTGTGCGTCTGAATTATTGCTGCAGTTTCACCATTTTCTTCTAAGCTGCATCCGATTATTTGCACCCTGTGACAAAACCAACCAAAAGAAAAACTATGCATTCTGCCTCACAGCCAATCCACTTCAATTCCACACTGGTCATTTCTCTGCAAACACAATTCATCTTCATGCCGGTTGGCTTAAGATGCTCTCACCCCTGGTAGCTAACACCGGCTATTAAAATGCACAGTGTCAGCTTCGAGCAAATTAGCATCAAAAAGAAGTGGCGATCATCACAGGTCGCTCTAATCGCAAGGTCAAGTTCAGTCATTTTTCTGCGCTGTTAATGATCATCAAAGAGTACATAACATAAATGCCTTTCTTTTCTCCATTAATCTCTAACCTAGCCCCTTGTTAACCTCCACACTTCGGGCCAAACACGTGTCTGTGTTCTCAAAGAGAGCAACACCATTCACTCATTACCTATTTAGCTCCAGTTGGGACACTGCGGTGGCTTTCTCTTGTTTAGTGTCATTTCAAAATGCAGTGTGTTCATGTGGGCTGTCGCGGCTTGGGGCTACAGGAGGAGACTCCGGGGAGAATCAGATTGAGTTGAGAGAGAGAGAGTATCAGATTGAGTTGAGAGAGAGAGTGTGGGTGGCTGGTAGAAAAAGATGGGGGATCCTGTCTGCTGGGAAATGGCGCGGATATGAGATGTGCATTACGAATAAGGGAATAAGGGAATGTGTGTGAGAGAGTGGGGGGGGGGGGAGGGAGAGAGAGAGAGAAGTGTCAAAAACCTATTCCAACCAACTCAAACCCATCTCAGATAAGCATAGCTCTCTCACACAGTCGACAAAAGTAAAATAAAAAAGAACAAAATCTTGCATAGACAGATCCACCAACAGCAGTCAAATCAAAAGTGTGCTATTTGTTGGAAAAATACTATTTCTATTTTCTATATACATTGATAGATCTTAGGGGGGGGACATTATCTGAAGTCCATAATTCAATACCAGTAAAATATAAAGATAAAATGGCAATCAGTCTCTGAATTAAACACAGGCCTTTATACTTCAAAATTAGTTTCAAATTGTTTGGTATTTAGGCATATTATGCCTTTTTCCAAATCTCTTTTTGGGACACACAATTGATTCATTTCTACTAGAGCGCTGAGCTTGTCCACCTCCCACACATGAACCATTAGCAATAGCAGCTGAACCAACAGGTTAAAGGTCGTGGAGGTCTGGATCACCACTTGATGGATGTGTCTCATCACTGATGTACTGTCACACTTTATGAGCACACGTCTACACGCACCTTGTGATTAGATTATGAAGAACAAACTAGCCTCTTTGTCCTGGTTGGTGTTTAGACTTGTTACATCTGCTTTGACAGCATAAGCTAGAATGGAGATTGTGCAGAGGACTATTAAAACCATGTGTGTATTATCCAGTGTTGTAGTAAAGTCACTATATCTTGAGTCCAAGTCGAGTCTCGAGTCCCCAGTGTTCGAGTCTGAGTTCAGGTCTGAGTCACCATTACCCGAGTCCAAGTCCACGACCGCATCTGAGTCCGGAGTTACTGAACATGAGTGTGAATCCACATGTAGGTGGAACATGCACGTTCCTGTCCTTGCATGAAATTGAATAAGATCACAGTATGATGGTTTATGCCAAATTGTTAGCGCCTATTACAAAAAACCCAATTCCAAACCAAAGTCAAATTCGAGTCACAACTTAGTCCTGAAAGTGAGTCCGGGACTCGCGACTCGACCCGACTACAACACTGGTATTAGTGTGTGCACATTGTGTGTAATATGCATGTGTGTACAATGTGAGTCTACCTCGGGCATGTATGTATGTGAAATATATACCATTACACACATACATAATGCCACTGTAAAGGATCAAAACATGACAACCCCCGCAAGGCTGCAGAATCCCAGACCCCAAAATAAAATAGTATTGGATCAAACACATCCGTGAATCAAGAGATGAACAGCCATATATCTTGTCTTTGAGTCTTTGCTCTTCCATGATCAAGGTCGTACGGCAGCACACACATCTGCAGCGCTATCACTCCCTTAAGAGCCACCCTGCGCTTTGCAGCCCAGACAAAGGCCTGAAAAGGACTAAAGATCCATTTGACATGCTTTCTGCAGATTGTGTAATCTCCAGAGAGCCAGAAGCACATTCTGGGCCATGGCGAGCGGGGCTCCAGCGTGAAATGGATAACAAATATAGCCGTGACATGTTTAAATCATGAGATAAGGAGAGGGTGAGTCACATGGCTAACAGTATCTGCGTGTTATTTTGTTCAACTCTTTCCCTCGGGTGAACGAGTCTCACTCCTCTGTGCTACGTTGTACTCACTTGATTTGTCTCATTAGCTCGTTGGCCACAAACCCATTGCAGAACATTGGAAGAATGTTCCATAGTGCAATAGACCGCTCCATTCAAAAAACACAAGGAGGCAGTAGTCCTATTCTAGAGGTTAAATGAAGATCGCTGAAACATGCATGGAGCAAGTCGGCTATCTGCATGCTGATTAAGTAGCGCTAATAGAAAACATGACCAAATCTACCCTATAAAACGTCACCTCCGCTAGATATGCTGTGATGCATGGGAGGTGGTGCCCCGCTTTGTGCTTTGTGCTCGCCTCATTTGATCAATCTTACAGGATATGATAGATTGGTTATGGAGATGCCATAGGGCTGCAGCTATTGATTATTTTAGTACTCGAGTATTCTACTGATTATTCCAACGATTAATGGAGTAATCGGATAAGAAATACTTATATAAATGATCTCCAGTATAGTCTACACAGCTGTGTGACGCGGCTTGCCTTGTACACATCGATGCTACACTGTTGTAATATTTGTAGTTTAATTTATGAAGATGTAGAAAGATGTAGGCAGTACTGTTCAACTAATATTGATGAAGCAGACTGAATGTAACGAAAAGTTTACTGTCATAGAACATTAAAGAAACTAGAAAATATTCACATTTACATTTGAATGTATTTATTTATTTTTCTTAAAAAGGAGTCAAACTATTGTCGATTCTAAAAATAGTTGACGATTGATTTCCTGTCGATCGAATAATTGATTTATCGTTGCAGCTCTAACGCCAATTAATAGCGCGCTCACTTGGCTGAGATGGTGACAGTGCTCATAAATACCACTATTTAGCACGAAGAAACTAGAGAAAGACAGAGAGAGAGAGAGAGAGAGAGATGAGGAGGCCGGGATAAGAGAGAAACAGTTTGTAACTCTACATTTTTATATAATCCATACAGTACATTCAGTGCTGGAAGTTCACTGTGGAAGATCCGGATCAATGTGGACCGATTTATGCCCCTGAAAAGTGGAGATTCAGCCTTTAACTCTTTGATGGCGAGCCGGTGATCTGTATCACAGGTTGAGCCGGTGATCTGTATCACAGGTTGAGCTGGTGATCTGTATCTTGAGCTGGTGATCTGTATCACAGGTTGAGCTGGTGATCTGTATCTTGAGCTGGTGATCTGTATCACAGGTTGAGCTGGTGATCTGTATCGCAGGTTGAGCTGGTGATCTGTATCTTGAGCTGGTGATCTGTATCTTGAGCTGGTGATCTGTATCTTGAGCTGGTGATCTGTATCGCAGGTTGAGCTGGTGATCTGTATCTTGAGCTGGTGATCTGTATCTTGAGCTGGTGATCTGTATCTTGAGCTGGTGATCTGTATCGCAGGTTGAGCTGGTGATCTGTATCGCAGGTTGAGCTGGTGATCTGTATCTTGAGCTGGTGATCTGTATCTTGAGCTGGTGATCTGTATCTTGAGCTGGTGATCTGTATCACAGGTTGAGCTGGTGATCTGTATCTTGAGCTGGTGATCTGTATCTTGAGCTGGTGATCTGTATCTTGAGCTGGTGATCTGTATCTTGAGCTGGTGATCTGTATCTTGAGCTGGTGATCTGTATCACAGGTTGAGCTGGTGATCTGTATCTTGAGCTGGTGATCTGTATCACATGTTGAGCTGGTGATCTGTATCACAGGTTGAGCTGGTGATCTGTATCACAGGTTGAGCTGGTGATCTGTATCACATGTTGAGCTGGTGATCTGTATCACAGGTTGAGGTGAGACGACAAAACACAACATCTCGCTTCCTGCTATAAATGGGTCGGGTTTTATTTATTGTAGTGTACTTGTGGATGAGGATATCGGCCTAAAGGGCTCAGAGACATGCTGGACACACACACACACACACACACACACACACACACACACACACACACACACACACACACACACACACGTACACACACGTACACACACACACACACACACACACACACACACACACACGTACACAAACACACACGTACGTCAATGAAACATCTTTCCAGCAACAACGGAGCACAGGGCATAAAAACATGTTGGGTTTGTGAAATATGCAGGATGAGATCTCAAATCCAATCTCTTCAAAAGCCACTGCCTTGGGATGTAGGTAAAACTGAGAGGAGGGGAGAGCGAGGGGGGGAAGTGGAAGGGGGAGAGAAAGAGAGGGAGACAGAGAGAAGGAGAGGAGAGAGGGAGAGAGCAGCAGAGGAACTTGCATTATAGATGTGTTGGTGACACACAACAAAGACCCCGGCCCACGACTCACGGACACTGGGAGCAAAATAAATCACAGAAGGAGAATCCCTCAGGCTTGGTCCGAGAACGTCCTACGCAACATCAGCGAAATGTCACTTCAACGTCACATACACCTGCAGGCCTATGTGTGTGCTCAAATATTTGCTATATACTGTAATATGACTTTCTTTTAGACAGGTAAAGCCCCAAATTGGCAGGTTGGAAAACGTGTGTTTACAATACATACTGTATGATATTGATATGACATAGTGTTTTTTTTTAAGATTATTGCTAGCGCAAGCACTTGGGACACAGTGAACACCATGCTGCCATGTACAGTGTATCCACATTGGGAAGCCTGCTTTAGGCTGTCATTGTTCTCGTCTTTTCTGAAGCTTGTTTCCGCGCTGCTTATACGTCTCGTTAAACATAAGCAGCACAAAGCTATTTTTACACCTCACGACAAAACAGCTCCTCGTGGGTGCATGACAATGGGAGGCAGAGGGAAAGGGTGCTGTGTTCAAGAACACAAATGCTGGAGAAAGGATTCAGCTGCTGCTGTGTCTCGTTGGGAGTGGAACAAACAATTCAGCATTCCTCCCCTCATGACTTCACAAGTTAATTGCTGCTATTATGTGGTATGTCAGGGGGAAATAACATTTTTTGTATATTTTGCTCAATTCCTTCATCTTACAGTATCCCCAAGCCATTTCCCTCTGTTGTTTGAATATAGCTCCTTTAAGCTACATGGACTCCTTTGAGCTCCATAGTTCAAAATCAGATCTATAAATATACAGGACAAACTTCTCAAATTGGAAGTTTCAAAATGAATGGGATCCTATGAGTCGTTTGAGATGATGTGGTTTAAAATGACATGTCAAGCCATGTGCATTAGACAGTCTAAGTGGGCCGGAAGTAGCAGAGATATTAAGGAGAGAGCCCAAAACTGATTTTACTTTACACTATAAATCAGGTTCAATGACCAAATTATATCAGACAAGGTTGTCTGATATAACTTAAATGCGAGCGCACACACACACACACACACACACGCACACACACACACACACACACACACGCACGCACACACACACTAGTGTTGGAGTCGAGACCACCTAACCCGAGACCGAGACAAGACCAAGACAAGATGGAGGGCGGGCGAGACCGAGACCAAGACCACACCAATGTGAGACCATCTTCAAGACCAAAAAAGAAATAAAAAAAGACCATCGTAACTCTAATGATGGCTTAACCTTTACACCATTGCTCTGCTAACAACGAAAAAAAATCATTATTTAGGAATTATAAAATATAAATGGCTGTACAGTATATACTCAGTGACAGAATGCAATCCTTTCATCTGAAACACTGCAATTCCAATTCACTGACCTTCAGAAAGGTGGGCAGAATGAAGTGTAAAAACACCTTACTGCTGCTAAATTATAACTCCCCCCCTTTGTGGTGGTTTGTGGTGGAGTGGCTACAGCGTTAAAAACCTTTGTGGTGGTTTGTGGTGGAGTGGCTACAGCGTTAAAAACTTTGCAAGGTTATTGGTTGCGATTGAAGGATGGATTTTTTACACCCAATCTGACAGTAAAAAATATACACAGGCAAGTAATGATGTTGAAATAAAATCCCGAGTCCGGCTTGCCCGAGACCGAGACAAGACCAAGACCGATGGAGGGCGAGTCCGAGACGAGACCGAGACCATCAAAATGTGGTCTTGAGAACGGTCTCGTTGACCAAGACCGGTCTCGAGTACTCCAATAGCACACACGCATGCACACACACATACACACACACACACACACACACGCACACACTTCGCTACATTATGGTAGATTTCATAATGTGCTGGTCTTGAATGCCGCACATGCAGTTACTGCTGGTTTCCATCTGTGCTCTGCTAATTTATTGAAGTGAAATAGGTGATTTGATATTATCAATGTCAGATGATTAACCTATTACAGTATTTGATTTGTTGCAATTCAGCCCTCAGTGATTATGATCAAAACGGTACAGGTTGCCATGGTTCCGTCAGCCGAAACAGTATAAAACCACAAAGAGTTTCTCCATGGTAAGACATAGAGACATGGGGACATAAGAGGGGAAACTGGCGAGTTGAAACCAACCATCTGGTACAGTCAAGTGTTGAGGTACAGTAAAGTTGAGTTGTCTTCAGAAACATGACAGAAAATGAATTTATTCATGTGTTAAACCTGCTTTTCTATGTTGATATTTAGTTAGGTTGCTGCATGTGAGGAATTCCCAGTTCAGGAAATACTCAGATATATGGACGGTCCACAAATCAACAGTGAACAAGATACTGCAAATCAGAAATGATGTTCGATCCAAGATTCATACCTTTGAAGCGCTCCCAAGTGAACATGTTTTTTTTCTATGTTTTGCTGAGCCCTCCTCACTCCAAACACCTCTCTCTAGATTTGTGTGTCTGTTTGACAACTGCACCATGGCCTCTACTGAGAGGATTAGAGAAGCATGGCAGGAGGAACTTAGTACTGAATTATCTGACATTATATGGGAAAGTAGTCTGTCTATAGTACAACTTTGCTCAGTTAATTGCAGACACCAGCTGATCCAATTTAAAGTCACTCACCATCTCCACTACTCCAAGCAGAAATAACACAGGATCTTCCCTACTGTATCACCACTGTGTGAAAGGTGTCAAGTGTCGGAGGGAACACTATCTCATGCCTTTTGGTTCTGCCCTTCACTGATGGGATTATGGGCCAAAATATTTGACTGGTACTCTAATGCCTACAAAATAACCCTTCAGCCGGGGGCAGAACTCGCCATCTTCGGCTGTCTTCTCTGAACTTCCCTACAGCTGTGCAGCAGTCTCTGACACAGGGGACAACTGTTGCCAAGAAACTAATCCTGAAGGAATGGAAGTGCCCCTCTTCACCTTCACCCTCTTCAATTGTGGCTGACGGATATGACCTCTGTTATACGGATGGAGAGACTTAGGTTCCTGAGGACCAACTGACTTGGGAAGTTTTCAGTTATTTCTGACCCGTTTCTGGACTACCTCGTTGAAGTTGGGGGCGACGGATGACTCGCCTGGCTGGTTTCTCATAGACCCCTTGCATGTGATCCCGGGCATAATATCTTCTACAAACATATAAGCACCTTCTGTGACTGATGGTAGCGCAACGTAATACTGAATGTCGACAATATTATGTATGGGGTTTTTTTCTTTTTCTTTTTCTTTCTTGTATCTGAGCTGATTTGTTTGTCTTGTTCATGTTTTGTTTAAAAAAGTTGAAAATAAAATATTGGGGGGGAAAAACAGTGAACAAGATGCTGCAAGTGAGGAATTCCCAGTTCAGCAAATACTCAGGTATATGGAGGACAATGACTTGTTCTGGGAAGAATATCAATATAGTGGTGACTGTCTAAGAGATGATAATAAGAGAAAGACAAGGATGGAGGACAGAGAGATCACCCCAGCCAATGTGCTTTGTCTTAGATCATGGCCGCACAATTTTGGGCCCATGGGCCACATTTGTCCCGCGCTCCCTTTGTTCAACATGGATTTGACAAGCTCATAAAAAAAGATCCTCGTCCGTGGCCAACATTGCTGTCTTTCAAAGGTTGAAGTTGGCTCATTTTTAAAGCTAGCTTGTTGACATTGCTGTCTTTCAGAGGTTGAAGTTGGCTCATTTTTAAAGCTAGCTTGTTGACATTGCTGTATTTTAGAGGTTGAAGTTGGCTCATTTTTAAAGCTAGCTTGTTGACATTGCTGTATTTTAGAGGTTGAAGTTGGCTCATTTTTAAAGCTAGCTTGTTGACATTGCTGTCTTTCAGAGGTTGAAGTTGGCTCATTTTTAAAGCTAGCTTGTTGACATTGCTGTATTTTAGAGGTTGAAGTTGGCTCATTTTTAAAGCTAGCTTGTTGACATTGCTGTCTTTCAGAGGTTGAAGTTGGCTCATTTTTAAAGCTAGCTTGTTGACATTGCTGTATTTTAGAGGTTGAAGTTGGCTCATTTTTAAAGCTAGCTTGTTGACATTGCTGTCTTTCAGAGGTTGAAGTTGGCTCATTTTTAAAGCTAGCTTGTTGACATTGCTGTATTTTAGAGGTTGAAGTTGGCTCATTTTTAAAGCTAGCTTGTTGACATTGCTGTCTTTCAGAGGTTGAAGTTGGCTCATTTTTAAAGCTAGCTTGTTGACATTGCTGTATTCTAGAGGTTGAAGTTGGCTCATTTTTAAAGCTAGCTTGTTGACATTGCTGTATTTTAGAGGTTGAAGTTGGCTCATTTTTAAAGCTAGCTTGTTGACATTGCTGTATTTTAGAGGTTGAAGTTGGCTCATTTTTAAAGCTAGCTTGTTGACATTGCTGTCTTTCAGAGGTTGAAGTTGGCTCATTTTTAAAGCTAGCTTGTTGACATTGCTGTATTTTAGAGGTTGAAGTTGGCTCATTTTTAAAGCTAGCTTGTTGACATTGCTGTATTTTAGAGGTTGAAGTTGGCTCATTTTTAAAGCTGAATTGTTGACATTGCTGTCTTTTAGAGGTTGAAGTTGGCTCATTTTTAAAGCTAGCTTGTTGACATTGCTGTATTTTAGAGGTTGAAGTTGGCTCATTTTTAAAGCTAGCTTGTTGACATTGCTGTCTTTCAGAGGTTGAAGTTGGCTCATTTTTAAAGCTAGCTTGTTGACATTGCTGTATTTTAGAGGTTGAAGTTGGCTCATTTTTAAAGCTAGCTTGTTGACATTGCTGTCTTTCAGAGGTTGAAGTTGGCTCATTTTTAAAGCTAGCTTGTTGACATTGCTGTATTTTAGAGGTTGAAGTTGGCTCATTTTTAAAGCTAGCTTGTTGACATTGCTGTCTTTCAGAGGTTGAAGTTGGCTCATTTTTAAAGCTAGCTTGTTGACATTGCTGTATTTTAGAGGTTGAAGTTGGCTCATTTTTAAAGCTAGCTTGTTGACATTGCTGTCTTTCAGAGGTTGAAGTTGGCTCATTTTTAAAGCTAGCTTGTTGACATTGCTGTATTTTAGAGGTTGAAGTTGGCTCATTTTTAAAGCTAGCTTGTTGACATTGCTGTCTTTCAGAGGTTGAAGTTGGCTCATTTTTAAAGCTAGCTTGTTGACATTGCTGTCTTTCAGAGGTTGAAGTTGGCTCATTTTTAAAGCTAGCTTGTTGACATTGCTGTATTTTAGAGGTTGAAGTTGGCTCATTTTTAAAGCTAGCTTGTTGACATTGCTGTATTTTAGAGGTTGAAGTCGGCTCATTTTTAAAGCTAGCTTGTTGACATTGCTGTCTTTCAGAGGTTGAAGTTGGCTCATTTTTAAAGCTAGCTTGTTGACATTGCTGTATTTTAGAGGTTGAAGTTGGCTCATTTTTAAAGCTAGCTTGTTGACATTGCTGTCTTTCAGAGGTTGAAGTTGGCTCATTTTTAAAGCTAGCTTGTTGACATTGCTGTATTTTAGAGGTTGAAGTTGGCTCATTTTTAAAGCTAGCTTGTTGACATTGCTGTCTTTCAGAGGTTGAAGTTGGCTCATTTTTAAAGCTAGCTTGTTGACATTGCTGTCTTTCAGAGGTTGAAGTTGGCTCATTTTAAAAGCTAGCTTGTTGACATTGCTGTCTTTCAGAGGTTGAAGTTGGCTCATTTTTAAAGCTAGCTTGTTGACATTGCTGTATTTTAGAGGTTGAAGTTGGCTCATTTTTAAAGCTAGCTTGTTGACATTGCTGTATTTTAGAGGTTGAAGTTGGCTCATTTTTAAAGCTAGCTTGTTGACATTGCTGTCTTTCAGAGGTTGAAGTTGGCTCATTTTTAAAGCTAGCTTGTTGACATTGCTGTATTTTAGAGGTTGAAGTCGGCTCATTTTTAAAGCTAGCTTGTTGACATTGCTGTCTTTCAGAGGTTGAAGTTGGCTCATTTTTAAAGCTAGCTTGTTGACATTGCTGTATTTTAGAGGTTGAAGTCGGCTCATTTTTAAAGCTAGCTTGTTGACATTGCTGTATTTTAGAGGTTGAAGTTGGCTCATTTTTAAAGCTAGCTTGTTGACATTGCTGTATTTTAGAGGTTGAAGTTGGCTCATTTTTAAAGCTAGCTTGTTTACATTGCTGTCTTTCAGAGGTTGAAGTTGGCTCATTTTTAAAGCTAGCTTGTTGACATTGCTGTATTTTAGAGGTTGAAGTTGGCTCATTTTTAAAGCTAGCTTGTTGACATTGCTGTCTTTCAGAGGTTGAAGTTGGCTCATTTTTAAAGCTAGCTTGTTGACATTGCTGTATTTTAGAGGTTGAAGTTGGCTCATTTTTAAAGCTAGCTTGTTGACATTGCTGACTTTCAGAGGTTGAAGTTGGCTCATTTTTAAAGCTAGCTTGTTGACATTGCTGTATTTTAGAGGTTGAAGTTGGCTCATTTTTAAAGCTAGCTTGTTGACATTGCTGTCTTTCAGAGGTTGAAGTTGGCTCATTTTTAAAGCTAGCTTGTTGACATTGCTGTATTTTAGAGGTTGAAGTTGGCTCATTTTTAAAGCTAGCTTGTTGACATTGCTGTCTTTCAGAGGTTGAAGTTGGCTCATTTTTAAAGCTAGCTTGTTGACATTGCTGTATTTTAGAGGTTGAAGTTGGCTCATTTTTAAAGCTAGCTTGTTGACATTGCTGTCTTTCAGAGGTTGAAGTTGGCTCATTTTTAAAGCTAGCTTGTTGACATTGCTGTCTTTCAGAGGTTGAAGTTGGCTCATTTTTAAAGCTAGCTTGTTGACATTGCTGTATTTTAGAGGTTGAAGTTGGCTCATTTTTAAAGCTAGCTTGTTGACATTGCTGTATTTTAGAGGTTGAAGTCGGCTCATTTTTAAAGCTAGCTTGTTGACATTGCTGTCTTTCAGAGGTTGAAGTTGGCTCATTTTTAAAGCTAGCTTGTTGACATTGCTGTATTTTAGAGGTTGAAGTTGGCTCATTTTTAAAGCTAGCTTGTTGACATTGCTGTCTTTCAGAGGTTGAAGTTGGCTCATTTTTAAAGCTAGCTTGTTGACATTGCTGTATTTTAGAGGTTGAAGTTGGCTCATTTTTAAAGCTAGCTTGTTGACATTGCTGTCTTTCAGAGGTTGAAGTTGGCTCATTTTTAAAGCTAGCTTGTTGACATTGCTGTCTTTCAGAGGTTGAAGTTGGCTCATTTTAAAAGCTAGCTTGTTGACATTGCTGTCTTTCAGAGGTTGAAGTTGGCTCATTTTTAAAGCTAGCTTGTTGACATTGCTGTATTTTAGAGGTTGAAGTTGGCTCATTTTTAAAGCTAGCTTGTTGACATTGCTGTATTTTAGAGGTTGAAGTTGGCTCATTTTTAAAGCTAGCTTGTTGACATTGCTGTCTTTCAGAGGTTGAAGTTGGCTCATTTTTAAAGCTAGCTTGTTGACATTGCTGTATTTTAGAGGTTGAAGTCGGCTCATTTTTAAAGCTAGCTTGTTGACATTGCTGTCTTTCAGAGGTTGAAGTTGGCTCATTTTTAAAGCTAGCTTGTTGACATTGCTGTATTTTAGAGGTTGAAGTCGGCTCATTTTTAAAGCTAGCTTGTTGACATTGCTGTATTTTAGAGGTTGAAGTTGGCTCATTTTTAAAGCTAGCTTGTTGACATTGCTGTATTTTAGAGGTTGAAGTTGGCTCATTTTTAAAGCTAGCTTGTTGACATTGCTGTATTTTAGAGGTTGAAGTTGGCTCATTTTTAAAGCTAGCTTGTTGACATTGCTGTCTTTCAGAGGTTGAAGTCGGCTCATTTTTAAAGCTAGCTTGTTGACATTGCTGTATTTTAGAGGTTGAAGTTGGCTCATTTTTAAAGCTAGCTTGTTGACATTGCTGTATTTTAGAGGTTGAAGTTGGCTCATTTTTAAAGCTAGCTTGTTGACATTGCTGTATTTTAGAGGTTGAAGTCGGCTCATTTTTAAAGCTAGCTTGTTGACATTGCTGTCTTTCAGAGGTTGAAGTTGGCTCATTTTTAAAGCTAGCTTGTTGACATTGCTGTATTTTAGAGGTTGAAGTTGGCTCATTTTTAAAGCTAGCTTGTTGACATTGCTGTCTTTCAGAGGTTGAAGTTGGCTCATTTTTAAAGCTAGCTTGTTGACATTGCTGTCTTTCAGAGGTTGAAGTCGGCTCATTTTTAAAGCTAGCTTGTTGACATTGCTGTATTTTAGAGGTTGAAGTTGGCTCATTTTTAAAGCTAGCTTGTTGACATTGCTGTATTTTAGAGGTTGAAGTTGGCTCATTTTTAAAGCTAGCTTGTTGACATTGCTGTATTTTAGAGGTTGAAGTCGGCTCATTTTTAAAGCTAGCTTGTTGACATTGCTGTCTTTCAGAGGTTGAAGTTGGCTCATTTTTAAAGCTAGCTTGTTGACATTGCTGTCTTTCAGAGGTTGAAGTCGGCTCATTTTTAAAGCTAGCTTGTTGACATTGCTGTCTTTCAGAGGTTGAAGTTGGCTCATTTTTAAAGCTAGCTTGTTGACATTGCTGTCTTTTAGAGGTTGAAGTTGGCTCATTTTTAAAGCTAGCTTGTTGGGAAGGGGGCTAAATGACCCTCCAATAGGTTCTATGGGTACCCACGACCCTCCCCTTTACAGACATGCCCACTTCATGCTAATCCCAGGCATTTGTTCCCCAAAGATCTCTGTAAATTAATAAAATTACTATTAAGCAGATAAAAGAGTAGTAATTTCATTATTTGGACATTTTATTTTAGCTTTAGAATGTAAATTGTCTATAAAATAGCTATAATACATTTTAATGTAGGCTAATGTAATTTCACATAACATTTATTTTTTGCCCATGGCCCTCCATCCAGATAAATTTTTGGCCCTTCAAAGAATTTGGTCACCTATGTTCAAGAATAGACACAATGAGTGACTTTACTCAAATAACGAAAAAAGGGGACAAAACTAATCTTTTAACCAAAATGCAATTCTCAATCAAAAATGTGGAATACAATGCTATCAAATTCATAGTAAAAATTGATAGAATTTAAACCAATTATAATACACTGAACTTACAATATCAGCAAATTACATACTGTATCTCTCTCTCAAGCTGTATGCCGCCTGAGCTAGTATATAGATTTTAGAAATAGGAAAAACTCCATTACATGAGTGACATCTGATTGAGTGACATCTCTCTCTCTCTCTCTCACACACACACTCTCTCTCACACACACACACACACTCTCTCTCACGCACGCACGCACGCACGCACACACACACACACACTCTCTCTCTCTCTCTCACGCACGCACGCACGCACGCACGCACGCACGCACGCACGCACGCACACACACACACACACACACACACACACACACACACTCATACACTCTGTCTCTCTCTCTCTCACACACACACACACACACACACACACACACACACACACACACACACACACACACACACACACACACAGGGGTGTCTCTCTCTGAAAAGGATGTATACATGCCACTCTCTGGGTGAAAGATGTTGTGTAAGAGCAGAACGATGTGGTTTGAGCCCTGTCTGTTTGAAGAGGAGATAATGGAGCAAGACTGCACATTTGGCATCTGATAAAGCACATTGTAAGCTCCTCAGTGTATTATACATGAGTGGGCCTTGACGCACGCAAACACACACATATCTGATAGAACATGCCATAAGCTCCTCAGTGTATTATCCCACGCACACACACGGTCGGACACACACACATACCTGTACACACACACGCACGCACGCACACACACACACACACACACACACACACACGGTCACACACATAATAATAATCAGCCTTCCCTGATACTCTATGCAGCCAAATACAGAAATGCAATAACATGTTCTGGAACATAATAGGATACATAATCTTTACCCGCCATGCATGCAGTGAAAAGGCGATTGCGTTTTTGAATTCACCAAGAGTCCTTATGTCATTTATCATTTCTTTCCTTTGTGTCAAAGTTGGAAAAATGCAAGTGGGCTCATTTTGAACGGATTTCTCACAGGAGCGTGTTTATGTGCCCAGACTTGCAGTTTAAAGCAATTGATTCCTCCTCCTGCGGGGGGTGTATTTCTCACAGGCGTCCAGAGGACGGCTGTTTATCGCAAAGACGGAGCTGAGGCAGAAGAGAGTGATGGCCTGGCATCAGAGGCACATTTCACTCTTTGGCACGTTCTCCGTTATCTCTGAGTGTTCTCACACACACACACACGCACACACCCTCACACCCCCTGAATCAGTCTCCCCTCATCGGTGAAATTGCTTTCAGGGGAAGGGTAAAAATAAAATAAAAATGAAAAAGTTTCACTGTTCATTCTGCGGGTGGCAAAAATAAAGTTGGCCCATGCAGGCAGTGGGCAGCGTTGTGTTACCACTGACTCTACATTAGAAAGTGGCGAGATGCGATGCCATCAGCAGGCCCCATAAGAGCGGGGGGGGGGGGGGGGGGGGGGGGGTTGAGATGTTCCACCTTCACACTTCATCTGTCCTCTGACACTGGTGCTCTTTGGAAGTGATGTGGACCGTGAGAGAGCCGGCAGCTTAGCTGCTAATGTCAAAGCAAGCCAAGAGGCCATGATGTTATCTCAAAATGGGCTTAGTGGGCTGCCGTAGAAGCAAGCTAATGGTGCGTTTTATGGATGCTGAATGGGGTGATAGAGTGGAATCAAAAGGATGACACCTGGTCTGGAGATGACAAGAATCGACCAATAACCAGTTTGACTTTCTACTCACTAACAACGTCCGCGGCATTAAAAGGTCACGACAAACTTCTGCAAAGAGAAATTACGTTGACCTCGAATTATCTTCCTGGTCAATGATTTTCTTTTTTCTAATCAATAGAGGTTTCTTGCGTGTCTCTGTTCGATTGTAACCTTTCTAAATGAGTGTTTCGCTCTGGATAAAAGTGGATAAACGTTTTGAACAACCGGTGCTGCTTGGCATTTCAATTTGTTTGAAGAGAGGAGAAGACAAACCTCTGCAAAACCAGGCTAGAAATAAGATGGCGTGTGCGGGATGGGACAGGTATGTCATAACAATGACACGCAGTGCTGGGGTGGGGACTCACACAGCCTGACACATTGTTACACACTGCAAAGATGACTCACCACATACACACACACACACACACACACACACACACAAATGTTGGTGTCATGGCAACAGTGGCACACTGCGTACGGAACGAAACCATGACAGAGTAAAAAAGAGAAGCTCTTTGAAGCGCTTCAGTGTTGTGAAAGTGGGTGATGATCTGAGTCAGTCACGATTTACTGTAGTAATGAGCAAACACAAAAGGAAATATAGAGAAGCCGAGCTGAGATGCTTTAGCTTTCCTCAGGATAAGAGCAGAACAGCTGCCCCGACCAACCAAAGGAGTCGAGGCACTAGTGCAGCGACCAGGAAACATACCCTTAATCCAGCTTCCCAACCACAGACACCACCTATTGTGGCTGTATGGATGCCCCAACCAACCAAGCCAGAGGTAACACAGGGGTTCGAAACCTGCAAGCCTCGTGTTGTTACACAGGAAAGTCTACTGCTGCACTACCTGGACGCACCACAGACATTATGCTTTTGTTTTGAAAAAGATGTGAAACTTGGACTCTGACGCGAATGGAAGCTAGCATCACAGCATGTCCATCATGATCTTGCTGCACTCTGTCTTTCTTCCTCTCCTCCGCTCCTCCTCCTCATCAGCGTTCTCTCATGACGTTGAGCCAGGTGACAGGAGAGGAAGGGCGCCCTGTCAGCGCCTTTCTCACCTCCTCCTCCTCTCCCCTCCCACTCTCCTCCACCTCCTCTTCTCCCCCTCATTCCCCCGGTGATCTACCGTCACACGGCTGTCGGCGAGCTGTCAGGACAAGGACTGTACCCTGTGATGTACGCTGACAGTGTCGCCCATGCCCAGGACACCTAAATGTCCCTTCACAGGGGAACAGTAGGGAACAACCTGTACCCGTTAGCTCGCTACCTGGCCCGCTATGTGCGTGGCCGAGGGGAGTGAGGCAGGTGTGTGGGATAAACGCCACATATTTCCCTTTTTTCCTCTTTTAATACCAGTCTCTGTGACTCCCTCACTAGCTTCTGTAGTGATTTATTTATATGTTGTGCTTGCTTGTGGTGTGAATTTAACGTCAGCGTACAAGGATGCTCTGACACCAACATGTGCGAAAACAAACAAATGTTCTACCACGGCGCCTATGTGCAGCAAGGCAATACACGATCAGGAGTGCATTCACACATTCACACGCAGGTACACACACACCCATATCCATTTCTATGAGTGAGCTGGAAATTATACGGTTTGGAGTTACTGTGCATCAGCTGGCAAAACTATCTAACGATCGATCTATCTATCTATATATATATATAGATATATATATATATCTATATTTACATTACATTTCATTACATTACGTAATTTGGCAGACGCTTTAATCCAAAGCGACTTACTTATTTATTTATCTAAAGATCATGAATATGCTACCTGCCCTGCAGTGCAGACTGGAGCATGAAGTTATCTCTTAAAACTCTTAAAACTCTTAAAACTCACAGTGTGCTTCTCTAGATCTGCATCGTGAGGCAGCTGAGGGTACCAGATGCCTGCTTTTATGGCATTTGGCTCTTCTTGAGGAACATGTTGGCACTGACAGATATAACTTCGCAGGTGTGAGGGAAGGCCATCGGGCTGTAGAGTGCAAGGGCAGTCAGTGCTCAGCATACACACACACAAAATATTCATTGCAATCAATTGGATTGTTTTATGCTGATACTTTTAAACAATAGACGATTATTCACAATAGACGAGTGAAACTGCACAACAGACACATCAGATTCCCGGATCACTTAGCTGATTTCTTCACCTTCAGATGTTTATTAGTCTAATAAAAATGTGAAGGTGAAGACGTCAGCTAAGTGATCCGTTATCAATCTCATTTATTAAAGGATGGGTTTTCCGTGGGGAATATGAATATATATTAAATCTCACGCCCCTAAGGTTTTCGAATCCGTTGAAATTTTTGAAATTGGTGGTTTACTCACAGAGATATCAACCGAAATCCACTCTGTGTGTGTGTGTGTGTGGGGGGGGGGGGGGGGTGGGGGGGAGGTGCGGGTGCGGGGACTCGAAATACTACATTTCCCACAATGCACTGGGCTCGCGTGGCCTTCGTTTTCATGCCCACCCCTCAGGCATTTGGCTGATATCAAACTCCAGTAGGTGGCGGTAATGCACATATATGTTTGCCAACCGCCATAAAACTCAAAGAAGAAGAAGAAGAAGGCTTCGACAATAAAAGATACAAAGAAGAAGAAATAAATCGAAAATAAAATTGCCTCCAAATTGCACCAAATGTAAACAGTAGTATATACTGTATGTCGGGAGATGTCTTCATAAAAAAAATGTCATGCATTTTAAGGCATTTTCGTAGGAGTTACGCGCATCTGATGTTGTAACTATTTTCTGTAAAAATGTGTAAAAACGGGTACATTGCTCAGCGTTGATTTCGTTACTTCAACCCACCTACTACTAGATGTAAAATTTGACGATCTTTCCAATGCCGCCAGTCCCGTGTCTATTAGTGCTTCTGTTCCCGAGATATGGTCTCTTTGCAAGGAACTATGGGAAGCTAATATTAGCTACAGCAGGCTAGGCGGTTGAAAAAGATGGCTGCCTTTTTGTTTTTGTCAAGGCCTCTGAAGGGGCGTGGAGGACCTCTAGAGGCGGGACCATGGCCAACAACAGTTGTAGTTCATAGGTGCACGACTTCCGCAAGGCGGGGGGTGTCGCTCTGACGCGTTTTGCGTCAGAGCGACATGGAAATAATGTGATAGATGCTTGATAGGCATGGCAGTGAATATCCAATTTCAAAAATTTCAACGGATTCGAAAACCTTAGGGGCGTGAGATTTAATATATATTCATATTCCCCACGGAAAACCCATCCTTTAATGACCCCAAAACACCATGACATGACAATATATTACAACTCGGCCGGCTACACAATGCACAAGATACATGGTAAATATGACTTTGACCCATCTAAAATCATGTGACTCATGACCCGTCTCTGACCTAGTTCCGGTGTCCGCCTGTTGCTAATTTAGTCTTCCGACATTAACACATTGAGTGCCAGCGACGCCATATGGCGTCATTAGAAATTTACCGTAGGCTGCCAGCGACGCCAAATGGCGTCAGTAACTCCAAATTGTTTTTTTGACGGGGGGGTGTCGATCTAAGCTTCTTACATCGCCTCTTACAATATTGTAGCTATTGGAGGTCTATAACCTATTTTACAAACCCATTAGGTGGCGACAGCACTCTCCTGATAAGAGAAAGTGGAGCCAAACACACAGAAGAAGTCGCTGGGGAAAAAGGAAATCGCATCGCATCCGTCCGTATGCATCGACATGCATGAAGCCAAACGCCAGCTGTGCCCGCAGCAGCTGCATCCGCTGTCACAACTGAGCACCTCCGTGTCCGCTGCGACAGCACATTCGCATAATCAGCCTTATTATTCTCAACTCGAAGCATGGGAGCCCGTGACAATCACACGCGGAACCAAAAAGCTTGATGTCGCGCACCCTTCACTGTGTGTGCACAGCAAACTCAGCAGAGAGCCAACAGACACACCCAGGAGGAGGCGTGTGCAGTTGAGGGGGGGGGGGGGGGGCACGCAGAGCACGCAGAGCAGCATACACTTCACCCAGACAGACCCAGACATCAGAAAATTAGCTTCAGAGTCAGTGATGTGCTTGAAATATTTAATTTCACAAAAGGCTCATTATCTCAGCTCGTAGAAAAAAAGGGCTGTTTTTGGTTCAATCAAGCTATCTTCTCCGGCTCATAACTAAAGAACGGAAAATGGGATCAATAAACTTTTTTTTGCAGGTGATAGAAGAGAGTCTCATCGTTATTTGTCCGTGTTCAGTGTTTACATAGTAATTATTAAAGAAATTATATGACTGTTTTAAAATGCATTGCGGCCTATGTGGCACAGCAAGCAACCTTTTGCCCAAGGGCCGTGGCACTCAAAGTGTTAAATGCTGTTGTAGTGGAGCCCAGCGTCCTTGTAGGTTCTACTGATGAAGGCTCTGCGGAGCTGAAATGTCTCTGTTTTTAACTTTGTTAGCCATGCCACAATAAAGGCTTTTTAATTATTTTTCCTGAAACAGTTGTTGCCTTGGATTTTCTCAAGTTCTCCTGCTCTCCACTCCTTTTTGACCTCCGCAAGGATCCCACTTGAACTTTTTGACTCATCCTTGTAGGCTACTTGGCACAGGGCTGTAATGTAAACATGTGACATGAGTCACATGATTTTAGATGGGTCAAAGTAATTCCGGTGTATCTTGCCCATCCTATGGCCAGACGAGTTGTAATATATTGTCATGTCATGGTGTTTTGGGGTCATTAATAAACAAGATTGATTCTGTTATTTTTCTATATATATTTTTTGGTAGTGCTATTTTACATTGAAGTCAACGGGGAGAGGCTTGTGTTTTCCCCCTAAAAGGGGCGGGGCCTAATTGCCAATCTGATGTATGGGAAACGGCACAGAACCATGACAGAATGACACACACCATGACTGGGAAGAACACAGGCCTTTCACTAGAGGTAGCGCGGTAGGCTACTTGTGCATGACACTTTGTAGGTGGGGTGTTTTACTGGCGTCATTACAGTAGTCTCCTTCAGGCCAAAATGGTGAATTTGCTGTGCGTTGTTGCAATGAAGCAACCTACTAGCCTTCAGTTCTTAGCAATGTTGCCCTCGCTCTCACCTACTGCAACAGAGTCAGCCAGGGCAGGAGTCGGGCTATTGGCTGGTCTGCAGAATGGGACTGAGTGTATTCTGGGACCCTGGAGATGAGGGAGACTAATCTCATGGCAGACCATTAAAGACAGCCAGAGAGTGGGACAGAGGAGCAGAAACACAGAGTATTAATACTACCCTGGCACATTGTGTGTGTGTGTGTGTGTGTGTGTGTGTGAGTAAGTGAGGTAGCTGGAAGCAGAGGGCTGCTTGGTTGAGAGTCAATGAGAGACAGAGGTAGCTTAGCATTATAAAGTTATCTTACTGTACTTGAAACATATATGATCTAAAATCATACAAGCTGTCCATCGCCTAAATGCATTATTCATCTTAGCCTTTAGCAGATCAAAAGATCATGAGAACGCAGCGTAATCGCAATAGACCTCCACCCCGTAATGATCTCTCCACCTCATTTTTATGCTCTTGCGTCACAAAACACTGTCAGGGGACCCAATTTACACTGAGCAATGGAAAACATTAAGGAAAACGTACAGATTTCTTTCTTTCTTGCAGTGTCTCTGCCGGCACAGAATGATTATTATTGAGTAAGCCGTGCTGCAGCAAATCTCACTGGCTATAGTGGCTATACTGTAGCTTTGCCTCCAGGGACAAGTTAGTCAATGCCTTGAAATGAGCAAAAGCTTTGCTTAACGTGGTGCATTATGGGAAATAAATGATCAGAAATCATGCATGTGCATTAGTCTGTCCATTTCCGTCTCTGCTGACTCAAATCTGATCATCGAACAAGAAATGTTCACACTGAAGATTAACGTCAAGAAACAGACATTATACACACACACACACACACACACACACACACACACATATATATATTTATATATTTATACAACGGTTAGTTCCGGCCGGGCAATTTGATTGGACAAGAGGGATCCTACCAGTGCCAATATGTAAGGGATAATGTATTGTGAGCCGGTGATTACTGGCGAAATAATGACCGACAGGTGAATGATTGAGCCCGACGTGCAGCGGAGGGCTTAATCATTCACCTGAAGGTCATTATTTCCAGTAATCACCGGCTCACTATACATTATCCCGCTTAGAACACGGCCTACAACTAAATCATTCAATAATCTGACAAAAATAATTATTCAAATAGATTTTTTAATAGCGTTTTCAACGACAAAGCGGTTTCATTCGTAATTGGCACACAAGACACCACAGCTGCAACTGGTTGGCCTAATTAGTAGTGTTTCCTGACAAAAGGCTCTTATCAACTGATTAATCCAGGTGTGGCAGAGCAGCGGTCGGTTGTCGAGAAATAATGACCGGTGAATCTTGTTGATTGACCAATCAGAATCGAGTATTCAAGAGAGCCGTGTTCTAATTCATGATAATGCACTGGCGCTTCACTGTGTGTAGATCACTCCGCTTCACAGCTGCCCTAATCAACAAAACGCTTCACAGCTGTAGAGTTGACAGTAGTAAAGTAGACAGCCTGCAGTTAATTAGGCTGATTAGGCTACATTTTCGGCAAAGAAGAAAGCTGAGGGAACTATTTTTGTTGGCGGAGGAATAAATAGGGAAATCATATATTTTCTCAGCTTTTTGTCATTTTTTTAATCAGCTTTGTTTAATATAACTGTTGTATAAAAGCAATATCACACTCGAGGTCGTGCTGTTGTTGTCTAATATCGGCACTGCTATGATTATCTTCTACGACCGAATCACAGCAGTGCCGATATTAGCAAACAACCGCACTACCTCTCGTGTGATATTGTTTATATACATGTATATATATATATATATTAGGGGTGGGGGAAAAAATCGATTCACCTAAATATCGCAATCTTCCCCCTTTCTCAATTTTTTCTCATCTTTCGATCTCTCCCTCTCTGCATCACCCCCCACTCATAAAGCTGGCAATTTACTTGATTTGGTTTTCACCCGTTCCTGCTGCACTTCTAACCTTGCTGTCACTCCCCTCCCAGTTTCTGATCACCATTTTATTTCTTTTTCTCTCCCCATCTCCCTCCCACCCCCCCACCCATCACCCACCCACACTATATCTACCAGACGCAACCTTAGAACACTTTCTCCTACATCCCTTTCCTCTGCTGCCCTTTCCCGACTTCCCTCTGCTGAGGAGTTTTCCCTCCTCTCCACGGAGGAAGCTTCCACCATCTTCATGTCCTCTCTTTCCTCTGCACTCGATTCCCTCTGTCCACTCTCTATCAAACCCGCTCGTTCCTCTCCCCCTGCTCCCTGGCTGTCCGAAGCCCTCCGAAACTATCGGATGGAGCTTCGGGCAGCCGAAAGAAAATGGAAGAAATCTCAGCACCCCAATGACCTCTCAGCCTATCAATACATCTTCTCTAAATTCACCGACGCAGTTTCATCAGCCAAATCATCGTTTTTCATCTCTGAAATACAGTCATCCGCCAATAACCCCAAAAAACTATTCTCTACATTCTCCTCTCTCCTCAACCCCCCCCCCTCCTCCTCCTCCCTCCTCCCTCTCTGCACATGACTTTTCTACATTTTTCACAAAAAAGATTGACAACATACGCTCTTCCTTCCCCCCTCCACCCTCCAATATCAGTTCTCCTGTTTCCCACCCTGAGTATCTGCCATCCATTTCAAAACTCCCTTCCTTCTCTACCCTTTCCTCTGAAGAAGTCCTCAAACTGGTTCATTCTAACCCTGCTACCTCCTGCCCTCTTGATCCTATCCCCTCCTCTCTTCTCCAGTCCATCTCTTCCGATTTATCCCCCTTTCTCACATCCCTCATCAACTCCTCCCTGTCCACAGGCATCATGCCACATTCTTTAAAAACCGCTAGAGTGAAGCCCCTACTCAAAAAACCCTCTCTTGACCCCACTGACATTAATAATTACCGTCCTATCTCCCTCTTATCATTCATTTCCAAGAGAAAGAGCAGTCTCAGATCAACTTTCCCTCCACTTATCACAAAACAACCTACTTGATCCCCTCCAATCCGGTTTCCGATCTGCCCACTCCACCGAAACTGCTCTCCTTTCCGTCACTGAGGCCCTACACACTGCTAGGGCCTCATCCCTCTCTTCCGTCCTCATTTTACTAGATCTATCTGCTGCATTCGACACAGTCAATCACCAAATTCTTCTTTCCATTCTCTCTGATTTAGGCATTTCTGGTTCTGCACTTTCCTGGTTTTCATCATATCTTTCCAACCGCTCCTACCAGGTATTATGGCGAGGAGGTCTCTCAAAACCCTGCACTCTCACCACTGGTGTCCCCCAGGGCTCAGTCCTGGGCCCCCGACTGTTCCTGCTTTATATCAGATCTCTCGGCCATATCATCTCATCACACGGTTTTTCATATCACTGTTATGCCGACGACACACAGGTCTACCTCTCCTTCCCCCCCTCTGACACCCAAATCATGACTCGCATCTCCGCATGTCTCAAAGACATTAGTAAATGGATGTCCACTCACCACCTGAAATTGAACCTAAGCAAGACCGAGTTGCTCTTCCTCCCTGGAAAAGACTGCCCACTGACTGACCTCTTCATCTCAATAGACAACACCATTGTAATACCCTCCAAAACTGTCAAAAACCTGGGTGTGATCATAGACAACCAGCTCTCCTTCTCCGCCTACATTTCTGCAACAGCACGCTCCTGTAGATTCTCCCTATATAACATCCGCAAAATCCGTCCATTCCTCACAAGAGAAGCAACACAACTCCTGGTCCAGTCACTTATCACATCGAAACTTGACTACTGCAATGCCCTTCTAGCTGGCTTACCTACCTCTGCTATTCAACCACTCCAGCTCATCCAGAATGCTGCAGCTCGTCTGGTGTTCAATCAACCCAAATTTTCCCACGTCACCCCCCTCTTCCATGACCTCCATTGGCTTCCCATTTCCTCACGTATTAAATTCAAAACACTTACTCTAGCCTATAGAGCAGTACACCAGACAGCCCCTCCGTACCTACAATCTATGGTCAGATTCCAGCCCTCACACCGCTCCCTCCGCCCCTCCACTAGTGCTGGACGCCTCGCCCCTCCACCATTACATGTACTCAACAATCGCTCATCCCGTTCGAGACTTTTTTCATCCCTGGCACCGAAATGGTGGAACGAACTCCCTCCCTTGGTCAGGACGGCCGAAACTTTTCCCATCTTTCGAAAAAGACTAAAAACTCACCTTTTCGGTATTCCTTCATGAACTGACCTTTGCTTTGATCCTGTCACTGCCTTGTTTTACTGTTTATATTGTTCTGTATTCTTGTTGGTTGTAAATAACTTGTTGTACGTCGCTTTGGATAAAGGCGTCTGCCAAATGAAATAAAGTAAAGTAAAGTAAAGTATCGCGATTTTTAATGTCACGATTTTTTGGATCGATCTTTTATTCCAGAATCGATAATCGCAAATAAAAAAAAAAAAAAAAAAAAAAAAAAAAAAAAAATTGGGTGCTTGCAGTCAGGCCACTCACTGAACAGCAGACCAGGCGCCGCCTACTGGTTTACTAGTGGTTTTATTACTTTATTAGTTAGTCTGAAGTAATAATTACACTTCAGGGTTAAAGTGGGTGCATCTCATTGTAAAATTGGACTTCAAACGGCCCAAATCTGGCTTCAAACGGCCCAAATTTCAAGCGCGTTGGCCCATATCACCCTGGCCTGCTTGGTATCTAATGCCCGGCCTGAATTATGATCCCAGTCCGCCACTGTTTTTAACTATATCGCCCAGCCCTACTCATGATATATAATATACAGTCTCTAGTGTATGATCTAACTTTTCCCATGTTCTAATCTAGTGTAAAAAAGCAAACAAACTGAAAAAAGAAAAGAAAAAAATAAACAAAAATCGCAATAAATCGTAATATCGAATCGCAATAATCGTAGAATCGCAATACTTAAGAATCGCAATATAAATCGAATCGGCACCCAAGAATCGTGATAGTATCGAATCGTGAGATAAGTGAATCGCCACAGCCCTAATATATATATATATATATATATAAAATCAAAATCATTGTGCTGTAATTAGTTGTGTGGACCTTCATTATTGTAGAAAAGGGTCCATAATGGCCCACCGCCAGGCCTGTTCTTGGGGCAGTCGATGCCCACGAGCCGGCGCGCCAACGACGTAATGATGATGACATCATCAATAATGGCAATGATGTCATAGCATAGAGTTATGTGCCCCCCGTTATGTGCCCCGCACCTCCCAAGACCAGGGTCAGGTCAGCACGGCGGCTCCAGAGCCAACGACCCAAACTACGGAACCCACTGTTCCAGTGCCAATGCCACCAACACTCCCACCTAGGACAGAGATCGCCGACCCTGAGCATGCAATAGAGTGCAACGGGGCGGCCGAGCCCGCCACCGGGATACACCAGACTCAGGGAGGCACGGCGAACGTTGGGACCAACAGCACAGGGCACAGCCAGCCGGACGGCGTCAATCATTCCCACAAGATAGCTGGACACGACAGCTGGGACCCCCCCAGAGGGCGGGACCAGCCATCTCAACTACCTATTCCCAGAATTCACCTCCTGGCCCTGCCCGGGCTCATGGAGACAACTCCAGCCAAGGCCCCTAGGGAGGCCAACAAGTCCGAGCAAGTGGAGCAAGTGGACATGCCTTTGCGGACGGCGAGGCAGGAGCCCCAGATGCTTCACGGGGCGGCCGTCCCCCTCATCGTTTCGCCGGCAATTTGCCCAGAGCAGACCTATTGCACCAAGAGAGCCTTTACGGAACCGAACCTTGGTCTAGGCGAGCAACCTTACCCCATCACCGCCCTGCAGCAGGAATCCCGCCCGAGGAATTTGCCCCTCCATCAGTTCGGGAGGATCCATCTTGTCCTGCTCATACAGCACCTATGGAAATGGGAACCAGGCTGGGATGATCCAGTCCTACCTGAGACACTGCTGCAGGCCTGGGAAGAGTGGGAGGACGAGCCACCGCAATCACAGGTAGCTGTTGTGGTCGACGTTGCGCGGGGAAGGCCCCTTCCCGCACTCACCACCAGCAGTCGGGGTTGCGGATCCCCCTTCCCTCTTCTCAGCCCAGATCGCTGGCCAGAGACACCCCGACTCCACACGACCACGGATAAGAGCGAGGAGTTGAAGCCAAGTTACGGTGGCCTCAGGTCGGCTCCCCCCATGCTGGAGGAGTGTACGACCTTCGGTGCCCTCAGTGAGGATGCCACACCGGCGCTCCACGGGGCGGCCAACGAGGCACTAGGGGCAGAGGCCTCCCTCCAACGAGGGCAGACAAACTGCTTCCTCACCTCAACCCTATGCCGCTGAGGTTCCTCAACTGGAAACTCAAGCCACCAGAACCAGAGGCTCCTCACTACCGCAGTAGCTGGGTAGACCCCCGGCTCCTGAGCGGCTCCCGCGCTGACCTCACGCCGCTGAGTTTCCTCAACTGGAAACTCAAGCCACCAGAGGCCTCTGCAGCTCACTACAGCAGTTGCTGGGTAGACCCCCAGCTCCCACACACATCCTGGCCAATGAGGACAGTCACCAAATCTTGGCTCTTGTGATGTACGGGACTGGACAACGGCGTGTAGACCCGTACCTACACCCGGCCGGTGGCCAAGCGGACCGCAGCCCCCCTCACTGCCAGAATAATCAACCAAGCCCTGCCTATACCAGGTGGGACTGGAGGGCCATTCCGGCCATTTCTGGAAGAATACAGATTCCCCACAGGAATCTGGGAGCGGCTGTAGAAAAGGGTCCATAATGGCCCACCACCAGGCCTGTTCTTGGGGCAGTCGATGCCCACGAGCCGGCGCGCCAACGACGTAATGATGATGACATCATCAATAATGACAATGATGTCATAGCATAGAGTTCACCTGTGAGGTCATCGGCGATGTCAGACATAACACCGATGATGTCATAGCTCCCTCGAACGTTGTGACATCACCAATGACGTGATGTCATACACCAAAACGCGGGTATATAAACAAGGTGTTCTGTGACGCTATAGAGATTCCTTCTACTTCCATACTTCTTCAGGTATTCTTACTTCCTACTCTACCTTCATAATGTCAACCATTAGCACAACCAAATCCGAACCCGAGCTGAATCCTGGCTATCTTACAACCAGCCAGGCCCTGGTGACCGACTGCCTTACACCCAACCAGGTCACCAGTGGTATTTCAACCGCGTCCCAGGACCGACATCTCGGTCCCTACCTCCATCCCTGTGATTCTGATCGATCACAGCCCGTGAGCCCTCATCCACGATCCAGCACACTTCACGAGGCAAGCCCAAAAGCTTTGCCCCCAGCAAGCCCACAAGCTTCGCTACAATTATATTATATTATATTATATTATATTATATTATATTATATTATATTATATTATATTATATTATATTGATTGATTGATTGTGTATTCCTTGTGTCATGCACTTTTGACAGTGCCCAGCCCACATGGGCTTACAAGACACACAAAATACAAAATATACAACACAACATAAGCCAACATAAGACAGTCGGTTAAATCCCCGCTGTGTCTGCCTGGGCTGGGCTAGCAGCTAAATTCTAACTTTGCTGAATGCTGACCAAACCCCCAGCCAGGCTGAGCCAGCTAACCCAGCGTCTAGGACGAGACATCGCCTCAACCTATACTCCTGAAACAACAAAACAGATCATTACATCACTTTCTAAACAGAATGTTCTGCCTTTGCTCCCATATATATTATATTATTACAGTAGGCTATACAATTAGTAGTAAAATATATCGTCGCTGTCCGATGACAACCACGCATCTCCAAAATGGCAACTTAAAAAAAAAAAACGCTGTGCTCTTAAAATA
This sequence comes from Poromitra crassiceps, assembly GCF_964638095.1. NCBI lineage: Eukaryota > Metazoa > Chordata > Actinopteri > Beryciformes > Melamphaidae > Poromitra > Poromitra crassiceps. The sequence continues at coordinate 40,933,124 of NC_139624.1, forward strand.
CTGAACACCATCGTCAAAGCACGTGTCTTCATTATAGACAGTTTCTCGCTGAATGTGTCATTCCATTATTAATATCTTACCTGAATAAGCTCAAATGATGTTACAGGATTATCACTCAGAGTCTGAGGCACTTTCTCCTGGCCAAGCAGCCGTGTGTGGCTGCCTGCCTTCTGGAGCGCACGAGCACGAGCCGCTGTGCTCCAAGAGCAGCGGAGCTCTTCACTCTCCCAGACCGAGAGAGGGGCTCTGTCATGGGTTTGAGCAGCCTCGGAGTAACGTAACATTATTCTCATCAGAAACCACTTCGATTTGCATACTTTAATACTATAGTTTGCAGCCCAGGGACAACCCGAAAACACCTTATTGATCTATTTACGTCAGACGATCCCAGAAACACAGAAAACCAAGCCAGAAACACAGCCGACGTTCGGTTCAGCAGCATGCCTCAGCTTTTTCCATGAGGTGGAGGGGAGCATGGAGGTTCAGCTGTCATATACGCAATGTGATGGGCAGTATGTGGGGGTATGTGTTATTACCCAGTAAAACATGTTTTCATTGGTCATTTAGACGTCAAAACCTACCAGTAGATAGAGGAGAATGGATATATTCCATTTATAGTCAAATGTATAAGTGGTTTTCACCAGACAGCGATGATATGTACTTATATACTCATACTTATTTACCTGCAGAATAATATTCTGTATATGATTGATTGATTGATTGATTGATTGATTGATTTTTATTAAAGTGTCATGCATTCCACAGTGCCC
>NC_139624.1:40938893-41006393 GCF_964638095.1 Poromitra crassiceps
CTCATTCATGAACACGCAGCTCAGTCAGTGCGACGTAACTCCAGTAGGTGCACAAAAAGTTGTTTGCCAACCGCCATAAAACATTAGAAGAAGAAGAAGAAGAAGACGTAACTTCCTGCTGCGCAAAGGATTGTGGGGAAGATTGGCTGGTGCAGCATGCATCGATGCATACTCCGAAATAGGAGCTGATGTAGTACAACATCCTGGTACTCTTGGCATACTGCATCTGACATACTATGTATTGGGACATACTAAATCTTTTTTTGCCTACTAAATAGTATGGAAGTATGGGTATTGGAACGGGGCCCCGGGTTCAATTCCCGGCAGCGGTACTTCCGGCTTGGTCAGACACTCCTGCAGACACAATTGGCCGTGTCTGCGGGTGGGAAGCCGTTGCGGTAAGGGAGGCGGTAATGCAACATATAGGATGCCAACTGCCGTAAAACACCACAGAAGAAGAAAAAGAATCACAATACATGTAAAGAGGCAAAGTGAACGTCACTTCCTGCTTCAGTACTGTACCAGAGATTTTCTTACGCAATTTATTTTCCCATAGACATTTCGTAAAATGCTTATAAAAAATAGTTTTACTTGGTCAAAGCAAACGGTTCAGCTATATTTAGAATCGGGAGAGACCATAGAACATTTCACTCAGACCAAAACTAAAAGAGAACATCTAAAAAATATTGTATTTATTTATTTATTTCAGGTTTATTTAACAGGGACAATGCACATTAATGCACATTAATTAACATAGCAGTAAATGCACCAGTTAGCCAGAAGGCTATTTTACATCTGCTGTCCCTGGACTGGTCTTAACACGTTCACTGCCAATGACGAGTTGACTCGTCAAACACAATCCAACCGTTCACTGCCAATGACGAGTTGACTCGTCAAAAAAAAATATGCTACGTGGATCAATGCCCCCCACGTCTCCTATAAAAATATTGGAAGTATTGAATGTGTATAATCTATTTTACCGACCAACTAAGTGGCGACAGTGCTCTCCCGACAGAGAGAAAGCCAACCAAAAACAGCCGCGGGAGGAAGCCATTCTCAAGGAAATGGCTTGGCGATTTTACAGTCATCAGTCACCAGACTCGCCCGAGAGCGGCCGCGCCAGCAGCAGCACACCGAGAGCGGAGAGCGGTGCTGGCGTGGGGGATTGCAAATTTGCATAATAGATTATGGGTGAAACACACTTTGAAACACCCGCAGAAAGGCCAGAATCGCACGCATTTCCGAAAACCCAGAAACGAACGAGCCTCATTCTCATACTGTAGGCGAAAACGCTTTCACGCTGCTGCACACGGGCGCACAACGGTGGGGGGTTCCAAAAATAGACTGGGTGGGCAGCATAAAGCCTAGAATCGCACAAAGCTTCATCAAAGCTCTCAACCGAAAATCCAAGAAACGATTGAGTCCCATCCACAGTCCACACTCGCCACACTCGCCGACGAGGGGCCGCCAGAGAGGGAGGCTGCTCACTGCTCAGACAGGCAGGAGAAACTGGCTTGTGACAAACGCCACCAGACACGCCCACGGAGGGAGGAGTTTGAAGGAGAGGGTGTTCAGAACTATATTGTTCAGATGTCTGATCTCTCACTGATGCCAAAAATAAATGGTTAAAGTGACTGTTCAGGAGGTACGGTGGTGCAGTGGTAAGCACTATCGCCTCACAGCTCGAAGGTCGTGGGTTCGATTCCCACCTGGGCCGATGTGAACACTGAAGGAATGCGTGCCCGTCCGCATGTCCTCGAGTGCCCACCACCCGGGTGGGGGTCGGCAAAATGGCCTTTCTGTGTGGAGTTTGCATGTTCTCCCCGTGCCTCCCGGGGCTCTCCTTCATATAGGAACCCCCTTCACAAAAACATGCAACATCCTGGTTGCTTATATGGTTCCTCCTCTGATCGTTAAGGGCGCCTGTTCAGAGGGAGGGGAACTGGTTGGAATAGCGTGAACCTCCCACGTGCTATGTCCTACCGGTGAAGCTTCCTCGGGCAGGTGAAAAGAAGCGGCTGACTTGACTGCCCATGTCTCGGAGGATGCATGGAATCAGTCTCGGCTCTCCCCAGATCGGCAGAGGATGGAGTAGCAACCAGGATTGAGTAATTCAAATGAGCACTAAACGGGGGATAAAAATGGGATAAAAAATCGGGAAAAAAACATTAAAAAAAAAAAAAAAAAAAAAAAAAAAAAGTGACTGTTCTGCCTGTTTGATTGAATTTCACAAAACTGCGATTATCTCAGCTTCCTGTCTCAGACGCTGAAACCATGCTGTACTCAACGGCTAATATCTACATAACTACTAACTCTACAAACTAACTCTTTTAGACAGAGAAAGCACACATTCTATTAGTACTTTTGTGAACTTCGTGTTCACAAAGTCCAAGCAGAAAATTATCCTCGGCTCTTGTAAAATGAGCCAGAATCCTCAAAAAACGGCTTGGCAGAAGCTACCTACAGTAAAAAAAAAAAACGGCTGGCAGTGAATGTGTTAAGAGGTCACCCTGAAAAAATAAAAAAATGGTAAAGCTATAGAGAGAAACATCAAAACATGCAGTATAAAAAGAACAGTCTAGGAATATAGCATAAGAGCTATTATAAAAAAGGTTAATTGACATAAAATGAGGACAGTATTGCAGTTAAACGAGACAGCAGTCAGCAACAAGCAACAAAAGGATTTAGCCTAGCTAAACAATTAGCAATCTATCACATGACAGACAAATCACAAATAGCACAGATGTTAGTAGACATAGCAGGAAGACAACATTGCAACAAACAGGCAAGACATGTCAGCCTAACAAGACAAATGGCACTATCAGACCACATGACAAACGCAGCACAATGAGCACAGACAGGCACAGAAGAGCAGACATGACAGCATAATAATTAAGTAAATTGTGAACAGAGGTGGTGGTGTGCTCTGAGGATTGTTCTGGTGTCTCAAGGAAAATAAACGTAGGTGCTCTTGAAGAAAGGGTTCATCATATTGGAGCAAAAGGCAGGCTTCAGGCACTCGTACGTGGGGCAAGGGAAACTAGTTCATTTAAAGTTAAAAAGCCTTTATTATTGCATGGCTTTACATGTAGAACAATTAACAATTAAAAAACCGACCGGTTTCGACCGACAAGGTCTTCATCAGGGTTACAATGAGGACAGACGGGCTGGATAGAAATAATGTGCTTGGTGTCACCCAAACCTAATTGGTGAGGGAGTTCAGGTGTGTTGAATCACACTGGATGCACTGGAAGACACACCTCCTCAAGGCATCCATCAGTTCCCTACATCAAGAAAACAATGAATGTGCAGAAGAAAATACATACATGCAGTAATGGTACATTCATAGAAATAATAACAATTAACAATTAAATCAAACATCAGAAAAAAATGCATCTAGCAAAACATGATTTACAAAGCGCTCCTTATAGAAAAGGCCTATAATCAATCTCTTCATTAACACATTGAGTGCCAGCGACGCCATATGGCGTCATTAGAAATTTACCGTAGGCTGCCAGCGACGCCAAATGGCGTCAGTAACTCCAAATTGTTTTTTTGACGGGGGGGTGTCGATCTAAGCTTCTTACATCGCCTCTTACAATATTGTAGCTATTGGAGGTCTATAACCTATTTTACAAACCCATTAGGTGGCGACAGCACTCTCCTGATAAGAGAAAGTGGAGCCAAACACACAGAAGAAGTCGCTGGGGAAAAAGGAAATCGCATCGCATCCGTCCGTATGCATCGACATGCATGAAGCCAAACGCCAGCTGTGCCCGCAGCAGCTGCATCCGCTGTCACAACTGAGCACCTCCGTGTCGGCTGCGACAGCACATTCGCATAATCAGCCTTATTATTCTCAACTCGAAGCATGGGAGCCCGTGACAAACACACGCGGAACCAAAAAGCTGGATGTCGCGCTGTGTGTGCACAGCAAACTCAGCAGAGAGCCAACAGACACACCCAGGAGGAGGCGTGTGCAGTTGAGGGGGGGGGGGGCACGCAGAGCACGCAGAGCACGCAGAGCAGCATACACTTCACCCAGACAGACCCAGACATCAGAAAATTAGCTTCAGAGTCAGTGATGTGCTTGAAATGTTTAATTTCACAAAAGGCTCATTATCTCAGCTCGTAGAAAAAAAGGGCTGTTTTTGGTTCAATCAAGCTATCTTCTCCGGCTCATAACTAAAGAACGGAAAATGGGATCAATAAACTTTTTTTTGCAGGTGATAGAAGAGAGTCTCATCGTTATTTGTGCGTGTTCAGTGTTTACATAGTAATTATTAAAGAAATTATATGACTGTTTTAAAATGCATTGCGGCCTATGTGGCACAGCAAGCAACCTTTTGCCCAAGGGCCGTGGCACTCAAAGTGTTAAGACCCGGGTGTGTCATTGCATCTAATTTAAAAATCCAAAAAGTTTCCCTTTGAAGGAGTCTCTGTAAGCGGTCTCCTCCTCTGATGGTCTCCTTCACTGATTCTAGGCCCTCCATCTTGACTAAAGAATCATTGCTGTTATGTGCCTCTTTGAAATGTTTGGCCATGGGATAGTCTTCATTCTGTTTTCGGATTGCATATTTATGTTCTGACAGTCTATCCTTGAGACGTCTTTTTGTGCGTCCTACATAGAAACAGTTACATGGACAGGTGAGACGGTAAACAATATGGGTAGTGTTGCCATTAATGAAGTCCCTCTGATTATATATTCTCCCAGTTCTCAGGTCAGTGAAGGTTTTTGTCTGAGTCACATTCGAACAGTGATTGCATGTGTGACACTTGAATGTACCAGAGGGTATTTTAAGCCACATGTCTTCCTTGGGTGCTGGGAGATAGCTGCGTACCAGTGTGTCCTTTATAGTAGGGGCTCGTTTGTAGGCTATGACTGGTGGTTGAAGGAAAACTGTTCTTAAATTAGGGTCAGTTTTTAACATAGCCCATACATAATGATACGTTTAATTTGTTGGGATTTTGTGCTGTAACGTGTTACAAAGAATAAGTTGGAGGAAGAGAATTTCGATCAGTTTGTTTTCTGAATAAAGTGGTATGCAGGTATTTGTCATCACCTTTATAAACAGTAAGATCCAAGAATATTCCATGCTTAGTCTTATGTTTTCATTAGTTGAGTTTAGATATTCATGAAAGGATTGTAGCTCAGTCTCACTACCTGAGAAAAGTAAAAAAATATCATCAATATATCGACAATAGAATTTGATCCTATCAAAGAAAGCATTTTTCTGGGGGTTATATATGAATTCTTCCTCCCAGAGGCCCAAGAACAAACACGCATATTCAGGAGCAAAACTCGCTCCCATGCAGGTGCCCTTGCATTGTTTGAACACTTGTCTCTAAATAAGAACACATTCTTATTGAGGACCCATTCCATCAGTTCCAAAAGGAAAACACTAGGGGGCATTGTTTCCTCCCTGCGAGATAGGTAGTGTGTACTAGCACGTATGCCCTCAGAATGCACTATATTAGTATATAGGGATTCTACATCAAGAGTTACTAGATAGGTATCTTCAACAGCTTCCATTTCAGACAATTTATTCAAAACATGTGTGGTGTCCTGTACATAGGATGGAAGTTCATGTACGAATGGTTTCACAAAATAGTCTATTTATTGAGATGCTGGTTCAGTCAGTGTTCCATTGGCTGAACAGATGGGTCGGCCAGGAGGATTGTCTTATGGGTTTTTGGTAACATGTAAAATGCTGCCATTCTGGGATGTTCACATTTAAGAAAGCCATACTCACTTTCGGTGATCCAACCTGCATCTTTGGCTCTGTTCAGCAAGGCTGTGAGGTCACATTTCATCTTGGATAGAGGGTTAGTTGGAAGTTCTTGGTAATAGTTAGGATTGTTCAGTTGACGGTGGGCTTCATTGATGTATTTGTTGTAGTCCATAACCACCACTGCTCCCCCCTTGTCTGCTGGTTTTATGATGATGTCCTTGTTCGAGCTCAGTTCATTCAAAGCGGTGCGTTCCTCATTGTAACCCTGATGAAGACCTTGTCGGTCGAAAACGGTCGTTTTTTTAATTGTTAATTGTTCTACATGTAAAGCCATGCAATAATAAAGGCTTTTTAACTTTAAATTAACTAGTTTTCCTTGCTCCACGTACGAGTGCCTGAAGCCTGCCTTTTGCTCCATAATAATTAAGTACTTTAATGTTGACAGAGCTGACTATTGGTTATCCACTTCTTTAAGTTAATGTATGTATGTATGTTTTCAAATCTCTAATGTGTTTTGGAATTAAGTTCCACTCACGAGCAGCTTTAATTGAAAACGCAAATTGGCTAAAAGCACTTTTTCTTAACGGGATAGTGCATTTTCTTTAAACCTGCATTTTTTTAAATGTTTTGGTTTTGGAAGTGACGTTCCACTTTGGCTCTCTATGGCTTGAGTGACATCACTGATGACATTGCGGGTGACATCACAATTGCTCACATAGACAGTGAGATCACTGATTACAAGAAATCGGCTCGAGCCAAACAAACTCCGGTTGAGTGTGCAAAGCTAAACACATGAGTTGGCATGAGTTTGGTCCATCCCAAAAAAAGTTTGCCCATGGCACATCCTCTCCAGTCTCCAACATAACACAACACGCAACACAAATCTGCCATTTCTAGTCAATATATTGATAAATTGCCCAGCCCTAATAGACAGACAGACAGAGGCAGAAAAATAGAGAGAGAGAGCGAGAGAGTGAGCATTATTGGATTATGGGGTAAAAAAGTGATGGAAATTTGGTGAACTGTGATTAACACGTTCACTGCCAATGACGTATTAATACGTCAAAAATAATCCAACGGTTGACTGCCAATGACGTATTAATACGTCAAAAAAATGAAAAAAAAAAATTTGACCGTGGGATGTGCATCTAACCCTTTTACATCTCTTATATAATTATTGGAGCCACCGAACGTTTACAACCCATTCCACCGACCCACTAAGTGGCGACAGTGCTCTCCTGACTAGAGGAAGGCAAGCAAAAAGCAGCCATTCTCATGAAAATGGATGGGGGAAAACGCTTTCGTTTTCGCGCTGATTGCTGGCGATGCGGGATTGCAAATTTGCATAATAGATTACAGGTGGAACACACTTTGAAACACGCAGCATAAATATGACCAGAATCGCAAAAGCTTCTCTCAACCAAAACTCCAAGAAGCGAGCGAGTCCATCCAGACTTCCTCAAACAGCGGCCGCGCAGACAGGCAGCAGCAGCAGCAAAGCAGTGAGACTGGTGACAAGCTTGTGACGGCCGCTGCAGCCAAGAAGAACGCCCACGGAGGGAGGAGTTGGAAGCAGAGGGGGGTTTCCTGCTGTTATGGAGGAAATTACTGTTCAAAACTATTGTTTAGATGTCTGACGTCTTACTGATGCCAAAAATTAATGGTTAAAGTGACTGTTCTATCGAATTTCACAAAAAGCCGTTTATCTCTGAATAATTTTTCTGACGCTGAAACCATGCTGTATTCAACTGCTAATGCTTACATAACTACTAACTCTACAAACTAACTCTTTTAGACAGAGAAAGCACACATTCTATTAGTTCTTTTGAGATATTGTGTGTTCACAAAATCTTAGCAGAAAAGAATCCTCGGGTCTTGAAAGATGAGCCAGAATCCTCAAAAAAAACCTCTGGCAGAAGCTAACTACAGTAAAAAAAAAACGTCTGGCAGTGAATGTGTTAAAAGCGCATGTGTGACATTTAATTTCCAGCTGCACGGGTGAGAGACTGTCTGTTGGTGTGAGGACAAAAGCACACTCCGTTAACAGGTTTGGCCCAGTACAATGTGTGCGCACGCATATGTGTGTGTGTGTGTGTGTGTGTGTGTGTACCTCTCCACACACCCCAAAGGCAGGCGCTGCATGACTAACAAGCTCCAGGCACACTCCCCAGCATGCCCCTGAACGTCCTCCAACAAAACACATAAATCACACCATCACTTCCTCCTTCTGCCTCAATGCATCATGGTCCCTGTAGTCCTGCCACGCTCTCCGCAGCCAGAACCTCCATTTGTCTCAGTTGCTACCCAGTGTGACAAAGCGTTTTCAGCTGCATCCCCATTCGTCCCGTGTCACCTTTCCATTTGGCAGACAGCATCAGCGTGGCTCCACTAATTAGTACAGTTTGTTATTAATTCCACTGATTACTTGGAGGAAAAGGTACCTTAGTGGGACGACACAGCTGTACTTGTGCCACAGTCGGGGGTGAATTAATTTCCAGCAGAAATGCAGTAATTCTCCCTACTGAGATCTTTTGCAGGTGTCGGCCTCATTTCAAACGTTTATCTGCATTTTATCAACGTGCATGACATTTTTGAGGCACAGGCAAAAATTATTATATTCTGGGAACGGTCCAAATCTGCTGTCTGCTGTCCATATTTCTCAGTACCCATATGCTTCACCAGGTGCAACGTCTAATCCCTCCATTTCTCTTTCTAGCTGCGTTCCCCTCTTCCCTCTCAGCATTATATCATGAGGAGTAATGGCTTTGATTTGATTGCGGGTTCAAAAGTTCAGCAGTAGCTAGGGTGAGCACACTGGCCTGGGTAAGTAAGTACATACTGTACATGACATGTCTGGCAATATGACCAGGGAGAGACATACAAATGAGAGATGGAGTAAACAGAGAGACACTAGTCGGGTTTCCATCCACCTGTTTTTATGCAAAATTTCAATTAGTGAATAAAAGAACTGAGTAGAAACGCTGCAAAATTGGCAAAAACCTCCAAATATCGCAAGAAAGTTTTCACTCTTGAGGGAGGTGGAAAAGTCGGGTGTATCGATAAAAGCAAAATGCGATACGTGCAGTGGAATCAGATTAATCGATATTCCGTTGTCTCTCCATTCAAAAACCACACAGTTTGCCTTGATCACTGCAAAACATGACATGCCGTGGAGCCTACACAATAGGGCTACACACAAGAAGACTGGGATATTAACTGTAAGGCGCCTCACTTCTAGAATTGAATGAAATTGTATTCACTACTGTAGGCCTACTATAGCCTATGCTCCGTGGATTATAACGTTATGCTCGCCGAGTTGAGTGGCACCTGGTAGCCTAATGCAGAAATGTAATTTTATGGTACCTTTGTCTACTTGTAGATCATCAAGAAACTTTAAATGAATAACGTTAGATGTGTTTAATAGGGCTGGTCGTTGCCAAGACGGCACGTATGGGGTCTAGCAGCTGATCAGCAGCTCAGATAGCCTCAAACACGAGGTGATTGACAGCTCTATAAATCGCATAATAGCAGCAGATGGAAACGCGCATTATTTTGCATTTTCTTTCTGAAAATTCTATTAGAATTTGTAATAACTTTGGATGGAAACCCAACTGCAGACACAGGGAGGAAAAAAAGGGAACCAAGTGAGAAATGAATATAGAGAAAGGAGTGATATGACATCCACCTCTCAGATCATTTACCTGTGTTAACAAGTACTGGAGAGGGAGTCGCACCAATCCACGTGAATTCAGAAAAAAAAAAACGTTGAGGTTTCTGTTCTTGCGTTTTGTTTTTAAAGCTGCCCCAGCCAACTCCCTATGTCCAAAAGCCAGCAAGAAGAAAGTTTGAAAACGGTTTGAGCTTCAATACCCATGAATCATGTGACATAATGTCTGCAAATTGCTCACAACATGCTCATGTTTACCAACCCGGCCGGTCTGTGATGCTTTACACCAAAGGTCTGTGATGCTTTACACCAAAGGAAACTAAAGAGACAAGAAAGGCAAAATATCTAACACTGGTGAGTCATTTTCTCTTGCAGACAATTTGTATTTCACGTTCTGTGGGTGAAGTGTCCGTACCTGAACCCAGAATTTGGACAGTTTTTGATTTAGGCTGCTGAAACAGATGTGTTCATTCCCTTTCTGTGACATTATGACTGACTGACTGAGTGAATGAGTGAATGACTGACGGTGAAAATGCGGTGCGTTGACCAGCGTGCTGGCGCACGTGGTAAAGAAGATAGAGGAAGCTAGACAACTAATTTCCTCTTTGACAAAGCAAATCATTATGGCAGATTATGTGAGCTAATTAGCATAGCATATCTCATTAACTCATTGAGTGCCAATGACGTCGATCGACGTCAAAGTAAATAGTGACGTAGAGTGCCAATGACGTCGATCGACGTCAAATGCGTTTTTTGACGGTGGGACGTGGATCAAAGCCTCCTGCATCTCCTGTACAAATATTGTAGCTATTGAAGGTGTATAACCTATTTTACAGACCCATTAGGTGGCGACAGTGCTCTCCAGATTAGAGAAAGGTCAGGAAAACAGCAGGAAAAAGCCCCATGATGAAAGAGAAACCGCTCATGCTGCAGCCAGAGCCATATAGATGGCTCTGGCTGGAGCTGACGTTGGCTGCGAACAGCAGTCAATCCGCGCCCACAACTGAGCCTCTCTGTCTCTGCTGTATAGTTTCTCCACACAATTAGCCGCCAGAAAAGCAGCACCCGACGCCGAAGGGCCAAACCATTCTCAGCAGTCCGGTTTGGCTTTTCCGTGTCGCGCTGGGAGCCGGCGCACAAAAACGGAGCACTCCGAAAATAGACGCTGGGTGCGTGAGGCTGTGTGTTAGTGTGGGGAGGAGTTTGCAGCTGAGAGGGGGAGAGGGGGGTGGGGCACGCAGGGCACCACACAACTACACCACGTCACTACATCAGAAAATATTAGCTTCAGACTCAGTGAATGTGCTTGAAATGCTTCATTTCACAAAAGGCTGAATATCTCAGCTTCTAATTTGAAACGCCTGTTTTTGCTCAAAACAACCTATCTTCTCCGGCTCATAACTGCACTCCTTAAAGTCTTCAACGACCTCCTCACCTCTGCCGACTCCGGATCCCTCACCATCCTCATCCTCCTCGACCTGAGTGCAGCCTTCGATACCGTGAACCATAACATCCTGCTCTCCAGATTGGAAGATCTCGGTATCGAAGGTACTGCACTCAGGTGGATTCACTCCTACCTCTCCAACCGTTCTCAGTTCATTTCCCTACACAACCACTCCTCTGCTCCCTCTATAGTTTCACACGGTGTCCCCCAAGGTTCTGTACTCGGTCCATTTCTGTTCATCACTTACATCCTCCCCCTCGGTCAGATCCTCCGTCACTTCAACCTGGACTTTCACTGTTATGCCGACGACACTCAGATCTACCTCAGCACCACCTCCCCCCACAACCCACCCCTCTCCCACATCAACTCCTGCCTGTCTGCCATTAAATCCTGGATGCAAGAAAACTTTCTACAACTCAACAGTAATAAAACAGAACTTCTCCTCATCGGCTCCAAGTCCACTCTCTCCAAAACCAACAATCCCACCCTCACCATCGACAACACCACTGTTTCCCCTTCCTCCCAGGCACGCAATCTTGGTGTCATCATCGACCCCACCCTTTCCCTTGAACCCCACATCCGTCAAATTGTCAAATCCTCCTTCTACCACCTCCGTAACATTGCCAAAATTCGCCCCTCCCTCTCACACTCCACTGCTGAAACTCTCATTCACGCCTTCATCTCCTCCCGCCTGGACTACTGCAACTCACTCCTTCACGGCATCAACTCCACCCTCATCAACAGACTCCAACTGGTTCAGAATGCAGCAGCTCGACTTCTCACCCACACCAAATCCTGGCACCACATCACCCCTGTCCTCAAAGAACTCCACTGGCTTCCCATCCCCTACCGCATCAACTACAAAATCCTGGTCATCACCTACAAAGCCCTTCATAAACTGGCCCCCCCTTACCTCACAGACCTCCTCTCCCCCTACCAACCCTCCCGGTCCCTCAGATCCTCCTCAGCCGACCTCCTTTCCACCCCCAAGTCCAAACTCCGCAGCTTTGGGGACAGAGCTTTCTCTCGGGCAGCTCCCAGACTCTGGAACGCCCTCCCCCAAGAAATCCGAACATCAGAGTCCCTCACAGTCTTCCACTCCCACCTCAAAACCCATCTCTTTTCCACCGCCTTCCCTTAGTCCCTCTGCTCCTTCCCCCCATCCTTGCTTGTGTGCTGTCTCTGTCTACTGTCTTGTCCCACCACTATCGCCCCCCCCCCACATAGTACTCAGTGTTTAGTGTAATCTCTGTCGTTATATGTTTACTAACGTCACCCCCCGCCCCCCCCAGTGTTTAGTTTTGTTTAGCCTACTGTAAAGCGTCTTTGAGCCCTGGAAAAGCGCTATATAAGTCCCATCTATTATTATTATTATTATTTATAACTAAAGAACGGACAATGGTATCAATAAACTTTTTTTTGCTGATGATACAATAGAGTCTCCTCGTTCTTTGTGCGTGTTCGGTGTTTACATAGTAATATCACACAATATTCTGTGGGCCTCGAGAAATCACTGAAAACGCTCTGAAACTCTGGCACTGGGAGCGTCCGTTCTCCAAAAGTGGCTGGCACTCAATGAGTTAAGGTGCCGCACGTGCATGTGTGTGTGTGTGTGTGTACTAGGCATTTGACAGCAGTGCAGCAAGCGATCCAATTTAAAGGTAGTTGTAGATGGTAAGCGATAGCAGCTCAGATGGCCTTTTCCCAGCTGGTGGGGGCAACTGTTGGCTTTGGCAGGTGGATCTCATCAGTATCATGCTGAACACTTGTGATCTTCAGTATCCTGCTGAACACTGCTGAACACTTGTGCCGTCACCTGCCAAGGGCCGACTGGCCAGCTGCTATTTTCCGTCTGTGATTAAGACAATGACTGCTTACTATCACCACAGCTCTGTGACTGTATGTGTACAGTGTGACTCACTCAGCCATATGGAGAACTTGACTCCCTCGAGCTGTCTCTATTTCCACGAGGACATATCGTGACATGAAAATGCTACAGTAGCTAGGCTGACCTCAATTCAAATTTCAGCTTTCCACTGAAGTGTTTCATGCAAATTATAATGCATCAAATTAGTAAGGCTGAATGGAAAGGTCACATTTCAAAGCTTCCATTTCAAAGCTTCCATTTTTTTGCACTCACCTGAGGGGCAATTTGTTTAGTGCATTTACACATTGCCAACAGCAGCTGACACAAGTTGACCAGCACATTCCACATCTCAATTGTCTCAAAGCTCAAAAATCCTTCTCTAACTCGTCTGCTTCTCTCTATCTTCATCTCCTTGGTGATTGGATGTAATGCGGAAAATCAATAAGGATTATGGCTTATACCTGGATTCACCTTCTCGGTGTACTTCATGAAAAGAGCAAGTGCTATATCAGCAGCAGGTATCGCACCAGCGAACCTTGAAGTGCTAAAGCAGCTTCCCTAAGCAACCTGCCACTTGATAATCTATCTGCACTGGTGAAGATAACTGAAAGAAGCTGCACTCTTACTGGTAGCAGCTACACACTTCAGAGAGTAACACACTGCTCAAGCTGAGAATCTACATCACCAGTGTTATTGCACTTGTTTGATTACACATCATCAGATACATTTGATTGAACTGCACTGTATCAAAAATGCACAGATATGTTATCATTACCATATGCAAAAGGGGAACATTTTTCTAAAATAGGTGTGCATAAGCAGCTCAGATGAATGACAGAAATGCATTTTCCCCTAGAAGCCATCCCCAAAAAACTTGGAGGGACTCCCATATAGCTGGTGTGGGATGAACAGCTATAGCTACACTTCAAAACAAGCCACTCGAGCAGGCGCGGTAACAAGGGGCGCTATAGGGGGCACTTGAGCTACCTATGGAATAAGCCAAGCTCCTCTAAGCACCCCCTGCAATTTTCTTTGGAGAGTAAATACGTAAAACTAAGGATACAGGATGAATAACAAGGGTCATTTCTATGTGAAGATATAAGAAGTTTAACAATCGTACTGACCTCTGCTAAAGTGTCATGTGATGATTGTTTGCTCTTAGAAAGGTTCCCTGTCAGGTGCTTATTCGCAGTGGGCCAATCATGCCGGCTGCGTCCCCCGGAGCTACCGCAAATAGTGACATCAACAGGGACATGGCGATTGTCATCAAAAGCGATGACATCACAATGGAGAGTAGGGATGCACGATATATCGGCAATCATATCTGTAACTGCCCCACACCGCCAGTTTAACTTGGAGTTGGCATTTGTGCTAATTATATATTTGTTTGGGTCCTACCTTTAATTTCGTCCTTTGGCGGAACTAATCTGCCACGCCGGTTTCTCTGACACAAAAGAACGTAACACCATTCAAGCGACTTTGCCGCAAAGCAACACGGAGCTCTGAATTGGCTCAATAAATAAACTAAAAGAAATAAAGAAATGATTAAGTATGAGCCATCAGCCAAAGCCATACAGCCGAGAAGGAAGGAGAACCCGCAGCACGAAGTTTAGCCCCTAGTAGTGACAAGCAGCCTACGAGGTATGTTTAATACAAGTTTATTTAGCTCTGTACATTATGCTGTCATGTGCTAATGTGGTAGCTACATGCTAACGTTGTTTAGCTGCAATGTGAAATGAAGACACGTACTGTACATGCATTCCCCTGTTGTAATTTAATGTCTTTTATTTTCTCTTTCAACCCAGTTTTCACGGGTTACTGTGCAACAGTAAACAACTCAGTACTTTCATCAAAACCTCGTCACGTCTGTTACTTGGGGAGCTACAGTGAAAACTCGTCTGCACCGCATGAGTAGACGAGGAAGGTGGCGCCAGAGAGCAACGATCCGTGGATCAGAACAGACAGCTCCACTTCTCAGCAGCATCTGACGGCCATCCAAGACGCAGCGCCCAGGGGAAGGTCCAGGTGCCATAGCGTGAATCAACCTGCAGTAAAGAGACTCTTAAGTGTTATGCACATTAGATTGAAACAAGTTCTGCGTTTCACACAATAAGATAATATTGCTGCTAAGCTGAAAAAGAGAAACATTTTATTTTTCATAAAATAAGTTTACTTACCTTCTAAGCTGAAAAAGAGAAACATTTTATTTTTCATAAAATAAGTTTACTTACCTTCTAAGCTGAAAAAGAGAAACATTTATTTTTCATACAATAAGTTTACTTACCTTCTAAGCTGAAAAAGAGAACATTTTATTTTCATACAATACAAGTTAATGTCATTTACTTACCTTTTCTACTGAAGCCTATTGAAGTTACTTGATATTGATACTGTTATATTGTGTTACTTTATGAGTATACTGTAAATATTTAGTACAGATCTAGTAACACGAAGAGTAAAGCGATTAGCTATATAGCACATTTAAAATGAATGGCTATTGCTGAATAAGATATGTTTATTTAACAATTTTGAGAGCTAATATTTTTGCTGTTTGTTTAATTGTCACTTGTGAGAATTTAAGTGTAAATAAGGCTGTGACTATAACAAATAGGCCAAAACAGTGCTATTAGCCACACGCTATATAAGAATAAGATTCCTACTCAACTGCTCGGATTACACTAGACATAATCTTCTACAGTAAATAAGATAACTACTCAACTAAGCTTGGGCTACATTTTACCTTACAAATATTAGTATAAACGAAGTAATTACCCAGCTAATGTCAAACCCCCTTTTGAAACAAACAAAGTAAAATGTCAACGTATAAGAATTTCCCCGAGACTGACAGAGAGCGTGTAGTAGGTGAAGACGCGCATCAGCAAGGCACAGACATGCAACCACAGGCGACCGAAGGCACAGGAGTTGATAACCCCGCTTCCTCACAAGAGCAAACAAGAAGCCAAAGGATCCGTAGGTTAACGGAAAAGGGCCAAGAACTGCACGATGATCAAGTAAGAAGACTTGTACACCGTTTCAGTGTGAGCTACGAGAAGTGGAAGGCTATCACTAAAGACGCCAAACAAGCGCTGAGTGGACAATGCTCAAATGACCTGCTGCATGAAATCACCACAAGGGTAAGCAATGCCTCAAGGGATCTTAACATTGCTTATGAAGAATTAAGACACAAGGACATTCCCGACAATGATATGCGTCGCAGAGTAGACACCTGTGAAGCAGTAACGAAGAAATTAATCGAGTCTGTGAAGAGCTGTCTACACACAAGAATGAGTGAAGGTCATGAAGATGAAGAACAAGGTGGAAAAGAGACAGCATCTGTATTCAAATCTGCGGGCTCAGAAAAGCCAAGCCTCAGCTCTCACCACAGCATATCTCTCAGCAGCTCCAAGATCACATCCAAACATTCAAGCCTGAGCTCTGCCAACCGACACGCTGCTGCTGAAGTTGCTGCCAATGAAGCCACTTTGGAAGTACAGCTAGAGCAAGAACGTCACATTGAAGAACTTCAAAGACTCGAAGCTGAAGCTGCACAGTTGCAAGCTAACCAAGCACAAGTACGAGCTAAACAAGAGGCTGAAAATGCAGAGAGACAAAGAGCACTAGAAGCCAAGCGCAGACAATTAGAGCGATTGGAGACCATTAAGAATCTAAACGCTGCCAAGGCACGACAGCAAGTATATGAGCAGAGCGAATGCTCAGATGAAGAAATACAAGAGCTACTCCATCAACCTCTCCCTCTGGAGGAGGAAGGCAAGCATGAGAGCAGCCTGTTAAAGCACTGGTCTCCACCACAACCTGTGACACATCCAAGGCAAGAAGACAGCACAGCAGCTCTTGTTAGAGTGTTTGCAGAGTCCATCAGTGCAAGTCGTCTTCCTGTACCTGAACCAGCAATGTTCAATGGTGACCCACTCAGATACAATGACTGGAAGGTTTCCTTTCATACACTCATCGATCGGAAAAATATACCAGCTGAAGAAAAGATATATTATCTACGAAGGTATGTGGGTGGACCCGCCAAGAAGGCTATAGAGAGCTACTTCCTGCTAGGCACTGAACTAGCCTATCGTTCAGCATGGAATATTCTAGAAGAGAGATATGGCAACCCTTTCCTCATCTCCAAAGCCTTCAGAGACAAGCTCGATGCATGGCCCAAGATAAGCTCCAAAGGCAGTGTGGAACTTCAAGAACTTGCCGACTTCCTTCGCAGCTGTGAAGCCGCCATGTCTCAGATAAGAGGACTTGAAATACTCAACGATTGCAATGAGAACCAGAAAATTCTGGCCAAACTTCCAGACTGGCTGACCTCAAGGTGGAATAGGATAGCCACAGCAGTGGAGGATGAAAGTCACACATTCCCAAGCTTCAGTCGGTTCGTCAAGTTTCTCACATGCGAAGCCAAGATCGCTTGCAACCCAATAACATCTCTCCATGCTCTAAAGCCAAATGAAAGTGAAAGAACCAAGGTTTCAAGGTTTAGAGCTCCTGGAGCCAAGGTACTGGCAATCAACTCAGACGAGAAAGTTGCTGCTACAAGCTGTCCCTTCTGTGAGAAGGCAGGTCACAGTCTACATAAGTGCCGCAAATTCATGAATGAGACGATCTCAGAACGGGTCAAGTTTGTTCAAGAGAAGAAATTGTGCTTTGGCTGTCTGAAGTCTGGCCATCGCTCAAGGGACTGTGAAGACAGAAAGATCTGTGAGATGTGTGAGAAAGGACATCCGACTTGCCTCCATGATAACCGCACCAAGGAAGAGAGGATGGCTACCAGGCCTGGTGGTGTGAGGCAGAGTGAAAGGTCGAGGGAAAGGAAAACAGAATGGCCACAACATACGACAGAAAGAACTTCACGTGAGGCGATATCAAATAGAGTCATCCAGAATGTCAAGGACACTCATACGTCCACAATCGTCCCCGTATGGGTGTCGTCCGCAAGTGAGCCACGTTGTGAAGTTCTTGTGTATGCACTCCTCGATACACAGAGTGACACAACCTTTATTCTCGAAGAAACAGCTAAGGCTCTCCACACAAAGAATGAACCAGTTCAGCTAAAGCTGTCCACAATGGCTTCAAGAAACACAGTCGTGTCCTGCCGCAAGCTGACTGGTCTACAAGTGAGAGGATATCACTCTGACAAGATAATCCCTCTGCCAGTGACCTACTCAAGAGAATTCATCCCTGCAAATAGAGATCATATTCCCACCCCAGAGACAGCAAAGACATGGCCGCATCTTGAACACATCGCAGACGAGATCGCTCCTCAGCTCAAATGTGACGTTGGCCTGTTAATCGGCTACAACTGTCCTCAAGCTCTCCTCCCAAGACAAGTGGTACCAGGTGAAGAAAATCAACCCTTTGCACTGAAAACAGACTTGGGATGGAGTGTAGTCGGCTACGGCAACCCATGTCTCGATTATGGAGACGCGATTGGAATAAGTCACCAGGTCATCGTGAAGCAAGTGACACCAAGTCTTCAGTCCTCTTCAAGCCTCACAAGCGAAGTGCACTATGTCTGTAGAACACAGATCAAGGAAGTGATCTTACCTGCAGATGTGCTCAAGGTGCTGGAATCCGACTTTGTCGAAAGAGCCTCAGAGGATGGCCACATCTCTCAAGAGGATCTCCGGTTCCTGTCAACGATGGAAAAAGGCATCAGACTCAAAGATGATGGTCACTATGAGATGCCACTGCCATTCAAGAAAGAAAGACCCAACTTACCAGATAATAAGGTGTGCGCCATCCATCGTCTCAGATGCCTAGAAAGGAAGTTGAGAAGAAATGAGCAATACCACAAAGACTACAAGACCTTCATGGACGCAACCATAACCCGCGGAGATGCAGAAGAGGTCCCAGAAAGAGACATCAAAGCTGCAGGTTGGTACATCCCACACCATGGGGTGTATCACCCACAAAAGCCCGGAAAGATCCGCGTCGTCTTTGATTGCTCTGCAAGGTATCAAGGGACATCCTTGAATGACCATCTCCTGACCGGTCCAGAGCTGACAAACCCCTTGATGGGAGTCCTTTGTCGATTTCGAAGAGGTCCTGTGGCGATCATGTGTGACATAGAACGCATGTTCCACCAGTTCCATGTGAAGGTAGAAGACCAAGATTACCTACGATTCTTGTGGTGGGAGAATGGTAATGTTGAAGCCCAACCTTCCATCTACCGCATGAAAGTCCATCTGTTTGGTGCAGCTTCGTCACCTGGCTGCGCCAACTATGGACTCAAACACCTTGCAGCCAAGGGAACCGGACGCTTCAGTGAAGACACCATCAAGTTCATACAGAGAAACTTTTATGTCGATGATGGCTTGTTAAGTGTAGCGTCCAAGGGCGAAGCAATTCAGCTGGTGAAGGAAGCCAGAGAGCTCTGCAGCACAGGCAGACTCCGGCTGCACAAGTTCATCTCCAACAGCAAGGAAGTCCTAGCCACAATTCCCAAAGAAGAATGTGCTGAAGCTGCCAAAGACCTGAACATGACACTGGGGGACCTGCACGTGGAAAGAGCTCTCGGCGTACAGTGGTGCGTGGCTTCAGATGAGTTCAGGTTCAGAGTGGTTGTCAAAGAAAACCCACTCACCCGAAGAGGAGTCTTGTCCACGGTTGCTTCAGTATATGATCCTCTCGGATTTGTGGCCCCCTTCATCCTGGTGGGAAAGCAGATCCTGCAGCAGATGTGTCGCGACAAGCTCAGTTGGGATGACACCTTACCTGATGACCTTCGACCCCTGTGGGAAAATTGGCTCAGAGACCTGCAAAACCTGGCTGGTGTGAAGATAAAGAGATGCTACATTCCATCAAGCTTCAAGGTCCAGCGCTACGAGCTCCACCATTTCTCCGACGCCAGCGTGTCAGGCTACGGAGAGTGTTCATACCTCAGAGCAGTCAGTGCATCCAGCGAAGTTCACTGCTCCTTAGTCATGGGAAAGTCAAGAGTCGCGCCCACTAAGGTTACAACCATACCAAGACTCGAGCTGTCAGCAGCAGTGGTAGCTGTCCGCACCAGTGACATGCTCAAGAAAGAACTGGAAGTAGATTGCCTACAAGAATTCTTCTGGACTGATTCGATGGTTGTCCTCGGGTACATCAATAATGAAGCCAGAAGATTTCATGTGTTCGTGGCAAACCGCGTGGAACGAATCAAGCAAAGCACACAGTCTGCACAATGGCAGTATGTGGCTTCGGAAGAGAATCCAGCAGATCACGCCTCAAGAGGTCTCACAGCGGAGCAACTTGTAGCGTCTAACTGGTTCACAGGCCCAGACTTCTTATGGCAGAAAGAGCTACCAAGTGAAGTAGTCAAGGTGGGAGAAATCACAAGCAGTGATCCAGAGCTCAAGATGGTCCAAGTTCATGACACCCAGGCGAAGGAATTAAGGTCGTTGTTAGATCGCCTAAACAAGTTCTCTGACTGGTCGAGAATGGTGAAAGCTATCGCCAGACTCCAACGCCGTGCAAGAGAAATCAAAGGCCTCAAGCCAAAGTCCTGTGAAGCCAGCAGTTTAGAGGAACGAAGGGAAGCAGAGTTGACCATAATCAAGATGGTCCAACAGGCAACCCTCTCTCAAGAAATACAGTGCCTCAAGCGCCATGAGGAGACACGAAACAAAGACAAGGCCAACAAGTTGCACAAGTTAAGTCCATTCCTGGATGGCCAAGGTATCCTCAGAGTTGGAGGCCGCTTAACTCATGCTGCCCTACATCCACATGTGAAACATCCAGCGGTCCTGCCAAGAGACAGTCACGTGTCATCACTACTCGTCAAGCACTATCACGAGAAGGTGTGCCATCAAGGACGTGGAATGACCATGAATGCGCTCCGATCCAATGGCATATGGATCCTTGGATGCAGCAAGGCAGTATCATCCCACATCTACAAGTGTACAGCGTGCAGGAAGCTCAGAAGATGCACAGAGCAACAAAGAATGGCAGACCTCCCGGAAGAGCGTATGGAAACAACCCCTCCATTCACTTACTGTGGAATCGACTGCTTCGGACCATTCTACGTCAAGGAAGGGAGAAAGGAGCTAAAGCGTTATGGTCTGTTACTCACCTGTATGTGTTCCAGAGCAGTACACATTGAAATGCTTGATGACTTAACTACAGATGCCTTCATCAATGCTCTGCGTTCCTTCATCGCCATTCGTGGGACAGTCCGCCAGATAAGATGTGATCAGGGGACCAACTTCGTTGGTGCCAGGCGCGAGTTTGCTGAAGCAATGAAAGAGATGGATCAAGAGGAACTCAAGGAATTGGGATGCGAGTTCATCATGAACACCCCCGCTTCAAGTCATATGGGTGGCGTCTGGGAAAGACAAATTCGGACCATCAGAAGTGTCTTGACGTCCATTCTAGAACAGTCAGCCAGACAACTTGACTGCTCCTCTCTTCGAACCTTCCTATATGAAGTCATGGCGGTGGTAAATAGCAGACCTCTTACCACGGATTATCTGAATGATTCATCCAGTCCAGAGCCCTTGACACCAAACCACATACTTACCATGAAATCCACGATCCTCTCTCCACCACCCGGAAAGTTTGTCAAGGAAGATCTTTACCTCCGCAAGAGATGGCGCCGAGTTCAGCTCTTAGCCAACAACTTCTGGGCACGATGGAAGAAGGAGTATCTCCTAAATCTCCAACACAGACAGAAGTGGACCAAAGACCGCAGAAACGCAAAGGTCAATGACGTCGTTATTCTGCAAGATGATGCGACACCAAGAAGCAAGTGGAAGTTGGCAAGGGTGATCGAAGTGTACCCAGGAAAGGACGGAAGAGTGAGAAGACTCAAGCTGCTTATCAGCGATTCGAACCTGGATGGAAAGGGAAAGCGCACCTCCAAACCTGTTCACCTGGAGAGGCCCATCCACAAGACAGTTACGCTGTTGGAAGCAAGATGAAGATTCCAGTGGCTTACTCACTCTCTCTGTCGGTCCTTAGTTAAATAGTTATTGTTAAAAAATTAATGTTAATATGCAGTATGTTGTCTTTCTAAGTCGTTCAAAGAAATCACGTGTGATTTGGTGGGAGTGTAACTGCCCCACACCGCCAGTTTAACTTGGAGTTGGCATTTGTGCTAATTATATATTTGTTTGGGTCCTACCTTT
This sequence comes from Poromitra crassiceps, assembly GCF_964638095.1. Classification (NCBI taxonomy): domain Eukaryota; kingdom Metazoa; phylum Chordata; class Actinopteri; order Beryciformes; family Melamphaidae; genus Poromitra; species Poromitra crassiceps. The sequence goes on from NC_139624.1 coordinate 40,960,729, forward strand.
AATTTCGTCCTTTGGCGGAACTAATCTGCCACGCCGGTTTCTCTGACACAAAAGAACGTAACACCATTCAAGCGACTTTGCCGCAAAGCAACACGGAGCTCTGAATTGGCTCAATAAATAAACTAAAAGAAATAAAGAAATGATTAAGTATGAGCCATCAGCCAAAGCCATACAGCCGAGAAGGAAGGAGAACCCGCAGCACGAAGTTTAGCCCCTAGTAGTGACAAGCAGCCTACGAGGTATGTTTAATACAAGTTTATTTAGCTCTGTACATTATGCTGTCATGTGCTAATGTGGTAGCTACATGCTAACGTTGTTTAGCTGCAATGTGAAATGAAGACACGTACTGTACATGCATTCCCCTGTTGTAATTTAATGTCTTTTATTTTCTCTTTCAACCCAGTTTTCACGGGTTACTGTGCAACAGTAAACAACTCAGTACTTTCATCAAAACCTCGTCACGTCTGTTACTTGGGGAGCTACAATATCGGTATCGGCCAGTATCGGCCGATTTTTTTAACATATCGGTCATATCGGTATCGGTCAGATGTTGCAATGTTAACTCATTCACCGCCAAAGACGTCTTTGACGTCTTATCAGAAATAGCCATCCACGCCAAAGACGTGTTTGACGTGTTTTTGTTTTTATGAGTGCAGCGCGTAGTTGAAACACTTACCCAGCCTCTGACATGTCATCTGGTCCCTATCCTCAAAGGGTAGCCGACAGCACGTTATCAAACACATACCGCAGCTGTTGTTTGAAACGAGGAAGGAGGAAAAGAGGAAAAACAGAGAAACGCGCTTCCTTGTACAGAGGAAAAAACGCCATTGAAACGCCTCTCGGCGTGCTGCAATGCTGCCTTGCTGCAGGGCGAACCTGGATTGCCTAGTCAAACCCGTGACGAACATGATCGATCCGGTTCCAGCAGCGCCTGGTCCCAAAGCCAAGCCGCGGACCCGTTCCTGTGTCGTGTGACTCGTGTCGCAGCATTCGTCCCACTCCCAGCCCGAACGAGAGGAGGAAAACGAGCAGCAGAGGAGGCAAAACGCTGATGGGGAAGGAGGGGGAAGGAGGTGCGATCTAGCTGCAGGCAGCTGTGGACAGAACTCTCTCTCTCTGTGTGTGTGTGTGTGTGTGTGTGTGTGTGTGTGTGTGTGTGTGTGTGTGTGTGTGTGTGTGTGTGTGTGTGTGTGTGTGTGTGTGTGTCTGTGTCTGTGTGTCTGTCTGTCTGTCTGTGTGTCTGTCTGTACACTCACTCACACTGAGCAAACTGTATTGTTGAATGTAAAAAAAGCACTTCATATATATATATATATATTTATTTTTTTTGTCATTTGTGTCATAATGAATAATATTTACATGTCTGATGTCAATACAGTTCAAAATAAAAGAATTGAGAGCGAGTTCTGCATGATATTGTGTGCTGTACATAAATGCCATTTTCTGCAATTTCTTTTCTCAGAGAGACATTTTGGGTGAAAACAGGGTGTATATAAATGGCTATAAGTAGAGTACAGAACATGCTAAAAGCTCACTTTTTTTTCCCTGGTGAACCCAGAGACGTACATCTTCATTTTGAGGTATTGCAAATCACTCTGGTGCTAATAGATAATTTACTGTGGGTCTTGAAAGATGACCAACAATTATGAAAATCTTTGGCCTGTGCTAAATATTGGCAGTCCTAAACTGGCGGTGAATGAGTTAATATCGGTTATCATTATCAGCCAAATTCTTCACATTGATATGAAATAATGCAGTAAATCTATGATTTATGGGCTTTTCCAAAGGCTTTGCAAATAAAGAAATGCATAACTTTTTCAAATTCAGTGTTAACATGTGTTTTTCAGTATGTACAAAATGTGATGATCATAAAAATGTGGTTTTATACAGATCATATCGACATCGGTAAATATCGGTTATCGGCCATAACAGCAATGTTAATATCGGTTATCGGCATCGGCCAAAATTTTCATATCGGTGCATCCCTAATGGAGAGTGATGATGATGATGTCACACAAGCGAATTGACATCGACAGTGATGACATCACAATGAGGAGTGATAATGTCACACAGCGATGACATCATCAGCAATGACACAAAGCTGAGTGACATCATCGATGTCACCAGAGGGGTAACATCATCAGAGCCACAAATATCTCACAACATCAGGAGTGAGGTCATACTGCACTGATTACATCATCGGTGATGTCATAGATGTATTAACATCTATAAATGGAGGACAGGGCAAAGACATCTCGAATGAGATTCAGTTATGCAACTCATCAAGAACATTTTCACCTCGGGAAACGAGAGCGATCAGGATGATGGATTGAAACAGGGCACTTCCCTGGTGCGAGGAGCACCCGGTCTGTCAGGGTATTGGGAGATTCGGCCTAGCTCCCGGGCATCCCAGGAGCCCATACCATCTGGAGCCCCGGCTGAATTGAGCCAAGAACAATCGAGTAGCCTGGAATCCACCACCGGGTCTAGGCGTGACACCCTTCAGACCCGGGGTTATTACTCCGGACCAGCCGTTCCGTCCATGCCTCCTGCTCCCATTACCCCTGAACCTCTGCAGCAGGCAGGGCTACAAGATGAACACTTGCAAGGTGCTGCCTTGTTTAGAAATGATTTCATGAAGAGGCTTGCAGGATTCCTGCAGGTCGAAGATGACCTCCGTAACATACTCCCTACTCGAGACTCTTCCACTAGCTCTACAGAATCCATCCTGCGTGCAGTTGGTAATTTGTTTGACAAGATTAAACCCTCTACTGTCCCCAGCCAAGGGCAACCTAGTAACCTGGAAACCACCACGGGGTCGAGCACAGCTCCGGGTCTCACCTCCCCGTTTTCCGGTTGCAGTTACGGAGCCGAATCACTGCCGGTGTTTAGGGGTGAACGAGGATGCACCTTTGCCGACTTTCAGCTCACCAGAGAAACCACACTAGGTATCAAGCCTCAAACTGAGGAGTGGAAATATCAGAAGCTGTATGGTCGACTTCGCGATGAACTCGCCAGCACACTTATTGAGCCCTACAAGTATAACGAGATGCCATTCACAGAAGCAATGCGAGTGTTGAAGGATTGCTTCGCTCAACCGAGAGATATCGTCCTCAGTAAGCTACATGATGTACTGGACATTCCTGTTATTAAGAAGGGAGATGCGAACGCCTTCACCATGTTCGCCTCATCTATCCAATCATTGGTAGACCTGCTGAGAGCTGTAGAGGGCCAAGAGAGTGCTGAGCTCCGAAGCCATAGGTATACCAGACAGTTGTTGTATAAGTTGCCCAAATCTTACCGGGAAAGCTTCATAGAACATTGCATAAATCATGGTATTCTATGGGATGATTCTAGTGAAAGTTATACCCTCCTTGACCTATCGAACTGGCTGCAACTCAAAGCCAACATTCAATGCATGGCTAATGAGGAGGCACCCCTGTATCATCAAGATGCCCCCCGAGTGGGAAAGTGGGAACAACGGCCGGAGGGACAGCTGGGGAAGCGGTCCTCCATGATTCTGTACGGAGCCACTGAGAAAGAGGGCACCCCTGCGCAGACAGGTCCTATTGTGGACCAGAGTCGGGTCCCGCTTTGCTGCATGTTCTGCGACAGCAAAAAACATTCCTTCGGTTGTTGCCCAGAAGCAACAAAGCAGCCTGCAGAACACCTCCAAGAGTGGCTACGAATTACTAAGAGGTGCCGGCGCTGCGCACGGGGACATCCAACTGAACAGTGCAACCTCGAGAAACCCTGCAGGCGGTGCCAGGAGAGACACCTGTGGGTTCTGCATGACGTCAACACGGGAGCACCTGATAAAACGATCTCCACCTCTGGGACTGTGTACATGAGCATAACAGCTTCAAACAGCAGCGTTCTGCAAAACGTTGTCCCGGTGGTCCTGCGCCATGAGGACAGCGAACTGGATACCTATGCCCTCCTGACCGGATCACAGCGTACTATCCTTCATCCAGCTGCGGCTCAGGCCTTATGTCTTCAGGGGACACCCGAGGACCTATCCTTTTGGGATTATCAGGATGTCCAAACTATCAGTGGCTCATCTGTGTCCTTCAGCATTTCCCCGAAAGTTGGACCTGGGACCAGCTATCCCATTTCGGGGGCCTTCACTGCTGATTCGATCGAGCTGAAAGACTACTCCTACCCAATGAATAGACTCAAGAAGCAATACAAATACCTGGATGGACTGCCTATCAGTGCATTCGAGAAGGCAACACCCTTGGTCCTGATCGGCCTTGATCAGCCCCACCTAGTTACTCCCCTCGAATATAGAGAGGATAGATTGGGTCCTACTGGTGGTCCTGTAGCTATCCGGACCCGCTTGGGGTGGGGCCTCCTGGGCCCTACAGGGTTAAGCTGACCATCTTCACCGCCATGACAGCGCGCAAGTCCGAGAGGGCAGGCCGCCCGGCACAGAGAACAGTGTGCCCATACGGAGCGGGCCTGCAGCCTACCGTTTGCACTGTCACCTCCACTGGATCCAGTGTGCAGTTGCCTGACGGGAGTCAGGGTAACACCTGGAGGGAGCTGCGGGAGGCGACGGCAAGTATGCTACATGAGGGACGCGGGAGTACCCATCTCACCCCGACCGATTACCACGAGACAGAAACACTCATCTTGAGGAGGATCCAGTGGAAAAGCTTACCCATCGAACTACGTCTCCTGAGGCATGCAAACCCATTCCCGCTACCCGCCGACTACGAACTTTAGCCCCCGAGCTAGATGAAGCTGGAGAGCTCCTCCGCGTCAGCGGCATGTTTCGGCCGACGGACCAGACAATGAGGAAGCTTATATAGCTTTGGACCCCCGGCGCACCATTACCAAGTAAGTAAATTGTATGTGTATAACACTTCTCACAAAGTGCTTCACAGGTTAAAATACATAGAAAAAATCAATGCAAGACAAGTAACCGTAAAATGCAGAAGACAGGACTACAGTCACATTTACAGGAATTCAACACCAAAAGGCTAGACAAACGCTAGTCTAAACAGCATTTTTAGTTGCTTTTTAAAAATGTCCACAGAGGAGGCCACAGCTCTCAAGTCCTGTGGAAGAGCGTCCCATAACCTAGGAACTACAGACTCAAAAGCTTGGTCACCTTTGGTTTTGTGCCTGGTGTGGGGGACAACCAATAGGCCCTGGTCAGCAGACCTCAGTGACCAAGCTCTTGATCCAGGATTTATAACAGAGGTATGGGTCATCCTGGCCCAAAACAGGTGTTAGCCGACATCCGTCGAACATACTGGATCCGGCGTGGCCATAAAGCTTGAAGACAGCCGTCGCTGTCTTCAAGACTGCACTGAATGCCGGCTGAATGTGAGGGGCTCGTTCGTCCCTGCGCCTTAGAGATGGGGCGGCCCGGCACTGATACATCCGGGATGCCCTACCTAATGGGCCAATGGGCCTGGGGCTTCAGCCCCCTCAGGAATGCTGTGGTCACCTTTCCATGGTGCAGAAGAGTTAATTTGCAAAAACAGGTAAACGTCATTCTTAAAATTAATAAACAACACCTGTTTGATACTCCCTGGAGTGCACATAAAAAACATTATTTAGGTGATTTATGTGAAAATTATCAGATGAATATGTTTTAATTATGATTGACAATAAAGATTTACCAAAAATAAATTAATTGCAATATAAATACATCAATATATAATATAGAATGATGAAAAATACAGGAGATACCTGTTTTTGCAAATGAACTGTCCCTGTCAGGTGCCTATTCGCGACGGGATGGGCTGCCAAGGTGCCCAATCCTGGTCCAATCAGCCCGGCTGGGTCCCCTGGAGCTACCGCAAATAGTGACATCATCAGGATTGTATGACATCACAATGAGTAGTGATGTCACCAGGCGACTGACATTGTCAGTGATGACATCACCAGAGGTGTATGACATCACAATGGAGAGTGAAGATGTCACACAGCGATGACATCAACAATGACACAAAGCTGAGTGACATCATCGATACGATGACCTCATTGGTGATGTATGATATAACCAGCAAGATTTCACCAGAAATCAGAGCCACAAATATCTTGCGACATCAGGAGTGATGTCATACTGTATTGATAATTGGTGATGTCATAGATGCTAATATTAACATCTATACGGAGTTCTCCAATGAGATTCAGTTGATGAAAATGAATAAAATAAAAAATTACCCCCCTACACTTGTTATGAAAAGGTGAAATTAGCTATATAGACCAAAATTGTGTTAAGGCCCAGGCTGTAAAGATGCTTAATTACTGTTACAAACTGGGGCATTTTAACAGGAACGACAGGACTTCTGAGCCTTGCCAAGTGGCCATTTGAGGAATTACAGCTAAAACAAACATGTTCCTGGGAAAGGGGCAGAGCTTGCCCACTGATTGGTACCAACCAGGTAATGCTAGCCTGTCAGGAAGGTAGTTAAAAAATCCTCCAAAGTTAAGGTCCTTACACATCAAGAGCGATGCGAATATACGGCACGAAATTGCGATGCGAGTTTTGACCCACCTGTCAATCACAGCCACAGATGTGTACACGTCGGAAGCGAATTTCTGAAAATTCGACCGTGGTTCGAAAAAATAAACGCCGCAATAACGCTCAGCGAAACTTCGCCGTTGGTATGCACGGTTGCATTGACTGATATAGGTTCGGAAAATATTATTGACGTGCAAATTAATCGAATTAAACGCTCCCGATGTGTAAGGACCTTTAGGCAAAATTTTGGTGAGCGAAAAAACTTTTTCAAAGGGGTCCTCTTTTTCACAGCCTAAGGCCTTGGCCACACTGATCCGTCAGAAAATGGACAGAACGGATAGACGGATAGATTTATGTCCGTTGCATGTACAAGTAACCTACTTGTACAGCAGGTGGCGGTAAGCACCTTGAAGGTGTCAGCGACCCGCCTATAAACCGAGAGAAGAAGAAAGCTGGCGTCAGCTAGCTGTTAGCTCTGTGCGCTACGTTACTTATGTGGCAATAAAATTCCACCGAATGACCAGATTAGATGGTGAAATCAGATGGTGACACTGACTATCACGTTGTACAACAGCGGGATGGTGTACACAGCATTAATTCTAGCCTCCTTCACTGCCTCGGCCGCCATCTTCTTTGAAAAGTTTAAACAAATCTCGGAACGCCTCCTCTCGAGACCTCGACTCTGATTGGCTAAACAGACAGTGACTATCCGACCATCCGACCATCCGATAAGTCCATCCAGAAAAAGTTCATCCCTCTTCAACTTTCTGTCCATCAAAACGTATGCAAATTTTCTGGATACGTACGCTTCTGAATGCTCCACGGACAGTCGGACAGCTGTCATTGAAAATGAATGGAAGTGAACAGAGAAATGAACGCACACGGACAGACACCACGGATCAGTGTGGCCAAGGCCTAATGTTGGCAGGTGTGTGTGTGTGTGTGTGTGTGTGTGTGTGTGTGTGTGTGTGTGTGTGTGTGTGTGTGTGTGTGTGTGTGTGTGTGTGTGCGTTCGTTTTGAACCAGTAGCCATACAGTATGTTGTTATTTAGCCTTTCTGATACTATTGCACGGTTAAATCCAATATTATTTTATCTGGAAAAAATGGCTGGTATCCGCAGTGGAAGTGGTCCCTGTGAAATGTGGTTCGGTACTTAGTGGTACTTTGTGTGAAAAGTTTGGGAACCTCTGTTCTACATAAATGACTGAAAATTTGAAAATAGAGCTGAAAATACAAATCGCTGTGTACCACCCAGGTAATGTAACAATATGTATGTCACTTTAAATTGATAAATTAGCGGACAAATTGAGTCAAAACGACAGTGTTGAGTATGCTACTGAATGCACTGAAATAAAAAGTATTGTTATTGTGTGGCTGTGTGTGTGTGTGTGCACACACACGTGCGTGCGTGCGTGTGTGTTGTTGTGTGTTTGATCTTATACATTTATACTATCGCTAGAAATATACAAAATACATACTGGTACATTTTGTCAGATGTGATTTGCTTAAAATAGGTCCCTCGTGCACACACACACACACACACACACACACACACACACACACACACACACACACACACACACACACACACACACACTCTCACACACAGTGATTTAAAAATAATGAGTCCCGTGCCCCTTTCCTTTCTCCCCTTATTTGTGTGATCAGTTGCCAGAGCCTTGCTGCTGCTTGTCCTCCAGACCTCCTGGGTCCCTTCATTTATAGCATTTTTTTCTGCTGTGCCATACTGTACTTCTTACTCAAATATTCTACTATAATACTCGCCTTCCAATTCTTAGCTTTCTGTGCCCTGTGTGTTGACCATAGCAGTTCTCATTTTTGCTGTAAAGCAGAAAGTAAAAGCTAAGCCCCCCTATGGATCTGTAAAAGTAAGGAGGGGGGACTCCTGAGTGTAATTTTAGCTCACTGCAGCAGAAGCTGGCTCACACTGCTAATTGAAAGGCTACCGTCAGCCACCGGCCCCTCCAAAATCCTTGAGTGATTATAGATCTGACTTGGTGACCCTGAATACAAATCCCCTATAGTCCCCATCTCCTCCCTGTTGCCTTCCTTAAGCCTGACAGCAGTGACCAGAGTGTCAGGGTGAGTTTCCACTCTCCGCAGGGTCCTCATTATATGTGACAGTGGAATCCTCACTTCCCTCTTCACTTCACAGACGCGGCATCTTCCAGCCGCTGCAGCTCCGCATTGCAACTTGCAGATGGAGGGACTCGAGTCCTCCTTTCTAATTGATAGGAGAAAAGCTCTTCGGGCGCGGACGGAAACAAAACCAAGGGCAAATATGGCTTTGAATTAATAGACGAGTTCTTCTTCCACAAACTTACACCATTACTCTTTCCTGGGCTGAGCCAGAAGAGGGCAGAGGAAGCAATGAAAACCAGGCTTTGTTTGGTGGGTGGCCGAAGTGGAGTGCTTCAACCATGCAAGACAACAGCACCCACCACTCGCTTTGATTTCTGGGAGAGGCTTTTGGAAAAGTTGCATTTTCTTGCAGTGAAGATTGCCCGAGGTGGCGTGACTCACACATTTGTCCCATTTGGCTAATTTGTCAGTATGGAATTCCCTGCTGATCTAGCGATCTGTTGTGTGTTTCGCAGAAGTATGTAAAGTATCTACTGTACACCGTCACCGTGTGTACCAGAGTGACACACTGGCAGACGTACATTAACACACACACGCACGCACACGCACACACACATACACACACACACACACACACACAAAGACAGGGAGCTATGTTCTGATCACTGCTAAGCCAAAGCATGCACATGATATTTTTCACATGAACACGGATGCGTTACATGTGTCCAGCGTGGGAAAGAACCTAAAACGCTCAATGATTGGCGAGTTGATGGGGTATGGTAGTGCTGCGTTACATAACTGTTACATGGTAATATTCATACATGACTCTTTCAAACTTATCGTGAGCAGAGGGGGAGAGACAAGCCCAAATGAGGTGAATGTGAATGACGATGGATGCCATGGTGGCGTGTGGTGGGAGGTGTGTCGTCGTGATGTGACGTGACGTGGTGAGGCCATGTGTGTTGATGATCAACAAACCACTGACAACAATGCGGAAGTACGGAAATCAACAACAACAGAATACAGTTTTGAAAAAGAGATAGACGCAACAGCAACATAAAAACGCAACAGGGACAAAACCACAAGATGCTTTTCTTTTTTGCCCCAGACGAGAGTCGTGCTTGAAGTGGTTTGCTTCGGGGATCGGCAGCGGGGTTGAGGATTTGGAGGGGTCAACAAGTTCTGTCGCGCACTTTGTTTGCATCTCAGCTAATCCCTGATCACAAAGCAATCACAAAACACCACAGCGGCAAACAACTTCTCTCAAGCAGAGTTCAAACTGTGAACTCTGATCCATCCCTGTCACATTTTTATTTTTTCCCTGCCTCTGCCATTTCCCCTCCGGCATTGATCTTATGAAAGTCACTCCCGTTTCATTTAAACTATAGGGTCTCTGGAACCTCACGGTTCATGAAGGCAGAAAGTGACGATTGTGACAACACATTCTGTAGGAGGTTTGTGTAGGAGGTTTGGGGTTTGAGATGGCCACTGGGCAGTCTGACAGTTTATCTGATGAATGGCTCCATGAAGGTTTATTTTTCCTTCTTTAAAATGAAACAAAGGCAATTGCGAGGGGAGATGGTCTCTCTCCCTCACGCCATCCAGGCAGCTGATTTGATACAACATGAACCTCTGAGGTGTTTAAAGTGTGATTTCCTCATTGCTCTGTAGCCTGCTGCCACATATTGTGTCCAGCACCACAGGGGCTGATGATCCAGCATCGATACACGTTTGCTTATCTGCTACTTTCTGCCAAGCTCTGACAATGCGGCAGAATGATGCTGTGAAACGTACAGTCCACAACAAACAAACCATTTCGGGTGGATGGCTTAATTGCTATTGATGCGCCTTGGCCAGACGAAGGCAATCATTTTCAGTGAAACTCCGGTGGTAGAGTCCACTTGGGTAAATAGAAACAGAGTTGGCAAACAGAGATTTGCCTCATCAATTCTGTTTGAATGGGGAAGATAATTCCTTGTCAAACTCTGATAAAACAATATTTTTGTTCTTGCTGATAAAGGCCTAGTTTTATAGTGTTGGGCTTTAGGGCCTGTGTCCACCTAGCGGCTTTTTCCGACTGTTAAACGCTGGGAGTGCACTGGGGAGCGCTGATCCCAGCGCACAATATACAAGGAAGCAGTCTCAAACTAACGTTAGTTCAGTGCGGTAGTAGCTTGATAGCTGACAGCTAGCAAGCTAACAACACAGGTAGGCTACGCTATTAAAAGCAGTAAGCACAACACTCACCAGAAATATTAAGTGTCTAGCCAATCTGCTCCCACAATTGAGCCTTTCTGTCTCTGTTGCGATAGTTTCTCCATATGATTAGTTGCCAGAAAAGGAGCACCCGACACCAGCGTCTTTCTGAAAAGTTAAATTATTCTCAGCTGGGAGCGCTGAGAGCCGGCGCACAAAAACGGCGGAGCGCTCTGAAAATAGACGCTGGGTGCAGCGCACTTTCTCTAGACGTCCGTGTGCGCTCGCATACGCCCCCCCCCCCCCCCATTGGAAACAACTGAAAAAAGACGCTGGACCTGAGGAAAAGACGCTAGGTGGACACAGGCCCTTAGACCGTCTATTCAAAACTAAATGCAATGGCCTCAACTATCCTACAGCGCAGTAAAGAATATTAAAGGTATAGCATCAGTGTGCACCCATCACACTTGATTCATATTATAGGGGGTCTAGTGTTTGTACACAATTTCTACTCGGTATTTGACTGTATAGGCATCAGCTCTGCCAGTGTCGTGCTCATGTGATACAGAAAAGTTGTCCCACTTTGCCTTCTAAATGTAATGCCACCCCCCACCCAACCTCCATAATTGTTCAATTTTCGTTTTCGTACGGACAATTCCTCAGAGGAAGTGTCCCCTGTCCAGGAAATGGAATCTTGCTGCTGATTTGGAGATGACCACTGTGCTCTAGTGGATTTATCTTGATACTCACTGTGAAAATGGCAAACCACCTCCAGTGCATCTTAGAATTTCACAGGACTCAATGTTGCAGCCTCAACAAGACCCAAACCCCAAGCTGATGTGACAAATGACATTTAAAACGATGCAGAGTCACTCTAGCCCTGTCAGCTGAGACTGGACTGTAGGGGAGCCATGCCTCTCATTCATTTTAGGGAAGGAGAGGACATGGAGAAGGCTAAGGGCTAATGTACACCGCCTCCGGAACAGATGCGGTACGGCTCTGGTACGGCTGCGAACAGACCCACACTCATGTAATCTGTCAGACCAGTAGTGTAGTCTATGTGATATGCAGGTATACGCAGTATATCCACTAGGAAAGCTCCAGGACTTGAGTATACCCACTTACAATTAGGCAAAGATATGTAACAGTATAGTTTTGTGACAGTTTTAGGCCTATAGACGGTTTTAACTTGACAACAAAAACATTCTAAATTGAACCCCCGCTCACTTCCTGTTGCAGTGTTTGCTATGGACATAAAAGGAAAAAAAACATTCAAGTGCAGGACTGACCATTCTGTGAAAACCGTCTATACAGCTGAGCAGCGAAAAACAAAAGTAACAATGTCAAGTGAATATTTCTGCAGTTTGCCGAATGCTGAGAAAAAGGAAGTGCTGTGGGGTTGCGTTCTGGTGAAAACCGTCTATAGGCTACATGTATGTCATTATTTAAAGAGATATTCTATACTTCACACATTATTTAGGTCAATTTCACACATTCTGGAAATCATCTCGCGACCCACCCATCGGTGTCCTGCGACCCCCGGGGGGGTCCCGACCCCCACTTTGGGAACCACTTCCCTAGGCCAGTGATCCTCAACCTTCTTTCATATAATCAAGGACCCCTCATTTAGTCCACATCAGGGCAACATACCCCCTTTTTGTCTCTCAGACCCAAATCTGAGAATATTTCTACATGTGATTTTGTCCAGAGTTCCATGCCTGTCTGTATTGTAGGTAGAGAGATAACAGAGAAACCATCAAAACAGTCATTCTTCTATTATTCTCTAATTGTGTTAACCCGACATACAAATCTCATTCTAAGATGAAACTTAGAGTATACCCCCTACAATAAACTAGACTACACCACTGTGTCAGACATATGCGGGATCTGACAGAAATAGAACAGGTGCGTAATTTTTCCGTACCGCATGTATTGACCATGAATTAACATGGGCGAGACTCGATCCGGCAGTTTTACCGGATCCGTAACGCAGCCGTAACACATCTGGTGTACATTGCCTGTAAGCCAGGTTGTCCAGATTGGCCCCTGGATCCCCCTGAAGCATTTACAACCACTTCAAGATGGACGACACCGCTGGGGTAGTTGTGTTGCCTTGGGTAGCTACTGTAGCACCACCAATAACAGGAAGTAAGGTAACCTTCTGCAATTAAGATTAAAAAAAAAAAAAAAAAAAAAATGCTCAAAATTAAATCAATGAAAACATGCAGTGGTCTTACCTGGGGGCACAGACAGTAGACGTCTCCCCCTCAGGAGCCTCTGGAGCGGGGCAGCAGAACTGGTGAAGGACGGTTTGATTTCTGTGGGAAGAAGAGAAGAGAGGAAAAGTTGGAAGAAATCACGAGGGGGTAGCTGTGTACTTTTACTCCTGTCTTCTTCTGGTTATGACGTGGGACATACAAATCTTGAGAAGGGCTACAATTCATATTCATATCACAGATTATGCCCCCATCTTTTATTTTAGTAACATTGCATAATAACCCAGATAAATCTTCCCACACAGTGCTAATTTTCAGGATGACTTTTAGGATCGCCATAGCACCAAGAAATCACTGGGCCAATATGGGTTTGGTTGGCAATCTGAAGACAATGATGGCCATTTTGGCCCACTGGCTAGCTCACATTATTTACAGCAATCCTACGAATGATGGACCAATGCAGGTCTAATGTTGGCATGTGTAGCAGGTTTTTCTAAACAAACAAGCTGAAGTTGTTTGACCTGCCTGGGGACTGCAGCTATAAATTAGCCTCTTAGATAACTGACACATTTACACTGAAGTGTGAACTAAAATGTTGGTTGATGTGTACTGTCTCTGCCATGTTGGCAACGGTGACCATTTATAATCTATCAAGTCACAGTCACCCACCCAATTTAAATTTAACAGCAAACGCTGCACCTCAAGTCAGGAAGGAGTCATTTGTAATTGTTGCCAAAGTAGATAAGGTGATGCTTTGTGTCTGCATAGGCTTATTAGCATTGATTGTATGTTGCTAGCAGTGTAGGGCAAGTTACTAAAAGATGTGTAATTATTTGCAGTTACTAGTAACTTGTCTCAAAAAGTAATTTAATTACTTTACAAATTACTGCATAATAAAAGTAATTAGTTACTAGGGAAAGTAAATTTAGCCTTAGTTTTAAAAGTCTGTTTCAATTGTCTGATTAATGCTCACACGTTATTTTAGTGTTGTTGTGGCACAGTGTGGGACAATACAACTGTCTACCTGCATGGGATACTTGAACATTTGCTTATTGGTGAGGCTTATATTGTAGCCTATAGTCTCTGGCTGCAGCTGCGTCATGTGGAGGAATTTTGCTGGGCAGGGAAGCAGCTTCTCTCCCCGGACTAGGTCCGATGATTATAGACCGGATAATCCTCTGAAGTTGTCTGCTATTTTCATGTCCTAAAGTAACTAGTAATTAGCCCATTTCAATTTCAGTAATTGTAACTGAGGTACTAAATTTGAAAAAGCAATTAGATTACTAGTTACTGCAAAAAGTAGTTTACCCAACACTGCTTGCTAGTAACATGATCCAGATCATATATCTCTAGATCAGCGGTTCTCAAGCTTTTGTGGCTTCACTGCCCCCTCTCACTGATTTCTGAATACAAGTAGAAGACTGCAAGAGAAAACTATAGCATAATGATGCATGCAATGAATGAATGATAATCCACCGAAGAATATAACATTACAAAAAGGAAATGGAGTGAATTGGTGCATCTTGAGCAGTGGCGTGCCTGACCAAGTTGGTGCCCTAGGCAAGATTTTTGCTGGTGCCCCCCCCTCCCCCCTCCCCCAAAGAAAATATAATAAAAATTATATCGCAGCTAATCCACCACTGCAGTGCAGGCTCAGAATGGCCCTTCCCCAGTGGCGCTGGAAGTACTTTTAGGTAGGGGGTGCTGTAAGGAAGGGACTCTCGGTGCTGAAGAAAAAAAAGCGCAGAAGAAAATTTGACGTTTTTTGGACTTTCATCCATATTTAGAAGAATATTTAATTTTAAATTACATTAGGATTATACTGTTGTGATGTCATTATTCAGTATCTTCTCCTTTTCTCACTCACTTTCATGTAAGCACCTGCTCTCCCTTTAGTCGTTTTACACTACAACAGACAGCAACACAGGCATAAACACTGAACTTATTGTTATTATTATGGAAAACCAGATTATGATGAAAATCAAACACTTATGAAATAAGATTAGAGCTGGGAAGCACAAACTGTTTTTTAATGCATCTTGTTGGTGGTATAAACACAAGACAGCCAAATCCAACAAATTCGAAAATCCCATTTCTTGCCACTAGGGGGTGCTGCAGCACCCTCAGCACCCACCTTCCAGCTCCCTTCCCCCACTCTGGGAAAAAGCTCCGAGCAGGTAGAAGGGGGCGCGGCCGCGCAGGGGGTGGGGTGGTATGGATTAGGGACCATGGTGAAAGTGCTGCAGCCCAGGCAGCCAGAAAGGCAGAATTAGAAAAATGATTTCACTATTATTTAAAGACTTAAGACGTTGTGCTGCTTATTTTTTGTCTACTATTGTAAAATAATAGTAGGCCTATTATCATGAAAAAGTATTTGTAATTTTTTTTTTTTTTTACTCTCTCTGGCGCCCCTAACGGCTCAAGCGCCCGTAGCATTTGCCTAGTTCGCCTAATGGACGGCACGCCACTGATCTTGCGTACCCCCATTTGAGAAATGTGGCTCATATCCACATCACATCACACATATGCAAAGATCACTTAAGACCAGAATACTCTGTGACATTTGGTTGGTGTTGAACAACACATCAGATGACTGCAATTCACTGCAGTGGTTCACCTGCAAATACTGTGTCAGACTAGAGGTGGCTGCCTACCATCTCTTTTACATTGGGTTCACTGGGAGGTCAGTCTAAAAGAGCCACAACAAGATCACACACACGTACGTACACACGCATGTGAGCGCGCACACACACACACACACACACACACACACACACACACGCACATACACACACACACACACATGCACGCACGCACATGCGCAAACACACACGTACGCACACACACACATCAGCAAGGTCTGTTGAATATAGTGGCCATTAGCTGAGAAGGATATGAATTAATAATGTTTCAGTGCATTTTTTTTTAAATGTGTGTGTCCTCTCTCTTTCGCTCTGATACCTCCTCAAATCCTTCACATCTGTAGTTTTTTGGGCCTCGTCCTTCTGCTCTTCCGATGTGGTCCACCCCCCCTCTCCTGTCTCTCAATCCCTGTTACACTGACTTTCCATCACTCTTCACACCCATCCCCCTATTCCGAGGGCCTGCAGGCAGGCACACATGTGCAGTGCGGGGCGGGAATTTGCTCGATTACTCTTCCTGTCAGAAGATGCGGCTAATAAAAAGAGCAGCATGGATTCTCCTTCCCCTGGACGTGAGACGTGGAGAGGAGGGAGAGGAGGGTAGGCCCATAGCATTTCCACAATTTAGTAATAGAAAATGGACTCAACTGTAAAACATGGAATATTGCAGAATTTTCCACAATTTGGCTGAAATGGATAAAAGTAGGGCTAATAGAGGCAGGGTAAACACAGGTGCAAGCAAAACACTAATGAGGGTTTCCAAATTGCAATCATGGAAGTTTGAAACCCTCATTAGTGTTTTGCTAGCACCTGTGTTTACCCTGCCTTTTTGACACAAAATAGCCCCCGTGAGAAGGGGCTATTATCAAAATCAAAAGTGTAGGCCTAGTTATTGTAGTAACCTAAATGATTTTATAATTGTAATATAGCCCTAGAGAAATAAGTCCATTTCGATTGGGGTGTTTTGAGAGGGTTGGTCTTGTGTGGGACCCGTACGTCACCTCACAACTTGGTTGTCACTTTGAGAAACATGTCCAAGAGGCTGTCTGAGAGAGCCAAGTCATCAATCAATCAATCAATCAATCAATCAATCAATCAATCAATCAATCATTCAATCAATCAATCAATCAATCAAACAATCAATCATTCAATCAATCAATCAATAAATCAATCAATCAATCAATCAATCAATCAATCATTCAATCAATAAATCATTCAATCAATCAATCAATCAATCAATCAATATTGATCCTAACCCCTAAATTTAAATTTAAATGGAAAAAACGGAATTTGGGGAGAAAATGGATTTCATATGGCCCTAGATAGGGATGATGACTCCACCTCCATCTCTCTTTCTATCACACCCACTCCTGTTGCCTTTCATCATCTGCACCTATTCTCCGTCCTAAGTTCCTCATCCAAGACACATCCAAAGGACTGCTACCGTACCTCATGAGTCCCTTCCCTCCGTTCCTCCTTCCTAACCACCTCTTAACTCTCTACTGTGAAGTGCACTACTTTATCACAAGCCAAACCAGATATGCAGGGTCCTTCAGAGATTTGTTCCCCCGCGTATAAAGCAGGAGTTATCGTTTTTGGACAAGCCTGCTTGGAAACGCACAAGGTGGAGCCCAAATCGCTCACCCGTGAAAGTGTAGATTGGTTGGACTCGCTCTGAGATGAAGAGGGGGGGGGGGGGGGGTCAGAGAGAGAGAGAGAGAAGAGAGAGAGAGAGAGAGAGAGAGAGAGAGAGAGAGAGAGAGAGAGAGAGAGAGAGGGAGAGAGGCAGATGTGGGGGCATCTGACCGTAACAATAGAAGACAGCTAATTAATTCCCATTGTTAATAGCTCCCCTAATTGTGTTGGCCTTAATGACCATGACACCGCTGTGGCTGTTTTTTTAATAGGTCGAGAACACAGACAGTCTCAGAGGGGGCAGATTAGCAAGGAGCCGCCGAACACCAAAGAATTACCAAAGGAGAGATGCTGCAGTACACAGACATGGAGGCTGATACGTGCATTATGCATTCATAGCGTTTCTACCACGTGCGTAAGCACCCTGGTCAAGAGACGCTTCGTTAGGGTCAGTCATTCACTCACTCAGTCAGTCAGTCAGTCATAATGTCACGGAAAGGACACTTATTTCGGGGTCGCTTGGTGAGATCCCCTCTCGTTTCCCGATGGGGTGGTGTTTCAATTGTGCTACTTAAATGTTCACCCCTGCCCTTGCAGCGTTGCCTGAACTACAACAAGCGCACACACGCACACACACACACACACTAGGGATGCACCGATCCACTTTTTTCACTTCCGATCCGATTCCGATACCTGAATTTGGATATCTGCCGATACCGATATTATGCCGATACCAATATTTTTCTTGAATATACAGTATAGGCAAAGATTTGGCCAATTAAAGTTTTTTTTTTAAATATACCTTGCAAAAAGCAGACAAAATTAAGAAAATATACAAGGCAAAGAAGGATACTATTATACATTATTATACAAATTACGGCCAGCTGTGCGCTGGAATTGGCAAAAAAAAAAAAAAAAAAAAATCAATTCCGATCGATACCGATATTGGATCGGATCGGCCCCATCCCTAACACACACACACACACACACACACACACACACACACACACACACACACAGACTGCAAAGCAGGACCCACACTTCAAAGAAAATCACTATTAATCAGCCAGATATGAGCCAAAGATTACAAACAAACATGGACAGCTGAGTTTATTGTTGATACAAACGACTCTAGATGCTCTGGCTATGTGGATTTCGTTTGTGGCAACACTTGAGAAAAAAAATTAATCGCAATTCTCATGGCAACTCTATGTACTGAGTCGAGGCAGGCTGCCTGTTTGGGGTGGCCGTAGTCTCGCTGGCTAGCCTCCCCTCCCTACCGTGAGAGGAGTCTGGCGCCGCAGGTAGGGCTGTCCCGGCGAGTCGACGTAATCGATGACGTCGACTACGTAAATAAATACGTTGACGCACGCTACATGCTTCGACGCGCCCCAATCGTCACAAAACAAAAATAGTGTAGCTCATGTTAGCGGCTAACTGTTACTTGTCGTTACTTTACATGGCAGTAAAATGCCACTGAATGACCAAATTGATTTAACTTTTAACCATTTCGATTTCCACTTTCCATACGGACCCCCAGCATTGGTTAGTTGTTAACGTCGTGACAATTTATAACGTTATAACGTACTCCGACCGGTTTGCGAAACCGGAAGCTGGAGCACGTTATAAACATTATAAATATAGTCACGTTATAAACTAACAAATGCTGGGGGTCCGTATGGTAAGTGGAAATCGAAATGGTTAAAAGTTAAATCAATTTGGTCATTCGTGGCGTTTTACTGCCATGTAAAGTAACGACAACAGTTAGCCGCTAACATATTAGCCACATTACCCATCAGCGGAGCGTCATTTGACGTCAGCACACTCTTTCCAGTCGATTCCAGTGGGCATTCCCATGCTTTCACATGGACCCATGTTGGGTGTGGATGCTACAGACAGTCTTGTGTCTGGATGATGTGTGTACAGTCCATGTGTGTGACCATCTTACATGGAGCATTTTGTCTTTCTCCAAAATTAAGAGCACTGTTACTGAAAATTGCACACCATTGTACTGTAAGATGATGATTTTATGTTGGACTGCTGCTAAACTCAGTTGACATTGCACAAGGTTTTTGGTATTCCTCCTGAAAGTGACTTGAATTTTATTTATTCTACTATTTTATTTTGAATTGCACTATATTAATTTTATTTGAGGACAAGCTCTTGCTTTAATTTTATTTGAGAGATTTTATGTTGGACTGTTAAAGAGAATGAGATGGTTAAATAAAATACAGAAATTGAGAAGTTTTTGGTTATTTATTTGTTTTGGGTAAATTTATTGTTATATAATAAAGAAACTAAATAAAAAATAATCGTTAGATTAATCGACTAATCGAAAAAATAATCGTTAGTCGAATCGATAAGAAAATAATCGTTTGGGACAGCCCTAGCCGCAGGTCTCCATAACTGGGATAAACCCTCCCCTGCTCTACTCTGCTCTCCCATTGGAGCGACTGTTTCAGTCGCTGCCGGATGTCTGCTCCCGGCTTATTACAAGCTCTGTCATTGCTCCGACCATGTCAATCAGAGCGGCTTCCGCTCCCTCCTCCCTGTGTGTCGCTGTAAATAGTGCCCTGCCGCCTCAGTGAAAACAACAACGCTAACTAACTAGCAAGCTAACGGCAGAAACCTACACGCTAGCTCGTTGCTACACGTTGAAAACGGCAAGTTGGATTGTTTAAAACTATTTTCCAAGGGCACTGCCGCTAAGCGCCGCCCATCGCAATCCCACTATGGAGACCTGCAGCGCCAGACTCCTCTCACGGTAGGGAGGGGAGGCTGGCCAGCGAGACTAGGGTGGCCGTAACGTTAGCTAAGTCACTTGAAAACGGCAACCTACAAGAGGCAGGCTCGTGAACGCGCAGAACGTCACATCTGCCAAATCTTCTGGTAAATCTCTACTAGGGGTGGGGGAAAAAATCGATTCACCTAAGTATCGCGATTTTTAATGTCACGATTTTTTGGATCGATCTTTTATTCCAGAATCGATAATCGCAAAAATAAAATAATAAAAAAAAAAATTCGGGTGCTTGCAGTCAGGCCACTCACTGAACAGCAGGCCAGGCGCCGCCTACTGGTTTACTAGTGGTTTTATTACTTTATTAGTTAGTCTGAAGTAATAATTACACTTCAGGGTTAAAGTGGGTGCATCTCATTGTAAAATTGGACTTCAAACGGCCCAAATCTGGCTTCAAACGGCCCAAATTTCACGCGCGTTGGCCCATATCGGCCTGGCCTGCTTGGTATCTAATGCCCGGCCTGAATTATGATCCCAGTCCGCCCCTGTTTTTAACTATATCGCCCAGCCCTACTCATGATATATAATATACAGTCTCTAGTGTATGATTCAACTTTTCCCATGTTCTAATCTAGTGTAAAAAAGCAAACAAACTGAAAAAATAAAAGAAAAAAATAAACAAAAATCGCAATAAATCGTAATATCGAATCGCAATAATCGTAGAATCGCAATACTTAAGAATCGCAATATAAATCGAATCGGCACCCAAGAATCGTGATAGTATCGAATCGGGAGATAAGTGAATCGCCACAGCCCTAATCTCTACCCATGAGGAGCAGAATTCTCCAGCGATATCTTTGGAATGGGTGAATGCAGAGAGACGCGGCTGGGCTCATTTTTTAAGTTACATAACGGACCATTCACTCATTGGTAATAAAAAACACTGACTGTGAACATTTATTTTCCCCCCAAACTTACAGATTTGCCCTTTTTTGGCTGATCCTACACATAATGTGCACACACACACACACACACACACACACACACACACATACACGGTATTATAGGCTACTTGAGTATTGGGGGGATGTATCCTTTATCTCACCCTGTTATCTTTGCTTTCGTCATGAAGTAACACAAATTTCATGGAAAAACAATTGCCACGATTTTGCGTCACTCCACCCGTGGCTGTACCCCATCTAGCCACAAACCACAAACCCTGCGGTTGTCACACGGGCCGAATTTGCCCTTGTTTATTTAGTTGCACATAATTTACAGACCTAGCAACATATTTTCCTCTAATAAATATGCGCAGGCCTCATCAAGCCTCTTGTGGATTTTCCCTGAGAAATGAAGAATCACATTCACGGTGGTCAGAGCCAAAAGCCGGCAGCGTAAAAGCAGCATTATTCTTCACTGTCTTCAGGATGGATGACTGAAATTTTCATAATCGTAAACATTAAAACTTTTTTAATTGAAAATCCGTGTCCTGTGGCACGCGGCGTTCATCTTCTGAAGTGCATTCTTTCCCTCTTAATGTTTCTCATTTTGACAGCATGGGAGAGAAAAAGCGGCGCTCCTCTGCTCTGAATTTAATGAATGGGTGTTATTGGTGAGGAGGTGCTGTGGGGGTGGGGAGTGTTTGTGATGATGACACGCTGCTAGGTGTATATATCCACACAGGGCCAAATGGCAGCCACAACCCGAGGAGAGAGTGAGAGGGGGCAGGGGGGACTTTTGAGTCTGTGATCTCACGGCAAGGCACTGTGGGCTGCTGGAGAGATGTGCTCTCGCTTTTCTCGCTTTAAATCCCCTGGGAACCAAAAATAAATATGTTTTGAGTTTGTTACACCACAGAAAAATGTGTTATTAACCACCCAGACAAATTTGAACAATTAAAAGTGTCGCCAAGTATCTAAAATTAGGCTTCAAAATCTTGACAAAATAAGCGGTATCTCTGCTGTGAAACTGTGCAGGCATGTCTGCTGAAGTCCTCCGAGTGCTCCCGCCCCTCAGTGCTGCACAGCTTGATACATTGTGATGCATTTTTTTAATTTGCAGGGTAGAGGCACTTCATAACCACACCCACTTCAAACCCAACATCAGGAACAGTACAAAAACTTAAATTGCAATACTGTAATTCAGATTTGCATTTAAACTAATGTCCAATACTTTTAGATGCTTACTATTATGCACATGAGACGCTAAATTACACAGTTAGAAGGTTATTGTGGATTTGGGTTTCCAGGGGCTTTAAGTGTAACCTGAATTGTGTAGTCCCCACTCAAAACCAGCTTGCAAACCTTTTATAATGACTTTAGTTTCTGAGGGAACTGTTTAAAGGGCACATTTATGTTCTCTACAGATCGAGAGGAGTCTGGCTGCAGACCTCCTCTGTCAGGCCAACCTTGGCTGCAGCTCCATGCTCAGGCTTCTTCTTCGGTTATTTTTTGACTCAAAGTAAAGGGAGGAGGAGCATGTGGACCCGGTCATGACTAGGGAAAAGAGGCCAACCTGATGTCAATTTTACCAATTTTATTAGCATCTAGCTAAACAGCATTTCGCATTTACTGGCGTAATGTTAACGTCATTGTGTCATTTCATGTTTCATTTCTATTGCTTGTAGTAGACGTACGTCGTAGCAGTCACCCTAAATATCTGACATTGTCAGAATTTTGTTCCAGGCTATCTTTGGTCACAAGACTGTGACAACAGCCGTCTTTTTGAACCTCTCTGACTGCAGGACCACCATTGTTGTAGCCATTGGCCAAAGATATTATGCCCTATCGTTGCAATCGGCGTAGAAACTGCGTTTAAGGCCTAGCGCTAGGCCGCCTAGCGCAGTTAGTGGGTGTGGACCAGCGCACTCGCTATCTTGGTATCGGCGCTACACGCAGCCTCAACCATTATAACCACGCCTTTTAAGCGTAAAATTATGCATAGTCCGCTCATTGGAGAATTGCAGTAAAGAGTCACACGCTTGCCTTTTAAGCTCCAATTCCTGGTCAAATCCGGTAAAACCAGACAAAGCCCAGCGCTCTGCCCCCCCCCTCCCTTCATCCAGTCTGTCTGTCTCCATATATAGGCTATTATTCCATATTATTATGCTTCTCAAACCAATCTAACTGCAGTTTAAATACTGCAAGCATGTAAATACCCTACACAGCAAGATCAAAGTGAAAAGAATGTTCTAAATGCATCAGCTAGAAAAATATACTGTAGGTAGATTGGTGAAAGTTTGTCCAGAAAGATATCATTTTCTCTCGCCTGCTGCAGGAAGGATGATGCACATAAATATACCCTACATTATGTAAAGTCATTGCATAAATGTGTTTTTATTGTAAAACTAAATGTGAAGTAGGGCCAAGTTATTGGAGCGGACATCACAGTATAGCACATGACAGTAGAAGCGCGTTCCCCTGTCACTTATCTAAATCACGTTAAATCGACATGGGATATATATAGGCCCAGGAGGACATATATGTTTCACATAGGGTGGTGTTTTCATTTCGATGTTTTATTTGGTCCAATATTGAAATGTTCTACAATTGCAGGTTGTGTTACCATTACACATTATTTAGAACTACCTTTTATATCGATTTCGGCTCATTTGGTTGCTA
Organism: Poromitra crassiceps; assembly: GCF_964638095.1. Taxonomy (NCBI): domain Eukaryota; kingdom Metazoa; phylum Chordata; class Actinopteri; order Beryciformes; family Melamphaidae; genus Poromitra; species Poromitra crassiceps. The sequence goes on from NC_139624.1 coordinate 40,984,360, forward strand.
TTTAGTATCTAAATGGAGCAGCACAATGCATGCTGGGACATGCCAGGCAGTGAACTTACAACTTCTTTTTCCTATGGGAAGCTGGGTGCTGCTATGTGTTGTGTCTGTCTGAGCGAGGGAGTCACAGAGAGAGAGTCGTATTGTGCCTGTCAGACTGATAGAGCAAGAGAGAGGGAGTGACACAGAGAAGGGTGACAGAGGAGAGCCAGAGGAACGCTCCACGCAACCAGCGCACTGAATAGGCCTGGTTTTCAAAAGCGCAAAGCGCTAAATTTACGCCAGGTGGGAAGATATCATTAGGCCGATATTTAACGTTGAAACGCCCATTCTCGCCCATTCAGGGAGTGCGCCACGCCCATTCAGCGTAAAGCGCATTTACCAGCCTTAGCCCTGTTGATATCTTCCCGAGACAGGCGCAAGGCACGTTTTTTCGCGCCGAAGGCCCGTTTTAGCGCCGAAGGCCTGTGGGAGAATAGGGGCCACGTTTCTTTCACGTTGGTCATCTTTCATCTGGGACAGCCCAAAATCACACATTGTGAAGGGGGCTTTAGGCTACAGTATGCTTAATTATGATTTGGCTCTAGTAAGTTTGTGTGTGTGCGTGTGCGCGCTATTCTGATGTTTTGATTACGGTGCTCTCTCTCTCTCTCTCTCTCTCTCTCTCTCTCTCTCTCTCTCTCTCTCTCTCTTCATAAGCACTTATGCTGTTCTCAGGCTGCCATTTGACTGTCATGTTTTTATGTGTTTATGTTAGTTGTTTTTAGCAATATTTTTACTACTATTTTTAGTGATTTTATAGCCTATTCTTGATTGTCGTCTTTTCTGTGGTACTTCTACAGGCTGGTGGGGAACAACATAAAAAAAATTATGTACGCAAGTATACAAGAAAGTGACAAATAAAATGAATCTTGAATCTTGAATCTCTCTCTGTGTCTCACTCACTCTCTCACACAGATTGAAATACTTTATTTGAACCTGCTAATTCACATAAAAACAACAGATTCAAGAATCCAAAATTTCAACACACACACACACACACTCACACACACACACACACACACACACACACACACACACACACACACACACACACAGCCACCCATTCCTATGTTCAAGATTACCCCAACACTTCCACTACAAGGCATCAATATGAACCTTTCTGTGACCCTCTGAAGACTACACACCCCTTCCTCCAACATCACAGACCCACCCACATACTGTACACACACATACACACACACACATACAGACACATACACACACACACACACACACACACACACACACACACACACACACACCACACACCACACACACACACACACACACACACACACAGTGCACACGGTTTTGATCATCGTGGGTGTGGTGCTGAAGATTAAGCTGAACTTGCATAACCTGCTTTCTGATCTTCCACACCACCGACTCAGTTCACCTCATGGCCTAAGCCCCTAATCTGCCGCCTATAATAAATCAATAAGCTTTTATAAGCTCTTCTACAAACCGGATCTGTTTAAGAGAGTGTAATCTGCGCAGTTTCATTGAATTTTGTTCGGACTTCTCGTGTCTAATGTGTTTGTCGATGTGCTCCTCTTTGCGCTGAATTTGGTTTTGCTGTGTCAATAGCACACTGGCTGATTCAGTGCAGCTCAAGGTGAAGAGATCTGTGCACACTGGAGTGATCCACTTTGATGCATGGGACAGATGAGAGAGAGCGAGAGAGATGGAGAGGGGAGAGCGAGAGAGATGGAGAGGGGAGAGCGAGAGAGATGGAGAGGGGAGAGGGGGAGAGAGAGAGTGGAGAGGGGAGAGGGAGAGAGAGCAAGAGAGAGGGAGAGGGAGAGAGAGTGAGAGAGATGGAGGGGGAGAGGGAGAGAGAGAGCGAGATGGGGATCAAAGCTCACAATAATTGACGGATTAGTATTTCACAGAGCATTTCCTTGGCAGACGGGCAGAGAAAAATGCAGTGAACATGTTCACTCTTTGAAATAACATAATGAGAGTATTAGAATCTACCCCTGAAGGCCAAACATGGCAAATACAAATACCAGTGACCTTGTAGGTAGCAAAACACGTTAACAATTGGAGTAAGACTGAGGCCATTTAGATTGCATGGCTGCTTGCTTAGAAAGGGATTTCTGTTGGCATTATTTCAATTCCATGTTGTTGTTGATGCGACCTCTTTGGAATAAATGCCTTTTAGAGTCAAGGTCAAAGCAAAAGCAGTATTTTCCTTTGTGGAAGAAAATGGAAGGGGGCAAAAATGACCCAAAAAATGTAACAGTAAAATGTGATGAAATCAATCAAATATCAGCCAAATAACTTTCCGTAGAGAATGGGCTTTAAAGCAAGGACTTCTGCCAGTTATGAATACCTGAGAGAGAGAGAGAGAGAGAGAGAGAGAGAGAGAGAGAGAGAGAGAGAGGCAATATTGTTCTTGGGACATTCATGTGCCAATGAAGCAAATTTCAATTTGAATTGAGAGAGAAAAACAAGGCAACCTATTTTTTTTTGCCATTGTGAATAGGCAAAGAGATCACACACTAGTAGGGCTGTGCGATTTTGCCTAAAACTAAAATTGACGATTTTTTCTCTCAAAACTCGATTTTCGATTTCGATTTCGATTTATTATACTATTATACTTCTCTAAACATTTGTTGCCCTGCAGAGCTCTTTTCCCCCCTTTTTTCCATAATTGACAATTTACGCTTTTACTCTGAAGGTAGAACAACTCAACTTCCTGTTTTAGCTTGCCGCTGCTATGCTTAACTTCCTGGCTGTTGCTTGCTAACTTGACACTGGTGGATTTGCGTGTTCCTCCGTGAGATAATTATATTAGTGTCTAAGCGACCACCCGTGCTCGGAGTTATATCTGTACTAGAATAACACAAAGTCACAACAGGAATGCGTGGAACTGCGATAGCAGTTAGGGGGAAATTCAGACACACAGGGACAGGTGAGTCAGCTGAGGCTGCTAACTTACAGCCATGAATACAGCCAATCTATCAGTACTCGGTGGCCTCACGTGTTGTTTTGTTATTATGTGAACTGTAAAGGCAACGTTTCATCGTCCGGTGATAACGTCTGTGTTCGTGTGCGCGCGTGAGTGTGTTGTGGCAATCGTTATCTTGTAGGCTACAGCCCGCAGTGCAACAAGCTGCTTTTTGGTCGGAGGTGTTGAAATAAGTCCATTGCGCTGCTGTTTTTAGTAGCCAGTATCACAGCCTCTAGAGAGACTTTACAGCTGGGAGAATGGACAAGTAGCAGCATGCGTACATGAGAGAGAGCCGCCCCGCGTAACGTACTTACCCTAGTTAAAGTGAAAATTAAATTTAAAATTAAAAAATTTAATAAAAAAAAAAAAAAAAAAAAAAACGATTTTTCGATTTTCATTTTTTTAACATCGTCCTAACTAATTAATTCGATTACGATTCAAAATCGATTAATCGCACAGCCCTACACACTAGGGATGGGATTATCACAAGATGCACCACGATATGATATTATTATGATATTTAGGGCGATATGGTATTATTATGATATTGCGATATAAGTATTGCAATATATTGAGTATTGCAATATGGTGATATATAATTATATATAATTTTTATTGCAGCAAAATTGTCAAGTACACAGGCATTCGTGTGATACGATATATTCATATTGCCACACAAAATGTCGCAATACTACGCTGTATAACCCCCCCCCCCCGACCCTATCCCTATCACACACATTCCTCAAGATTCATTTCAGTCAGCTTATCAGTCATTACACCAACTTACACAATTCAACTTAACTCTTGGCAAATAGTACTAGAAGCTTTTTGATAACGCTAAATCAAAAAAGACATGAATGCAAAAAATAATGCAAAATATACATATTTCAGGATAAATGTCACGATATGGCATCACGATAGTATCACAATATGGCGCCAGTCGTATCGATAATGTATTGCAAGAGAAAGTATCACGATATATCGATATTTTGTCCCACCCCTGACGGACAGGGTTTACGTCAGCACAGCAGTCCCAGGCGGCTTAGCTTGCCTACCACAAGAGAGAGTGAGAGAGATGGAGACGGACGAGAGCGATGTTCTGATGAGAAAACTAACAAAGAGGTAGAAAATACATTTGGTCCTTGGATTCAGCACTTTAGAAAACTGCTCAGACGATGCAGATGTGAGGAAAGCTGCAACGACTCACGGCTCAACTCACTTTCTCTCTTTGCTTCTCATCATGGCCTATTGTATCCCATTGCATTGGGGGAAGTATTTCCATATCATGTCTGTCTGACAAAGACAAGCTTCTTGAGATCTCCCCCTATAGGATGTATAAGCTGGTGGCATATTGACGCTCCAGAAAAAGGGACAGAAGGCTGAGAAGGACACGAGGCGACAGTAATACTTTACCGCAATCCAATTCTAATATGCGTGAGCCATTTGACGACGCTTTTATTCCCGCAGATAAATGGCCATGCGTAGACAATGTGTCATCAAATAGCGATGTTTCCAGCACTACAAAGGAGTTTGATAGCAGAGAATGCTTCAACTGTCTTGAACATCAGTAGCAAACGTCACAATCAAAGAGAAAAGGCTTCTCTCTGGAGCCACCATTTTGCACCGATATGCAACAATCATACAGTACAGGGGAGGAGGCAGATTTTTCCATGTAACAATGGAAAAAAACCTACTCCAATTAGCTGTACCCTCTTCAATACAACACAAAGAGTACAGGCTCTGAAGGAGAAGGCGAAAAGAGCAGAGTGACAGAACGACCAGAGTGAACCTCAGTCAGACGCTTATCGGCGGAGCAAAAACAAAAAATAACAACGGGGGAAACAATTATTATTATTATTTTTTCCCCGTCTTTATTTTTTGTTTTTGCACCAACTGAAATGTTTTATGGTCACTCACGATTCAGTAGGTCACGGGTTAGCATGGTTCCAGCCTTAAAACTCCTAGCCTATATAAGGATTTTTCAAAATGTCTATGGAGAAATGAATGGGGAACTCTTTTCCAGGGCAAGAAATGTGACGGTTCAGCTCTATTAGGACCATCATAAAAAGCCAGAGCTAGCCAGTCCCTCTGTTTATGTGTGCATGTGCTGTAGCAGTTGCCATTGACATTTAGTTGCTATTTTCTCATTTGTAAACATATGCTGGCTCACTTTGATGGAAGCTCTGTAGGGGGGTGCTGCTATTTGCTTTACTCCCCTCTTTTCCCCTGTTTTAGTTAGTTGGGGAGTTTAGAAGTGCACTTTTTGTTGAACCCAGATTAGCTTAGGGTTTTGTTTATTATTTTGGCCACCTTTAAAAGCTTCCCTGAACCACTAAACAAGCCTTTGTGAAAATAAATGATCTTTTTGTTCACTTTAACCCTGTTGCGACTTAGCCTATGTTTCCCCCTTCACACCCTAGATAGCATATTTACAGTAGGGGTTGTAACAGCAGAAAAATGGAAAAGAAAAACACTGTCAATGGTTGTTCCATGGCATGAAAGCAGTAATGTTGTGGTTACACGTGGGCCTGCTATTTTCATCTGATCTCCAGCTGGTGCCTTCACTACTGAGCCGTTTTATCAGCTCACATCAAGCATCGAGCCATGCTGCGTTGCTGCGGGGCCATTTGGAGAAGAGCTGGCAGAGGGTCACATTTCACACACATTTCCATGCTTCACGCTGCTTGACAGCTATCGAAAGCACATGGCTGTCAAATATCAGCCAGGGCGTCGGCTGATGAGGAACAGCCATCTTCTGGATCAGCCAGGGCGTGGGCTGACGAGGAAAAGCCCATCTTCTGGATCAGCAGCAGTGACAAATATGTTTTGCATGGAATTATGGAATTATGCGCATTTATCTCGGTCTTCTAATTTGATTAGAGCAGTGCTCAAACTCCCTGCAAAGAGTCTGAATGATTGTGATTGGTTCTCCTGGCACCACACACATAGCATAGACAACTGTGGGTGAACCCTCCAATCCAGATGATCCCTTCAGAGTTACTTTCTGTACCCCAAAATTCTTCCTCTTTAAAATATGCACATGATCAAAAATGGTAATTTTTTTGCTCTTATTTGCAGTCTGGATGTAGAATTTTCCTCAGCAACCAAAATTGGAATGAAGGCCCAATCCCATGGAGAGGAGGATGACGATAGCAGCTAATGAGTCTTGCTAGAATTTTCACATTATGAATTGACTCAACAAGAAAAAACATGATCATCATGTTACACGAAAATGTACAAGAAAAAACATTGTTTTGTTTTATCGCCACTTTCGTTATTAGTGTTTTGATTAGAAAATAAATAACTTGGTTGTCACAGAGCAAGGACAGTTCCTCAGAGGATAACAAGGAGTAGGAAGAGAATGAGGAGTAGAAAGCATATTGGCAAATGATGGGGAAGACATGACCAAAGGAAGAAGATCTTTCCACATCATCCATCCACCTACAATGACTCCCTACCTCCAATTCTCCTTCAAATCTCATTAAAGACTCAATCAAACATCATTCCCGACTTATCTCATCTCAGTTGAACCCCCCAATCACGTCAAGGCTGGAGTCATCGGCTCCTCCCCCTGGCACTGACAGGCGGACGTTGATGACGTAACCAGAGTGCCGAAGAAGGACAAGATGGTTTTAAGGTCATCTGGATGTGAAGATGAGCTATTTTGACAGTATCTATCTATGGTATCATCAAGCAAAAACCTGAACAAAAGAGACTTCACATACTGTACAGCAGTGGTTCTCAAACATTTGTTTTGCTTCAGTACTCCCTTTCCCTGATTTCTGAATCCAAGTACCCCCTTTACCCGACTACAACATTTTAGCTTAGAAAACTGCAAGAAAAAAGTATAGCATGATGCAATGAATGAATGATAACGAACGTTTTGAAGAATATAACATTACACAATAAGAAATGTGAAAGAGTGAAAGAGTTGCAATTAGTGCCTCCTGAGCAGATTTAATTTAAAGTTTGATTTATTTTTATGATTTATTCTTACATTTTTCCATTTTCCCTTTTCTCTCAAATACCCCCTGTAGTACCGCCACGTACCCCTAGGGGTCCCTAGGGGTATACGTACCACAGTTTGGGAATCACTGCTGTACTGTAAGAGACTGTGCATGTGCATGGTTGCATTTATGTGAATATATGCAAATGATTGAGTGGGTAAGTGATTAAATAAGCAAATGAGTATCCTCTGCTTTACGCACACATGCACACACACACACACACACACACACACACATACACACACACACACACACACACACACACACACACACACACACACACACACACATACACACACCATTGGACATGCAGTGTCTGTTCCGATCAGCAATGCAATGCCTTGCAGCCTTAGGTAGATGGCTTCCAACATTACTCTAGGTCGTGAATTTAACCATACTTGACATATCCTGGGAGAGCACATGTGTACTATGCGGTGATAAATAGGTGTGTGTGTGTGTGTGTGTGTGTGTGTGTGTGTGTGTGTGTGTGTGTGTGTGTGTGTGTGTGTGTGTGTGTGTGTGTGTGTGTGTGCGTGCGCGTGTGTCTGTGTGTGCGCGTACAGTATGTGTTTGTGTGCTCGCGTGTGAGTGTGTGTGTGTATGTGTGTGTGTGTGCATCAGCAGATATGCAGATTACAGTATAAATTAAGTAAAGAGCAAAAGCTGACAAATGAACACAAGCGAACAAATGTGAGACCCTATCAAGAGCCATTGAAGCTTGTGTTGTATAGTGCATATGACATGCTGCCTGTGGATGGAAAGTAACAGGGAATTTAGGCTGCATGGGCTAAATAGAGACTAGAGCAAGCACGTGGACACACGCACGCACGCACACACACAAAACAAGCAAAACAATTAGGATTGTCTGTTGAGGGATTTTCAGCACTAAGCTTTTAGGAGGTGAAATCGCTTCGACAGATGGGAGGACATTTTTTCAGAACTACTGTCCCTGTGCTGCGACGGTCACAAGCTTCAGAACTCTACTGTCCCTGTGCTGCGACGTTCACAAGCTTCAGAACTCTACTGTCCCTGTGCTGCGACGGTCACAAGCTCACTGACCAATGAGCATCTTCTGTCTTTTCTGCCCTTGAGGTATTCCACCATCTTAGCACCGGCAGACAGACAAACACAGAAGTAACCCATTTTAAAATGATGCATGAATTTTAAGGCATCTGCGAGTGTAGTTTGGGTCAAACCATCTGTTTCAGCAGCACATACGGTAATAGCTGCTAATAGCCAGCTAATGCCATATGTTGTGTTGAAAAACGCAAACAAAATGTGTTGCAGAACTTTTGTAACAGTGTGATAGCATCTACACTGACACATTATTTACACTTCTGACTGGAAAGATACAACTGAGAACTGGACTGGGTGATCTGATTGTTTGGTCAAATCTCCTTGTATTGTATTTGCAATCAGTCAATAGTCCTCTTGCATTGCATTGTAAAGTGTAAAGGAGAGATAGGTGGGGACTTTTTGAAAACAAACTTAGGTCAAGGGTCTCTCAAAATACTGAAACTTGTATTTGACACCAGCTGTGTGCACCAAGCTGTGTGCATGTAATGCAGTTCAAATAGGATAGAGGAGGAGCGTAATTCCCTCTTAAGCTTTGATTATTCAACAATAAAATGTTAAGATAATGCAATCAGATTGAGTGACACCAGATCGGTTAACATAATGCAATCAGATTGCGTAATGCCATTGCCGGATGACAACATTGTTTGCATTTCCATTTGCTGTAACTCTGAAATATTTCTAGTGCACTAATGACACTCCACTGATTGCACATTAGGTTGACTGTTCATTTGCATAAGAAAACCAGAATGCATCAATTAGATATGTGAATAATCTACCTCCAACCATGGAGGACGTGATGCAGCTATTGTAACATAACATGAAAAGTGATTCAAATTCTCTGCAGACCCGTGACTTTGGTGAGCGATAAAAGTGTGATGTGTGATGAAGCATCTGGAGGTGTGAAGGACGAGCATGACACATCTGTCTTTCAGCCAGTCAGCATGTTGTCCAGGTGACGGCGGACTGACAGAAAGCAGAGGTGAGCCAAACGTTGTCATTTTGACTGATTGGGGATCACAGATGCAGAGGACGCACCTGGAGGAAGCTGTTATAGCCAACGTATGACAACAGCTCTTCGGCCCTGTGGTTTTTCCTGATCTTTTTTTAGGATGCTCTGTCACTGCTATAAAATTGACAATCATGAGTTGTCTGTCAGTGTTTCTACCTATCTGTGCTACTTTCTCCATCACCATCTTCCCCTTTAGCCTTGAACAGAATTCTGGCAGTGAAGAGCAGAGCAAAGCAGTAAAACATATACTGTCAGTCAGTGACGGCTGGCTGGCAAACTGTAGCCTTGTAGTTGGCACACATAATTACTAAACGGATCAGAACAAATCCATGTTTGTATCTATATTGGTAATTTAACAGCAGCAGAAAGAGTTTGTAAGGGGATGAGTGATACCACAGAAAAGGAAGGCTTTCTGTAAGAGCCTCCATTTAACATGGATTTCCCGCCCAAATATTATTCTGCCTACCTAGGAAATTGAATGGGCAAAATTAGGAAATTGGATGGGAAATTCAAAATGTCTTCACTGTGCTCAATTCCACTGTCAGCCCCCGGCCTGGCAATGATGCTTTCTATTCATTCTATTTATATGGCATTTGCAGAGTTACTGTTCACAATTCTGTGCTAGGTACAGTATGATTCAATTTAGTAATGGTGACACACTAAATTGGATTAAACCAACACCTCAGACACACACACACACACACACACACACACACACACACACACACACACAGAGCTATAATGCAAAGAAAGACATATCCCACTCCCACTTATTGCCTTACAAGAGCCCAACTTGCTGGTTTAACACCCCAGGCCAGAACAAACACAAACACAATCCCACACACGCACGCAAGAACACATCAGCATCAGCACGCACGCATGCACACACACATCAGCAGACACACACGCGCGCACGCACGCATGCACACGTGCACACACACACACACACACACACACACACACACACACACACACACACACACACACACACACACACACACACACACACACACAGTCTTACTTAGGTCACTTCTGGGGTATTTACATAGACTTGCATGCATTCCCTGGAGACTTACCCTAACCACAACCACACTACATGCCTAACCCTAGGTTAGGCAGTGTATTTTGTCATTTTTAAGATATCTCATGTGTTGGTGAGTCATGACCTGGTCTGTTGATTAGCCACACTGTTCGTTCACCAGTAAAAAATGTTTTATAAATGGTTGACTCATTTTGTGCTCAAAGTTTAAAAAAATAAAATAAGCAGTTGGTAAAAAATAGGTGATGATGTCAGACATAATACTGTAGTGGCCGTCTGACATATGATAAACAGTAAATACAGTATATACAGTAAACAGCCTCTGGCGTTAGCTAGCTGTTACCTGTTAGCTACGTTTGTTAACTAAATGTTCTCCAGGCTCAAAACGCCTCCGATAAAAACTTTTAAGCAGTTCGAGTCATGCTCTTTCCATAAAGCCCATCAGCTTTCATATCTGTTGGCTGGTTTGTTGATAATAAACAATAATGTGGCTTTCTAAACTGTTGTTTACAGAGATATGACGGGAAACAGTATGGTCGCCCACTTCCGTTGTATCACAGACAAATTTACTGACTGTTCTGCTTCTTTTACAACAGCGCCTGCGGTCATTATGTTGCATTGGAACAATCTATTAGGCTGCGGTTCTTATCAAAGTAAGTTCTTTAGCGCAAATGATGACGTGCGACAACAATACAGCGCGCACTCATGTGTGATAGAAGTTAGAACACCAACCTTACACAGGTAGAAAAACTGACCTAACCCTAACCTTAACCACTGACCCCAATCACCTGGACTTGAGTCGGCCGTATGTCCCCAAATTCAACCTAAGTACACACGCACATGCACATTTACACACACACACACACACACACACACACACACACACACACACACACACACACACACACACACGCACACGCACACACACTGCTGGATTATTGGCAACTGGGAGTACAGTATGTCCTCCGCCTCGCTCAGTGTGTGCAAGAAAAGGGCTAATGTGCTACCAGGGAGTCAGGAATCACCCACACCAGCAGCTGCAACCTCTGAGAAATGAAGCAATTTAAAAGCAATGTGATATTCATGATTTGGATTTCAGCAGCAGCAGAGCCAAGCTACGCTGTCATAACCAAGCGGACGTGCTTCCCATTCAGACCGGGGGGAGGGTGGGGGGAGGGGGGGCGTGGGGTGGTTACAGAGGGGAGGTTTGTGGCAGAGGAGATTTCTATATTGGGCAGCTGCTGCTGGAAATTCATAAAGCAACAGAGAGAGAGAGAGAGAGAGAGAGAGAGAGAGAGAGGGCGGGGGGGGGGGGGGTAGAGTGGACCACTGTTCCCATGTGGACCCACCACAACCACCAACCTTCCACTTGTCTTTCTATCGCTCCCACTGCTGCTGTCTTGTGAGAGGCAAACAGACAGACAGAGCGAGACCCCGCTTTTGTTTTCCTCCAGGCCCCAAGAGGTAAACAGTTGTAAACGTCAGCGGAAAGGAACGGAAGCATAGAGAAAGGACAATCTGGCATTATCCAGCAAGATGCACAAGTCCCTAAGCTTTTGAGAGAGGCTAGCTGAGCTTTAGCTTAGCATGGCTCTAAAAGCCTAACCTTGCTTGTGTGTTGGTTTAGCATAGCTTGTATAAAGTTGTAGTATTACTTTGAGAAAGATGCCTATGACAGATTTAGTTAAAGGATGGTAGCTTTGGACTAGTCACAGAGCGATAACAGATTTAGTTAAAGGATGGTGTAGCTTTGGACTAGTCACAGACTGATAACAGATTTAGTTAAAGGATGGTGTAGCTTTGGACTAGTCACAGACTGATAACAGATTTAGTTAAAGGATGGTGTAGCTTTGGACTAGTCACAGACTGATAACAGATTTAGTTAAAGGATGGTGTAGCTTTGGACTAGTCACAGACTGATAACAGATTTAGTTAAAGGATGGTGTAGCTTTGGACTAGTCACAGACTGATAACAGATTTAGTTAAAGGATGGTGTAGCTTTGGACTAGTCACAGACTGATAACAGATTTAGTTAAAGGATGGTGTAGCTTTGGACTAGTCACAGACTGATAACAGATTTAGTTAAAGGATGGTGTAGCTTTGGACTAGTCACAGACTGATAACAGATTTAGTTAAAGGATGGTAGCTTTGGACTAGTCACAGACTGATAACAGATTTAGTTAAAGGATGGTAGCTTTGGACTAGTCACAGACTGATAACAGATTTAGTTAAAGGATGGTAGCTTTGGACTAGTCACAGACTGATAACAGATTTAGTTAAAGGATGGTGTAGCTTTGGACTAGTCACAGACTGATAACAGATTTAGTTAAAGGATGGTAGCTTTGGACTAGTCACAGACTGATAACAGATTTAGTTAAAGGATGGTAGCTTTGGACTAGTCACAGACTGATAACAGATTTAGTTAAAGGATGGTGTAGCTTTGGACTAGTCACAGACTGATAACAGATTTAGTTAAAGGATGGTAGCTTTGGACTAGTCACAGACTGATAACAGATTTAGTTAAAGGATGGTGTAGCTTTGGACTAGTCACAGAGCGATAACAGATTTAGTTAAAGGATGGTGTAGCTTTGGACTAGTCACAGACTGATAACAGATTTAGTTAAAGGATGGTGTAGCTTAGGACTAGTCACAGACTGATAACAGATTTAGTTAAAGGATGGTGTAGCTTTGGACTAGTCACAGACTGATAACAGATTTAGTTAAAGGATGGTGTAGCTTTGGACTAGTCACAGAGCGATAACAGATTTAGTTAAAGGATGGTGTAGCTTTGGACTAGTCACAGACTGATAACAGATTTAGTTAAAGGATGGTGTAGCTTTGGACTAGTCACAGACTGATAACAGATTTAGTTAAAGGATGGTGTAGCTTTGGACTAGTCACAGAGGGATAACAGATTTAGTTAAAGGATGGTAGCTTTGGACTAGTCACAGACTGATAACAGATTTAGTTAAAGGATGGTGTAGCTTTGGACTAGTCACAGAGGGATAACAGATTTAGTTAAAGGATGGTAGCTTTGGACTAGTCACAGACTGATAACAGATTTAGTTAAAGGATGGTGTAGCTTTGGACTAGTCACAGACTGATAACAGATTTAGTTAAAGGATGGTGTAGCTTTGGACTAGTCACAGACTGATAACAGATTTAGTTAAAGGATGGTGTAGCTTTGGACTAGTCACAGAGGGATAACAGATTTAGTTAAAGGATGGTAGCTTTGGACTAGTCACAGACTGATAACAGATTTAGTTAAAGGATGGTGTAGCTTTGGACTAGTCACAGACTGATAACAGATTTAGTTAAAGGATGGTGTAGCTTTGGACTAGTCACAGAGGGATAACAGATTTAGTTAAAGGATGGTGTAGCTTTGGACTAGTCACAGACTGATAACAGATTTAGTTAAAGGATGGTGTAGCTTTGGACTAGTCACAGACTGATAACAGATTTAGTTAAAGGATGGTAGCTTTGGACTAGTCACAGACTGATAACAGATTTAGTTAAAGGATGGTGTAGCTTTGGACTAGTCACAGAGGGATAACAGATTTAGTTAAAGGATGGTGTAGCTTTGGACTAGTCACAGACTGATAACAGATTTAGTTAAAGGATGGTGTAGCTTTGGACTAGTCACAGACTGATAACAGATTTAGTTAAAGGATGGTAGCTTTGGACTAGTCACAGACTGATAACAGATTTAGTTAAAGGATGGTAGCTTTGGACTAGTCACAGACTGATAACAGATTTAGTTAAAGGATGGTGTAGCTTTGGACTAGTCACAGACTGATAACAGATTTAGTTAAAGGATGGTAGCTTTGGACTAGTCACAGACTGATAACAGATTTAGTTAAAGGATGGTGTAGCTTAGGACTAGTCACAGACTGATAACAGATTTAGTTAAAGGATGGTGTAGCTTTGGACTAGTCACAGACTGATAACAGATTTAGTTAAAGGATGGTGTAGCTTTGGACTAGTCACAGACCGATAACAGATTTAGTTAAAGGATGGTGTAGCTTTGGACTAGTCACAGACTGATAACAGATTTAGTTAAAGGATGGTGTAGCTTTGGACTAGTCACAGACTGATAACAGATTTAGTTAAAGGATGGTAGCTTTGGACTAGTCACAGACTGATAACAGATTTAGTTAAAGGATGGTGTAGCTTTGGACTAGTCACAGACTGATAACAGATTTAGTTAAAGGATGGTAGCTTTGGACTAGTCACAGCCTGATAACAGATTTAGTTAAAGGATGGTGTAGCTTAGGACTAGTCACAGACTGATAACAGATTTAGTTAAAGGATGGTGTAGCTTTGGACTAGTCACAGACCGATAACAGATTTAGTTAAAGGATGGTGTAGCTTTGGACTAGTCACAGACCGATAACAGATTTAGTTAAAGGATGGTGTAGCTTAGGACTAGTCACAGACTGATAACAGATTTAGTTAAAGGATGGTGTAGCTTTGGACTAGTCACAGACTGATAACAGATTTAGTTAAAGGATGGTGTAGCTTTGGACTAGTCACAGACCGATAACAGATTTAGTTAAAGGATGGTGTAGCTTAGGACTAGTCACAGACTGATAACAGATTTAGTTAAAGGATGGTGTAGCTTTGGACTAGTCACAGAGCGATAACAGATTTAGTTAAAGGATGGTGTAGCTTTGGACTAGTCACAGACTGATAACAGATTTAGTTAAAGGATGGTGTAGCTTTGGACTAGTCACAGACTGATAACAGATTTAGTTAAAGGATGGTAGCTTTGGACTAGTCACAGAGGGATAACAGATTTAGTTAAAGGATGGTGTAGCTTTGGACTAGTCACAGACTGATAACAGATTTAGTTAAAGGATGGTAGCTTTGGACTAGTCACAGACTGATAACAGATTTAGTTAAAGGATGGTGTAGCTTTGGACTAGTCACAGACTGATAACAGATTTAGTTAAAGGATGGTGTAGCTTTGGACTAGTCACAGACTGATAACAGATTTAGTTAAAGGATGGTGTAGCTTTGGACTAGTCACAGACTGATAACAGATTTAGTTAAAGGATGGTAGCTTTGGACTAGTCACAGACTGATAACAGATTTAGTTAAAGGATGGTGTAGCTTTGGACTAGTCACAGACTGATAACAGATTTAGTTAAAGGATGGTAGCTTTGGACTAGTCACAGACTGATAACAGATTTAGTTAAAGGATGGTAGCTTTGGACTAGACACAGACTGATAACAGATTTAGTTAAAGGATGGTGTAGCTTTGGACTAGACACAGACTGATAACAGATTTAGTTAAAGGATGGTGTAGCTTTGGACTAGTCACAGACTGATAACAGATTTAGTTAAAGGATGGTGTAGCTTTGGACTAGTCACAGAGCGATAACAGATTTAGTTAAAGGATGGTGTAGCTTTGGACTAGTCACAGACTGATAACAGATTTAGTTAAAGGATGGTGTAGCTTTGGACTAGTCACAGACTGATAACAGATTTAGTTAAAGGATGGTGTAGCTTTGGACTAGTCACAGACTGATAACAGATTTAGTTAAAGGATGGTGTAGCTTTGGACTAGTCACAGAGGGATAACAGATTTAGTTAAAGGATGGTAGCTTTGGACTAGTCACAGACTGATAACAGATTTAGTTAAAGGATGGTAGCTTTGGACTAGTCACAGAGGGATAACAGATTTAGTTAAAGGATGGTGTAGCTTTGGACTAGTCACAGACTGATAACAGATTTAGTTAAAGGATGGTAGCTTTGGACTAGTCACAGACTGATAACAGATTTAGTTAAAGGATGGTGTAGCTTTGGACTAGTCACAGACTGATAACAGATTTAGTTAAAGGATGGTGTAGCTTTGGACTAGTCACAGACTGATAACAGATTTAGTTAAAGGATGGTGTAGCTTTGGACTAGTCACAGACCGATAACAGATTTAGTTAAAGGATGGTAGCTTTGGACTAGTCACAGACTGATAACAGATTTAGTTAAAGGATGGTAGCTTTGGACTAGTCACAGACTGATAACAGATTTAGTTAAAGGATGGTGTAGCTTTGGACTAGTCACAGACTGATAACAGATTTAGTTAAAGGATGGTAGCTTTGGACTAGTCACAGACTGATAACAGATTTAGTTAAAGGATGGTGTAGCTTTGGACTAGTCACAGACTGATAACAGATTTAGTTAAAGGATGGTGTAGCTTTGGACTAGTCACAGACTGATAACAGATTTAGTTAAAGGATGGTGTAGCTTTGGACTAGTCACAGACTGATAACAGATTTAGTTAAAGGATGGTAGCTTTGGACTAGTCACAGACTGATAACAGATTTAGTTAAAGGATGGTGTAGCTTTGGACTAGTCACAGACTGATAACAGATTTAGTTAAAGGATGGTAGCTTTGGACTAGTCACAGACTGATAACAGATTTAGTTAAAGGATGGTGTAGCTTTGGACTAGTCACAGAGGGATAACAGATTTAGTTAAAGGATGGTGTAGCTTTGGACTAGTCACAGACTGATAACAGATTTAGTTAAAGGATGGTGTAGCTTTGGACTAGTCACAGACTGATAACAGATTTAGTTAAAGGATGGTGTAGCTTTGGACTAGTCACAGACTGATAACAGATTTAGTTAAAGGATGGTGTAGCTTTGGACTAGTCACAGACTGATAACAGATTTAGTTAAAGGATGGTAGCTTTGGACTAGTCACAGACTGATAACAGATTTAGTTAAAGGATGGTGTAGCTTTGGACTAGTCACAGACTGATAACAGATTTAGTTAAAGGATGGTAGCTTTGGACTAGTCACAGACTGATAACAGATTTAGTTAAAGGATGGTAGCTTTGGACTAGTCACAGACTGATAACAGATTTAGTTAAAGGATGGTGTAGCTTTGGACTAGTCACAGACTGATAACAGATTTAGTTAAAGGATGGTAGCTTTGGACTAGTCACAGACTGATAACAGATTTAGTTAAAGGATGGTGTAGCTTTGGACTAGTCACAGACCGATAACAGATTTAGTTAAAGGATGGTAGCTTTGGACTAGTCACAGACTGATAACAGATTTAGTTAAAGGATGGTAGCTTTGGACTAGTCACAGACTGATAACAGATTTAGTTAAAGGATGGTGTAGCTTTGGACTAGTCACAGACTGATAACAGATTTAGTTAAAGGATGGTGTAGCTTTGGACTAGTCACAGACTGATAACAGATTTAGTTAAAGGATGGTAGCTTTGGACTAGTCACAGACTGATAACAGATTTAGTTAAAGGATGGTGTAGCTTTGGACTAGTCACAGACTGATAACAGATTTAGTTAAAGGATGGTAGCTTTGGACTAGACACAGAGGGATAACAGATTTAGTTAAAGGATGGTGTAGCTTTGGACTAGTCACAGACTGATAACAGATTTAGTTAAAG
This sequence comes from Poromitra crassiceps, assembly GCF_964638095.1. NCBI lineage: Eukaryota > Metazoa > Chordata > Actinopteri > Beryciformes > Melamphaidae > Poromitra > Poromitra crassiceps. Next base: position 41,001,903 of record NC_139624.1, read on the forward strand.
GATGGTAGCTTTGGACTAGTCACAGACTGATAACAGATTTAGTTAAAGGATGGTAGCTTTGGACTAGTCACAGAGGGATAACAGATTTAGTTAAAGGATGGTGTAGCTTTGGACTAGTCACAGACTGATAACAGATTTAGTTAAAGGATGGTAGCTTTGGACTAGACACAGAGGGATAACAGATTTAGTTAAAGGATGGTAGCTTTGGACTAGTCACAGACCGATAACAGATTTAGGTCGTTTTCACACTGGAACGTTTAGGTCGACTTAACTGAGTTTTGGGGCCAAACACGGTGCGACTGGGTCAGTGTGAACATGCCACTCGAACTCGTAGTCGACGTAACTCACTCGCTCTCAGTCCGGCTGGAGAGGGTGGTTTCGGAGCGCTTGCGTCGCCCTAATCCTACCCTAAATACGGCGCGAGTGATGTGTGAACGCGCGCCGACTTCAGCTCGTTCTAATGCTGTATTTCTAATGTTAACGTCAATTCGGCGTTCACAAACATTGCATAAACAGTTATTGTCCAAATTACCACCAAGGGCATAGCAAGCCTAGCGTTACAAACGTTAATGTTTACAACTTACCTGGCTGTTCGCCGATAATATCTGCGCATGGTGAGGGCTTCACGGTTCAACAGAATCAATCTGCGCCTTGTCCTGCTTTGTCTGGAGATTCGCATCCGCCGCCTCCATTACATGAAAACATTGTTTTCCAGATGCAGCCGTGCCTCGTTTTGAAATTCAACACTTTCCCGATATTGAAAGAGACAAACGATGTAAAATGCAAAAAGCAGTACCAAGAGCAAACGGCGTTGTTCATTCTCCATTCTCCATCTAGGGACAAATATTGCAAACTAGCTTAGGCTATAAATGTCAGGATATATAACAAAGACTGTGAATGCTCTATGTTTATGTATCTGTCCCTATAGAAATAAACTTTTCAATCAATCGTTCAGTTCTGTTTACAGCCCGGGCTTCCTTTCCGGGTGGAATTACGCTATACGCGTCTACTTCCGTCTGGTTGGCATGGATACATGACGCTCCACTCTGTAGAACGACGGCCTGGGCGCGGTGATAAAAAGCACATGTGAAACGAAGCCGCTCTAGTTGAAAATTGAAACATTGTATACTTTTCACTGCTGCGGCAGCGCCTGGCTCGACCCAAATATGTGTGAAAACGACCTTAGTTAAAGGATGGTGTAGCTTTGGACTAGTCACAGACCGATAACAGATTTAGTTAAAGGATGGTGTAGCTTTAGTCACAGACCGATAACTTCCGGGTAGAAACCTCTCGCTTCACGTACATGCAATTTAATGGTGTGGCGCAATTAAGGAACCACTGAGATAACTAAAATGCATGTTTGACGCTTTCATATCATTAATAACAACACTTTCACTAACGTTAGTTTGGAGACAGAATTTACCTGTTGGGCCACAGAATAAAGAAAATCACAGCTTTACTTTACCCAAAACTAGCACTTAGTTGCGATGTCACTGTTGGGTAGATTTGGTTTATCAAAGATGCTAACACAGTACATAAAATAAAGCACAGCAGAAACGTCAGATAGGTCAGACCACCGTGTTGAACTATGGTAGCCTAATAAGCCTATACATCTATATACATACCTATACATCTTTCAACATTACAGTTATGGCTGAAAATGACAACAGAAATCAACAATAAACAAGTTTGCCGATATCTCCCCAATTCAAATCACTCGGCAGTTATCTACCCGGAAGTGACTTTTGTTGCTAGCGTGACGCCACGGTGCTACGATTCGATTCAATTACGATTATCGATGCATCTCGATGCATCTTAAATCGATGCATCACTTTTTTTCCCCAATACATGATTTATTTTTTCTCACTTTCTTTTTTCTCACTGTGTGGCTACTTTTAAAATAAAAGTGCATTTGGAATTGCATTGTATTATGATCCATTATTAAAATAAACAACTGCATGTACTTCCATTATATTTTATTTGATTATTAAAAAAGAAAATAATAATAATAATAATCGCGATGCATCTTATAATCGATTATTCTTGACACCCCTAGCTAGCGTACCTCCAAAGGGTTAGTTAGCATAGCTGTGGAGCTACGGCTGTGCTGACAAAGCTCCAGGCCCATTGATCTGAGAGCTTCAGAGCAAGCAGAGACTGCAGCATCCAGGCACTCAGCGGGGCTACTTGCTAATGTATGCCACAGTGTGCGCCTGTGTGTTTGCACTCTGCTCCCCATCTCAGTGCCACCTCTATACCCCCCTTCATCCGTACGGAGGCTGGCACTGGCAGGAGACGGCCTACAAGATGGCATACATTCTGCACTCGGGTTGGTACGAGGCCAGTAGGAGGAGAACATAGAGGGCATAGAGGGAGCAGAGGCAGGGATAGTAGAGGGATAATAGAGGGATAGTTCACGGCCAATGTGGAAAAACATGTTGGCTGCCAGGTGGCATGTGGCATGTTTATGTTGCTGTGTGCGCACGTGTGTGTGTATGTGTGTGTGTGTGTGTGTGTGTGTGTGTATGTGTGTGTGTGTGTGTGTGTGTGTGTGTGTGTGTGTGTGTGTGTGTGTGTGTGTGTGTGTATGTGTGTGTATGTGTGTGAGAAAGACAGTGTGAGAGAGAGAGGGAGTTTAATCTATCTGGGCATTTCTATGAGTGCGTGGGAGGCAGAGAAGCAGCAGAAAAGCACCTGGAGCTATATGAGAACCCCAGCGTTTCCACCTCAGTTAACACAATTGCTGCCTATCAGACACACACGCGCACGCATGCACACACACACACACACACACACACACACACACACACACACACACACACACACACAGTATTTAATTAATTTCTGTGAAGAAAATAACTAATTGTTATTTGTAAAGTTTGAAGGTTTTTTAAGATATAAATGAGGATAAGAGAGCGGTGAAGACATGAACACAAACTATATTCAGTCGCTGTTAAAACACTCATCTCGTCCTGCATTAGAAAAGAACCGTGCTAATAATAGAATAAGACAGAGAAGAAGAAAACACTGAATTTGTCCTAAATAAGCATAATAAGTATGTATGTTAGTTAAATATATAATACAGATAATCTTCTTCTCTTGATTAAAATTGGCTAAGTGAGTGGTTCCCAACCATAGGGTCGCGGCCCTAACTGGGGTCGCCTGAAATTTCTATTAAAAACACACACACACACACACACACACACACACACACACACACACATAAAAACAGAGTTACTACTCAGTCAGAGTTACTGTCAGAATTTTTAGAGAAAAGTCAGAATTCTCAGATTAAAGTCAGAATTGTGAGGGTGGGGAAGAAGCATACTGTGTTACATGTGACATCACCGATGATATGTCACTGATGATATTATTGATGGTGTACCGGAATTTGAATTTCTCGGGTCCCTAGATTTTTGTGATGTCACAAGCCAAAAAAGGTTGGGAACCCCTGGGCTAAGTGGTGTCTGTCTGTGGAGGCAATGTGTGTCACGATTGTGATGTCACTTGAGCAATTGTGATGTCATCATTGTGATGTCATCAGTGATGTCACTTGAGCAATTGGTGATGTCATGAGTGATGTCATCAGCGATGTCATTTGAGCAATTGTGATGTCATCAGTGCTTCCTGGCTGAGTCTTTATAAGAGGACAAGTGGTGCATCATCTCCAGAGTGTCCACCCTAGGAATCGAGCGTGAGATTCTTAGTTCAGTGTTTCCCCTAGAAAACATTTTGAAACGTACCCCGACCGCAACGGTGGGGGCCCTCGCTGGCGACGGTAAACTTTTAGCTGACCTGTTCGCATCTATGTTCACAATGGCATCCCAAGTATCATCATACTATTATGGGATGCGATGCGAACAGTTGTATTAAGCAAAATGCTTATTGTTTTGAATGATTTGGCATCTTCTATAAAGGTTTATTGAAATTTTGAGGAGAGCAGGATTTTTTTTTTTTTTTGTATTTCCTCTTCTGGCCTGGCGGGGGCGTCGTTGGCCTGGCGGGCCCTCCATGGTAGGGGATGGTAGGGGAAACACTGTAGTTGTATAAAATGCCCCTAAAATATGAGGAAAGCTAATCACTGATGCAATATTCACATAATTCTGCTCAATATTTATCCAAATTGCTCGTTTTACACACTTCCTGCAGTTATTCACTATTTGGGTTAATTGTACAGTTATCAGTTGTTCTGTGCTGTCAAGGGCCGTCTGTTTACTCAGTGATAGAATATGGGTCGCTTAAGGAAAAAGGTTGTGACAACTGCTATAACACACACACACACACACACGCACACACACGCGCACACACACACACACACGCACACACACACACACACACACACAGACACACACACACACACACACACACAAACGACAGGCCCCGAGGGTGTACACTACAGAGAACCAAAGACCAACTGAAGGCTCCAGCCCAGTGGCCAGGAGATGGGGTAAGTGGAGGAGAGCAAGGAGAGTCATCAGTCTGATGGCTTGG
>NC_139624.1:41011393-41069082 GCF_964638095.1 Poromitra crassiceps
GAATTTCAAATGTTTCTAGTTATTCAATGATATATTTTTCAGTGGAAGTCATCTCTCATTGTGTTAAACCTGCCCATGCCTTTTTCTCTCTCTCTTTCAACATAGAATTATGTCAGCATCCAGACCAGACCTCCATGACCATGTGCATGCTCACTCACCTGCTGCCTGGCTGTGACCTGCTCTCACATTATGATCTCCTACTGCCTGTGAAGCTGTGACCTGCTCTCCCTGTGATCTACTGACCTCCTGCCTGGCTGTGAAGCTGTAACCTGCTCAGATCTCCTACTGCCTGTGAGGATGTGACCTGCTCTCCCTGTGATCTACTGACCTGCTGCCTGGCTGTGATTAACAGCTAAACTCCAGCACACACACACACACACACACACACAGTAAGTTAAGGATACAGTTGTACACTAATCTTTTCATCTTATAGACAACACAAGGGTTTACATTGCAAATGTTTCTAGTTATTCAATGAGATATTTTTCAGTGGAAGTCATCTCTCTCCTCCTTAAGTTATTTACTTGTCCCCTTCTCTTCTTCTCTCTTCCAATGTCTCTCTCCAGGTTGTTCCAACATCCCAACATCATACATGATGACCTGACTGCCTGTGGCTGTGATGTGGTGATCATCTGAGTGTGTGGTGTCACTGGTGTGATCTGAGCATGTTTTATTAATTAAAGGCTATATACTTATATTACTATTGCCACATTGTCTTCTTCTAACTGACTGGTTATTCTGGTGACTATTCTGGTCAAGTCTGGTCAATGAAGCATAATCATTATGCATTATGAAGCATGATTATGCCCATTGAATCTGAGGGGGGATGTAACTTCAAACAGCCTCTAAATATGGCAAAAATACGTCCAAAAAAGGTAAAAAATTTTTCCGGCGGCGCCCCTTCGGGGCGCCACCGGAAGGGACCCCGCCGGCGGCGCCCCTTCGGGGCGCCACCGGTAGGGGCCTCCTTCGTGGCTTGGCCTGGAGCCTCCAGATGCCCAGGACCCCCTCTGCCTATATGAATCATAGGGACCTATGAACAGTTTGGCTACTTGGCTACTATAATATTTTCATTGTATATTTTTTAACCAATGGTCCGCTGAATGCTATTTTACGATTTTTGCTGTGATATGTATAGCAAGCAGCCTTCTAAAATGTATTAGAATCCAATCGTTTTTCTGAGGGGTTGCCAGCTGATATGCTCACATTGTCAAATGACAGGCGTTTGAGGGTATCACATTGTTTTCTGGTCAAATGCAGAACTATATATAGACGGTTTTCACGGAATGGTCAGTCCTGCACTTGAATGTTTTTTTTTCTTTGATGTCCACAGCAAACACTGCAACAGGAAGTGAGCGGGGGTTCAATTTAGAATGTTTTTGTTGTCAAGTTAAAACCGTCTATAGGCTAGAAATGATGACATTGCTCCTAGACAGTGCCATTGCAAAAAAAATATCCATCTAGGTCACAATCTAGCCAATCGAGTCTTGTAGGCTATTTTATGAGGAACAATTGTGGTGAAAACTGTCAGTAGAAATGAGTGACATGTTTTGGTGCTGTTTTCACCTATAGGCTATTTCAAGATTTTTGTAACCAATTTGTTGAAAATAAAACACATAATAGTCTCACTTCAGAAAATTCCCGAGACAATCAATTTACACGATAAACTACCTCACCACACTGGCAGACGTTTTCCCTTTTCTCAGATTTTGAAGAGTTGGAGATGTTTCAGCAGTAGGCTACACGGCATGAAAACTAGGCTACTCACTCTGCTTTCCTGGCCAGTCCCACGGAGCGGCAGAGTGCGGTGGGAGTCTGCGGGACCAGGGACTTGCAGCAGGCAGGGCTTCTCTTCTCGTCCTCGGCGGAGTCCGGGCTCGCCTGGCCGTGGGCCGCCTTGGGGGACTGCGGCGAGGCGGGGACAAGCTGCAGCTGGTGCGGCTGGTGCTGGGAGGTCGGAGGCGGAGCGGTGGGGGGGGCTGACAGACCCGGGATCTGCTGCTGCTGTCCGGGCTGAGGAGCAGGGGCCGCGGCTTTGTTGCTCCCCGCGTGCTGGTGCAGGTGGGCCGGCGGCGGTGCCTGGGGACTGGCGCTGCGGTGAGTCGGGTGGTGGTGGTGGTCAAGGTGGAGGTGGTGGTGGTGTTGGTGCTGGGGAGGCTGGTGGACGTACTGATGGGGGTCCCGCAGCTGCCGGTTCTCCCCGATCAGGTCCTCCACCTTCCGCTCGAGCTCGTCGATGCGCTGGCGCTGGGTCTGGATCAGGCTCTGCTGGTTCTGCACGATAGTGGTGAGCTCCTTCAAATAGAGAACGGCTTTCATTGGGTTATCCAGCAGACTCTCCATTACTGTTTCTCTGTCTCTGCGGCCCTCTACACCCCGCTGTTTGGACTGTTCGGCTGTGTCTGGCGCGGCGATCCGTCGATGGGGGGCCTCTGCACCGTGCGGAACCTGGATGTTCGTGCGGCCGTACGCTTCTGTGTTTCTGTGCGCGTGCTCGGAGGCTACGGAGTGGGGTAGATGCGTAGTCTCTCTCTCTCTCGCTCTCTCTCTCGCTCTCGCTCTCTCTCTCTCTCTCTCTCTCTCTCTCTCTCTCTCTCGCTCGCTCTCTCTCTCTCGCTCTCGCTCTCTCTCTCGCTCTCGCTCTCGCTCTCGCTCTCTCTCTCTCTCTCTCTCTCTCTCTCTCTCTCTCTCGCTCTCTCTCGCTCTCGTTCCCTGGATGTGCTGCGAGGATGGTGCTGATGCAAGTGGGGGATCAGCATCAGCGGAGTGAGGGGGCGGAGCCGTAGTAGGCCAGTGATGTCAACACGCAGGGGAAACAGTGAAACGTGTGTTTTCAAAGTCTCATAAGTGGGATTGTCCCCTTGGCCGACTACTTGGGACCCTACACTAAAAGTAAAATGTAATTTAAGGGGAGGTAGTGTAACTAGCCTACTACTTCAACCCAGGGAGTGCATGCTTGGCCCTTGGCCATTGGGATTGTCCCTTTAAAAACAAGTCTCACAAGTCATCTCATACTATACTGTGTAGGTCCACATGATAGCTTTAGGGCGCTATGATCTAAATGCAGTGGTTCTCATCCTTTTCATGACCCCTAATTTATTCCACATTAGGGCCACATACCCCTATTATGTATCTCAGGCCTAAAGCTGAGAATATTTTAATTGTTAGATATGATTTTGTCCAGAATTCCATGACTGTATTGTAGGAATGTAGGTAGAGAGGAACTAGGTATATCTAAATATATGACCAAAACAGTCATCTGGTCAGCACATTTGGGTAGGCTATAGGCTATTTCTCATGAATAAAATCTCATAAAACCTTCAGTTATCTATAAGCTATGTTGTAATTTTGTCAGGAATCATCATCTGGACATGGTTGTAAACATCACTTTATAGAAAATGTTAATGGCTGAGTTTCCCAACAAAGAAGCTTCTTAAGAGTTAAGAAGCTTCTTAAGGAGTTAAGAAGGCTCCAAAGAAGTGTTTCCCAAACACCAAGCACCAAGCAGTGAGCCTGGTGACGCGAGGTTACAGCAGCAGCAGCAACGAGCTTGTGACACTGCAGCCAAGAAGAACACACACGGAGGGAGGAGTTTGAAGGAGAGGGGTGTTTCCTGCTGTTATGGAGGAAATTACTGTTCAAAACTATTGTTTAGATGTCTGACGTCTTACTGATGCCAAAAATGAATGGTTAAAGTGACTGTTCTATCGAATTTCACAAAAAGCCGTTTATCTCAGAATAAATTTTCTGACGCTGAAACCATGCTGTATTCAACTGCTAATGCTTACATAACTACTAACTCTACAAACTAACTCTTTTAGACAGAGAAAGCACACATTCTATTAGTTCTTTTGAGATATTGTGTGTTCACAAAATCCTAACAGAAACGAATCCTTGGCTCTTGAAAGATGAGCCAGAATCCTCAAAAAACCCCTCTGGCAGAAGCTAACTACAGTATTGAAAAACGGCTGGCAGTGAATGTGTTAAGAGCCTTTTTTTTTTCTTCTCTTCTGTTAAGAAGGCGTTTGGGAAACACTTCTTTGGAGCCTTCTTAACTCCTTAAGAAGCTTCTTAACTCTTAAGAAGCTTCTTTGTTGGGAAACTCAGCCAAAAATTGTCATTTTCAGCTAACTGCTAGCTGCTGGTTGAACTTGCTAACATCATCTTCAGAGCAGCAAACAATGTACTAAATTTACATAGGCCACAATATATATGAAGAAATTAAAGTAAAATTCAAACTACAGTACATCAAACTCGTGTTCCCTGATCTGAACGTGAGCAGGCTTGTTATTGGAATTCTGCGCTATAGCTCTTAGGAATATTTTCACGCAAATTCTTGCAAAAGCACCTAATTTGGCTCAGATGTAGCCCAGGGTATGCTAACTTGATTTAGCCAGAGCGCCTAAGCTTGCGAACCGAGCCTGGATCGCCATGGCACCAAATCTAATATTTTTTTAATTCCTCATCTCTGAGGAAGGGCTTTGCCCGAAACGTCACTTTTTTTGTGGTCAAATAAATATTTGGGAGCAGCTGCCAGTGTGCAGACTCTATTTTTATTGCCAAATCAATATGGCCGGTTTTGGCCGCTGCACAAAAACGATTTGTGTCAATTACTATTCAACCTAGAAAGGTGGTTTTGGTGTCTACTTCTAGGTTTTAAGACTCAATGAATACAACTGAATCAGTGAAATTATTATTGACAAATCCAAGATGGCGTCCCAACTAAGAAGGGGCCCCAAATTCCGGTGAATAGGGTAATTCTTTTTAACTAATTTATGAATTCATGAAACTTCCCAATTTGGACTTACATGAAGACAATTTTTCTGAAATGTTATGTTTAAATGCAAATTTACAGAAAACTAACCCATTAGGCCAGTCAAAAATATGAAAAAAGAACACCTAACCTTGAACAAATTGATACAAAAGCTTTTTCAATGGAATCTGGTACTATTGAGCATGGAACTTCCGGAAAGGGGCCATTTTACAGATGGCGACTGCCGGGAGCTTAAAACGGCTAGATACTATTCAGCCATCTTGAGAGGAATTCAACAATTCATAAATTTGCTGGGGACCCCCCTCAAGGACCGCTGGTGGTCCCCGGGCCCCATGTTGAGAACATGGAGCTGATGCTGCAGGATCGTTCCAAATGAGTAATTCTGCACTTCTATAGCAGGTCAGATGCAAGATCAGGGAACTTCGGTGCCTATCACTAAACCATACTATTCCAATGCGTCAGATGTTTACTCTGCTCTATATGAATTTTCACGATTGAGCTGATTGCACACCTGGTCACCCATTCATTTCAGTCCTTTGAATTTTGCAATGTAAAGAATTGGCAAGTAAGAAGCAAAAACAGTCTGCTTTCATTGTTTCATTATGGCAGATCTCTACAAAATGCCAAGTAGGCAGGCTATACAGGCCAATACGATTATTAATTCATTTATGATCTCCCATCCATACTGAGTTATGAGTGTTCACGATTTCCAACCACCTTAGAAGATTACCCCAAGGTCAGATAGGATCTTTTTACAAACAGCTCTTTTCACAAAGTCTGATGAAGAGTTGCTTTCAGGGCTTCAGTGTAACTTCAGCATGTCAATTAGATCAGCTGAGCGCTCACGCAATCCCTGTTCGTCATGTGGACGTGTGTGATGTGATTACTGTCACGACAGAGGCTCTTTTTGTCACGCAGCAGTCTCTTCGTGTGTTGGATGGTAGATCATTTTGGATGCTGCCCCTAGTGGAGGCCTGGAAAAGAATGGCATGATGGGCAATATAATAGCTTCCTCCTAATGCTGCTCACTTAGCAATACAATAGGGAAATGACTTGATGAAATGCTGATCGTTTTTGCACTACATAGACTATAAATTCTCCGGAGGACATTCAAATTCACCATTTTTAGCTATACTCTTTTTTGGCATGAAAACAAATTGTGAAGTTTTGGAAAGCGGTAATCACCTGTGAGAAAATAGCTTTTCATTTTCCAGCTGATGTGCAAAACTCTGCCCTCCCCCCCTCCCATTTGGAGATAGCAGTGTGAATTTCAGTCAATTGGATCAGGAAAAGGCGGATGCTTTTTTCTTTTCTTTTTCGCTCCGTGACTTGGTATCTCTCATTTTACCAAAAGGGAAATAAACAAGTGGACCAGACAGTGTGCAGGCGGAGCAAGGAAAGGAAATGGCTTTTAGGGTGGTTGAGATGATCCCTCCTGATACACACTAAATTGATATCTCACTGAGGGTGTGCGTGACAGTTCTGGTATAGCTATACAATATAATACAATATAATTCAGTCGCGTTCAACATTTCGGATTTCAGCTCCTACTGTTGAGCTGTTGCCTCGTCTCTTGCATCTCATGTGATCTAACATTTGTACTCTTCATTAGTCAATTATCAAGTGAATTACAGTGTGTTTTAATGTGTAGGCCTACTATAGGTATAAACAATCATGTTTCTGTTTGGCAAAATTCTTTGCACAGACAAAATGATCCAACAGGCAAACTTATGCAATCTCTATAACATTTCTTGCTTCATTTCTGTCACTTAGCCTAACGTCATCACTACATTCATTACAACACAGCATAACTTATTCATATGTTGTTTTGAACTTTAATGGGGGTCCCCGCGCATTATGAGCAAATTATTGTAAATTAGTGTCAAACGTCTAATGAAGCGAAGGACAGTGCTCCCATATCCAGCCAGAAGAAATGTGACGTTAATGATATGCTGTGACTAACGGCAAAATATCTTTCATATAGTGATAAAGAAAAACACTGCAAATAGTTTGTTTGGCCTTGACAAAGCCAATTGCTAAAAGTTTCATGAGACTTTTTCAAAGTTGCTAGGAGGAATTATTAATATCATATGACCTTGAAGCTGTGAAATATTAGGACCACAGTGGAGAGCCAGTGTGACTGCAGCCAGCCCCCCCCCCCATATGGCTGCTTCACAAGCTGCAGGAAGTGAAAAATGGCCCCCGCGCCCTACCGGCGACACAGAGGTGGACGGAGCCAAAAGTGAGTTTTGCAGAGGGAACTGCTGCCAGCAGTGACTTTGGCACTCGGATGAAATCTGCAAAGTCCAACCTCACTTATTACGGGGCTGTCTGCCTCTGCTGGAAGAGCTGCAACCCACCTTTAACACCAATTACCTTCCAGAAGATTCCCAGGCTGGCAAGGGTCGTGTACCCTTCATCTGAAAGGACAAGGACAGGGCAGATCATGGGAGTTGAATAATCAAGTTTCCGTGGGGATGAGTTCAACTTTGATACATCATACTTTATTTTGAATGGCTTGGGTAATGGGTACTCAGTTTGCTCAAAGAACACCTTTCAAAAGTTGCTATGTACTGATAACTCGCATACATTTGATCACTGTAGCAATAAGTCTGATATTTCTCCTTTTTCTCCTTTTTCATAAACCTTCAGTTGTTTGTCGCATTGCCACTGACTTGCCACAATACATGTAAGATAATTTACATACAGTATATGCCTTAAGATGACTCAATGGTTACGGACATGGTGTGCCATCGCTACCCTTATAGGCATGAAAAAGGATATAATCAGCTAATGAAAAAGGAATGATGCCAAGGCAGCTGACCGAGTTTACACAGCAAAATATCAAGGACTTTGGCACATTATGAGTACCGTAATGATAAGAGTTGCGATAATACGATAAAGCAATTAACAGCAGGTAAAGATGAATGACTTGGAAGGAACGCTACCCTTCATTAGTGACACACTGCAGCAGTGCCAGTTGAGACGGGCAAGTCAGCGAGTTGACACCATGAGCATCTGGCAAACAGCACTTTAAATTATTATGTAAGTGGTATAATAAGGGCTGTTTAGCATTTACTTAGCATCCGGCTTTCTCCAAATAATTTCATTCCAAAACACTGGATATCCACTTTGGGGCTCAAATAAAATGTTACCCGAGTATGTAAAAAAAAAAAAAAAAAAAAAAGAAAGAAAAAAATAATTATATATATATATATATTTTTTATGATCTTAAATGTTGCTACTTGGGAAGTAAACTGTTTCAAACTAATAACATCAATAAGAGTGATGAGGTGAATTCAGGCAATCTCTTATTGATTTCCCTTACTGAATCTAAACCAAGCACAAAGGAGGAGATGTAAGAAACAAACAAGTTAGAGTTAGAGAAGGGTTTTTAAGCTTTGAGACAAGTGAGATTTGGATTGTGCTTGTTGGAGAAAAATATAAGTTAACATGACATCTGACTGTCATGTTAACTTATATTTTTCTCCAACAGTGCTAAAGGGGTTGCAACTCAACACCAGGAAGATGTCCCAACTGTTTTGTATATGCAGTGAATTCAATAGTGAGTTTAATTTTCATGCCAGAAATTGTTTTGGCCCAGGAGTGGAGGACATCATTTTGCAAACCAGAAAGCCCTATTGAAGTATTGTAACAGATGTGGACATTGTTTCCCATCTAGCTTGCAGAATTCTTTACGTTGCTGCCAAACAATGGTGGTTTGTGTGAACTGTAACCTCCGTGGTTGCAATTTTCATACGTCCATGGTGGTGGTAAAATTCCAACAGCCCTATTAATAATGTATTGGGACAGGTTGTTCACACAATCGCTCCGGAGAGACCTGGGCCCAGGATGCTCCGGAGAGACCTACAGCACAGGATGCTCCGGAGAGACCTGGGAAGCTCAGCTGAGCAAGCTTCTCTTTGTGTGATTTAGTGGCTTTTTAATTCCAGTGGCAAAACATCAGCATGAAGGTTGAGTTTCCAAGAGACTTCCAGCTGTTGTATACTATGCCACCATGCACATACCTGGTTTAGGAAACACTGTATTTCCATTTCTAAATCCCAAATTGCTGTGATTATGTCATTCCAAAGTGGAGAGAAACAATTAAATTCTGACTTTATTCAAAACACTTTTTAAATTACAGCACAACACACTGCACTTAAGTGGGGAAGGGGACATAAACCTAACAAAATTGTTATTCCAGTAGTGTGATTTGTTATGTCAGTTGAATATTCATGATTTCTACTTCATGTTAGCCTAGTCCTTTTTAAAGCCTCCACCTGATTAAAGCAAGGAGAATCCTTAATGGCCGCATCTTGTTGACCCCAGGCTGCTCTGCGTCCAAATCCAATACCCACCCGCCTGCTCTGCCTCCCCATTGGCTCGCAGCAAATCAATAAAACAGAAGGGATTGTAGATTAACTCAAACCATTAGACCCGATGGGTGGAAAGTGTGGATGGTGCATTTCTGGGATTAAGACACACATTGGCTGCATAAATTAAGCATTTGAGGGTGAAGTGTGATTGATTGTTCCATTTTACTTGAAGCCGTTCCCATGATGAGGGATAAGGAGAACAATATTTGGGTTTTTCACGAGCCCTTCCTCATTTTGGTGAGCTGCGAATTTGAATGATGTAGTTACACATCCAGCAGGTGGACTATGCCAAATGGATTTGTGCCCAGACCTGCTTAGTGACTTCAGACTTCCGTTCAAGGTGAGATTAATGTGTTGCGTCTGCTAAACTCTGTGTAACTCCTACAAAATCATCACAGCAAAACCTCAATGGAAATTGCAGAATGTACAATCTTGCCTTTCACCTTAAAAATGAATGGATACACACGCATACCTGTGTACACACACACTCTTTCTCAAATGAATGTGTGGACTATAAGGCAGTCAATGCTGAGCAAAGTAAGGTGATTTACTGTAATATTGCATATTGCAACTGAGTACAATCCATTGTTGCTCAGTTTAGTTCACTCACTCTCAGCAAAGATAGTTAAAAGCCCCCTAAAGTGATCTTTTATGATGTATATAAAAGACTCTCATGGGTTTTCCCCACAGAAAAAGGTTAAATTATCTTGTTGAAAAAGGAGGACTCCCGCACACTGACTACCACTTCAAGGCTTTTATTAATATAATTGCTGCAACGTTTCAGTCACACAACCTTCATCTGGCATATTTTAACAAGATTTTATCTTGTTAAAATCCTTAAAATGACTTCCTTCTGCCTCATTAAAAATTCCAAAGCAACCAATCAGGGTTATCTAGATCAGCGGTTCCCAACCTTCTTTTTCTTATGGAGGCTACTCCTTGAGCTATTTTGCCATGCCAATAGTACTCCCTCACTCATGTGTCTTGATGATTCTCCTCCATTTGTTCTAATTAACTCATATTAAACTTTTGATATGATATGATATGATATGATATGATATGATATGATATGATATGATATTTTCATTTATATTGCGCCCCTCAGCCAACTTTTACATTGGTCCGGGGCGCAGATTATGAAACACAACAGATTATGAAATGATGATAATTTCAATGACTCCCCTTCAATACAATTCTGACAGTTTTCTATGCATCATGATGCATCTCGATACAGCTCAAAGTATTGCAGCTCCAAGTATCACATCCTCAATTTTCTATATTATTACTGCACATGGCTATGGCAATATCAACCCTCTTTTTTTTTATTTAGAAAGTGCTTTCAAATCTGAATGTCAACATAACTTTAAACATAAACAATTCAGCGATTATCTGTCACTGATTCGATTTGATGCATGCAACATGTCCACATCCCAATGCATCGATTAAACAATTCATTTTTACACCATTAACACACACACACACACAGTGATCCACTCCTCCGCCCCGGCTCATCCCTCGTTACTCCACTTGAACATGAATCATTTTTGTAAAACTATCTTTGATAGTTGTGACAGACTATTATGTGAAGTTTGTTTTTACAAAATTTTGTTTCCATACGTTTTTACAAAGTTATGGAACTCTAAATTGTGAAGTTGTGGTGTTAAATTCAACTAATTCTAGCTTCCTTTCTCCAATCTACTGTCCTGAAAAAAAGGCATTACTAAATCATATTCAGCTTTGCTACATGTCATTTCCATTACAATATAATTAATCATGAATATTTAAATTTGAGGAGAGTTTAAATTGGTACCCAATATGGATTGACTGATACAGAAAACTCAGCTGGCCCAAAAAGGGGGGGAAATGTGTGTGTGTGTGTGTGTGTGTGTGTGTGTGTGTGTGTGTGTGTGTGTGTGTGTGTGTGTGTGTGTGTGTGTGTGTGTGTGTGTGTGTGTGTGTGTGTGTGTGTGTGTGTGTGTGTGTGTGTGTGTGTGTGTGTGTGTGTGTGTGTGTGTGTGTGTGTGTGTGTGTGTGTGTGTGTGTGTGTGTGTGTGTGTGTGTGTGTGTGTGTGGCGGGGGGGGGGGGGGGGGGGGCTCACGTAGCCAGTATAATTTATTGTAATTTGAGTTGAAGTGCGCAGAAGTTAACCCTTGACCTTTTGCATGGGTCAAATGGATTAGCAGTGAATAACAAATGTATTTATTCGTCATTTTGTTTCCAGTCACTTCTGTCTGCAGCCTGTGAATCTTTCATTGAGGTTGAGAAGACATTCACCCCTCATTCCAAATCCAATTAACACTCTTGCTCTAAGGGGAGCATATTGCACGCTGTGTGTGTGTGTGTGTGTGTGTGTGTGTGTGTGTGTGTGTGTGTGTGTGTGTGTGTGTGTGTGTGTGCATGTGCGTGCCATGCGCACGTGCGCTCAAACTCTTAAATCTGCCAATGTCTGCTTTTTAATGCTCCTTTCTGCTGTCATTACCTCAAATATAGAGCCTAATTCTGAAATTCTGAAGTCACATCACCACAGAAAGCTGTTGTTGACAGTTACTAGCCAGTGAGTGCAGCATGAGCGCACAGGTCAGAGAAGTGGGCTTGAGAGAGGAAGGTTATCCGTTTGAAGCCCCAAACAAAATGGCAAATGAGGAATGGGAGAAGTAAAAACTTGATTAGAAAATCACGTCTCCCATGGAGTTGCCTACTGGCCGACAGTAAGACTGTGTGCTGGGCAGCGGTGTGTAACTGTGATTATGAATAGCATAAAAAACATATATCTTGAACTAACTCCTCCCGAAATGAAAGGCTGGAAAATAATTATACATCAATGTCGTTGCACTTTGGGCAGCAGCTGTCACAGCTGTTTAAATGATGCACTGCCCCCCTCTGGAGCATACAGAGGAGGACTTCCTGACACAGCACAGCACTGCACTTTATCCAGCCGGCTGGGGCTAAACAAGACTTCCCTTGTTAGGTAATTTCCCAATACAGGTATGCACCGATTTGTTTATATTCATGATTTTTTTTATATCAAACCCCCGTTATTGTATATCCTGGAAAATATAATGTTTGTATTGGTTCCTTCATGGTGTACCACACAGATTTCTGAACAATCCCATCATCTCATATAAAACTGCCTCGCTTCCCCAAACAGATACAGCTTTCCCATCAGTGTCCACCAGGGGGCCTCCTCCCAGACAAAGCTTGGAAAAAGGAGCCCTCCTTGCTCAATTCCTGGATGCCTATGGGATCATGATTATGTTATTTGATCCCATAGACTCTATAGAGACTCAACAGTTGAGCCAAGATAGCCTGATATTGTTGTTTGACATACTTCAGACTACACCAAATACATAAAAAGGTCTGTCTGAACAGATTTATTAGTTTCTGACGTTGGGAAAGTGGTGAAAAACTGTCAAATTCCCCCAAACTACTGTATTTCTGAACTATCTCTTTAACCAAATCACCCACATTTAGGCTATTCTATGAGATCTCCTTTTAGTAATATTTTTTCACTTCCATTCACTGAGCCTCCACTGGAACTGTTTGGAGCCGCCTGGGGAGGCCTGCCTCCCACTTTGAAAACGTCTGGTGTACACTATCGCACACTCTTGAATGATCTGTCCCCATGTTATGTCCTGCCACCACATCTTGTTTCAACCAGAAATAGGTCAAATTACAGAGGCGAGCTGCTCTCAAATTGCCACTTCTTTGTGAGTTAAACCAGAGTGAGCAGCTACAGTGTTCACTCTCTCGCTGAAGGACACTATTATGACAGGAGATACGTCCAACACTACGCCTCCCTACGCTGCTTTCAAGTATTCCAATATAGTCTTTATATCCCAAGCCCCCACAGCAATATACACAACAATACTTGTATATTTGTATATCAAAGATTAATGACATCAATCATACTTATCAGGCTGACCACACACACACACACACACACACACACACACGCACGCACGCACAGACACACACACGCACGCACAGACACACACACATGCACGCACGCACAGACACACACACACACACACACACACACGCACGCACGCACGCGCACACACACACACACACACACACACACACACACACACACACAAGCACGCACGCACAGACACACACACACACACACGCACGCACGCACGCGCACACACACACACACACACACACACACACACAGAACAAACAATCTGCTTTGGTGTTTGGTGTTTTCTTTGCAGAATAACTCTTGTTTTTCTCTTCCTTTGGGTGAGTCGATGGGTGAAATGAACTGGTGCTCCTTAGGGCCACAGCAGTAATTGTTTATTGTCAGGCTCTGCTTATTCCCTCCTACAGTAGCAGTCTGTGGACATCTGGCTTCTAATCCAGAGGAGCTAGAGGTGTAAGATCACAGACACAGAGAGAAAGAGGGATGGAGAGGCAGATGCAGTCTGTCACATAGAACTGTAGCTGTAGTTTACATGTGGCTTCTGTCTCTCGTCTTAATAGCCAAATACCCGTCCCTGTGTGACTGGCCATTGAGTCAGGCCTCGCTCACACAGTTGGCATGCACTGCAGCCTCTCCTCACTCTCCCCAGAGGGTTTTCATAGTCCTCTTCATGGCTGATTATAACTCCGTTCACCCGTGGGCTCCTCGACTCTGGAGCTCTCCATGGTGCTGAACCTGTCTTGAGTTATTTTGGCCGCTAATTAGCCATTTTTGCTCATTAGTCGGCCCTAATTACCTAATCCATTAGGTCACCTGCAGAGGTGCTCTTTACACTTCCTGAAAGATTTACACCCTCAGACCATTCAGTGTCTCTGTCACTCTACATTCAGTCAAGTAACTTCAATTCATATCTACCACTTGCTCTCAGGGAGGCAGTAACCATGTCCAAACTGCAACGCTTTTTTATGACATGGGTTTGTGTGCAAAAAGGGTAATTATAATGTTATTTCTCCTTCATATATACACTGAGTATTCATAAAGTCAAGGATTTCACCAGTGCCGTTTCTATGGTGATTATTAGAATGTGACACATAGGTCCCTCTGCCTTGCCGGCCGTTAAGTGATGAGGAAAATTGTATTAATATTTGTTACTTTTGAATATGACAGAGCTGAAATTACTTATTTCTTCCTACAAAATAAAATAAATCCAATCTAAGAATTGTCAACTTGTACAGTGGGCATTAGTTCTTTCTTTCACTAAAGTTTCATATAAACTTAATTTCAAAACAAACAAAAATCTTTAAGCCATTTCAAATTCTGATATTAAAATATTAATATAATTAAAATGAGAATTTTAACATTGAAAACAAATTACAAAACACGTCTGACATTCTGAATTTCCAAGGTTCCTCCACTTTATACTTTTGTTCACAGTAATAGGTAGTGCGATTGTAGACTGCCACCAAGTGGCCCTGAGAATAAAGTGCAATTAGAGCACAGTGTGTTGCATCCCAGAGTGCGGTGTCAACACCACATGAGGCTGGTTGTTAAAGGCAAAGGTCATGAGGTTGGAATCTTGTGTGAAATGTCTTGAGGTGGTGAACACTATATCAGTCTGAGTCAGTGAACACCATTAGCAGCATTGGTGAAAGTGGGAATATATAGCATCAACGCCATGTGTTTATCGCTCATTAGCCTTTTTCACTTCCCAAATAATTCACCGACCGCACAATCACAGTCACCACCGACTATATGAACTTTTGTGTGGAGGCAATACCCACAAAGAAAGTTAAAGTCTATCCAAATAGCAAGTCCTACATAGACAGCGACATCAAAAAGGTGTTAAAAGAAAAGAAAACTGCGTTTAAAAATAATAACACAGCAGAGGTGAAGAAGATACAGACACGTCTGAATCACATGATAAGGGAGGGGAGGCAGAAACACAGACAAAAGCTGGAGAATGCCTTTTCCTCATCAAACACCAAACTTGCATGGCAGACAATGAAAAACATGGCTGGAATGTCGACCGCCCGCAAACCCCTCCACGCAGAGGATGAACTTGCTTTCGCCAATGAGCTTAACACCTTCTACAAGAGGTTTGACACAGACAAACATCTCCATGATTGCACGGCTGTGCTAGAGTCTGTTCCTAGATCAAATGTGGATACAATAAACATCACTGCTGAGCAGGTGACGGAGGTGTTCAAACATCTAAACCCACGAAAGGCCTGTGGCCCTGATAAGGTCACCCCTCACCTCCTGAAGATCTGTGCGGAGGAGCTGGGGCCGGTCTGGCAGCCCATCTACCAGCAAATCCTGAACTCTGAGGTACCCACAGTGTGGAAGACATCTCACATCATTCCCATCCCCAAAAAGCCATGCCCCAAAGAAAACAACGATTACAGGCCCATTGCATTGACCTCAGTGTTGATAAAGGCCCTGGAAAAACTGGTAGTTAAGCAATTTCTGCCCGCCGTGGAGAGCAAACTCGACCCTTATCAGTTTGCGTACAGGAGAGAGAGGAGCACAGAGGATGCGGTTGCTACACTATCCCATCTGGTCACTAAACATCTGGAGGCCCCACAGACCTCTGCCAGGGCGCTGTTTATCGACTTCTCCTCGGCCTTCAACACCATCAAACCACACCTACTACTGGAGAAAATTAAAAACCTGGACATTAATCCACACATCATTCACTTCTACCACTCTTTTCTGACAGGAAGAGTCCAGCAGGTGAGAGGAAACAACATTCTCCCCCCCCCCGTGATCATCAACATAGGAGCTCCACAGGGCTGTGTGAGTTCCTCCATCTTCTTCATCCTGTACACAAATGACTACCACCTCAACAGAAAACCACTTCATCATCAAGTTTTCAGATGACACAGTCCTGCTTGCTCTGATGAACAGTGACGACGACATTCCATCCTATGTAGACAGTGTAAACAAACTGGTAGAGTGGTGCGATAAGAATGCACTGGTTTTGAACACGTCAAAGACCGAGGAGGTCATCTTTGACCCCAGGTCAGTCGCCGACCGAGGACAAATTAGGATCCACAACACACCCATAAAACAGGTGGAGTCCTATAAATACCTGGGTGTGCGAGTGGACCACAACCTGAGCTGGTCCACCCAGGTAGATCATGTATGCGCAAAAGTACAGCAGCGCATGTACTTCCTGAGGAGACTGAGGGCTTATGGGGCCAGTGCTGAGATCCTCAAGCGGTTTTACTGCTCCACCATACAAAGTATCATACAGTACTGTGGCACTGTATGGTACAACAGCTTGACGGTGCAAACAAAGAATAGGGTGGCCAGGCTGGTCAAAACGGCCTCTAAGATCATCGGTCGACCCACCAACCAAGACTTTGTCGACAGCCAAAACGCAGCAACTCTGCGTCTGGCCCGAAAAATAACCAGATCTCCCTCTCACCCCCTCCACCAGGAGTTCGAGCTACTCCCCTCGGGCAGGCGGTTCCGAGTCCCGCGGTGTCGGCTTAATAGGACAAAGAACTCCTTCGTGCCCCATGCCATCACCCTCCTCAATAAGCAGGGGGGGGGGGGGGCAGATAAATGAACTCTGGAGATAGCCCGCATTATAAATGAGTTGGGGGGGAGGGGGGTAGTTTATTCAAATGTCCCTATGCGTTTTCAATTTTCAGGTGGGTGTACCTCTGTTCCCCACTGTGATTTTTAATTCATTTTTTAATTCATAGGTGGATTCCAGGATGAACTGATTTTACATATTGCCCTCTACATTTCTAGTTTCATGTCTGGCCCACATCCTTTTTCTACTGTAAGTTTAAGTCTGTTGTGTACATGTGTCTTTCATGTCTTTTATCTTTGTATTTGTATTTTTGCATCCATGTTGGCACTGTTGCACATTACAACAAATTTCTGTGAAAGCAGACAATAAAACGAACTTGAACTTGAACTTGAACCTATTTTGTGTCTAAAATTCAGGAAGTAACAGGTGCAAGCAAAACAGTAACGAGGGCCCCGGCACTGGATCACCAAATGGATTGGAAGTTGGAAACCCTCATTAATGGTCTGTTTACACCTGTGTTATTTCCTGCCTTTTAGACACAAAATGGGTGAATTGGGTGGGAAGTGAAAAAGGCTAATGAGCGATAAACACATGGCGTTGATGCTATATATTCACACGGTGTTCACTGACTCAGACTGATTATAGTGTTCACCACCTCAAGACATTTCACACAAGATTCCAGACTCATGACCTTTGCCTTTAACAGCCAGCCTCATGTGGTGTTGACACCGCACTCTTCACGATAGCACATCTGGAATATTTGCTCTTATCAACTTCCTAAGGGTGGGTGCAAGGGCAGACAAGCTATTATATATCAGCTTATCAACATGAACAGAAATGTCAGCACGCAAACACACAAACCCACACGCACGTGTTGAAGGATGCAGGTGCAGGTCGACGATAGGAAACTCTGAGACGGATGGAACTTTTCATCAGATTGATTCATAACCTTGGAGAGCAACACTTAGGCTGCTGGATCTCACAATCCGCTGCCATCGTTTTGTGTGTGCATGTGCGTGCGTGCGTGCGTGTGTGTGTGTGTGTGTGTGTGTGTGTGTGTGCGTGCGTGCGTGCGTGTGTGTGTTCATTCACTGGAAATATGTGTCAACTGTGAAAGACCCCTCTATATACACACAATTCAAACCCACACAGTAAATACAATATATATATATATATATATATATATATATATATATATATATATATATATATATATATATATATATATATATATATTGGGTCCTCAGTTGGCCTGCTGTGAGGGGACACTTACTAAAAGTGAGTGACATGAAACTGTCAACATGCCCTCTCTTTACTCTCACCGCCCCAATCGGCCCACCAACCCGCAACATGCCATTGAACTCATTTTCCAGTGGTCTTCAGGCTATTGTTGGCATGACTTTCATATTTCAAATAACAATGGCTGGGTGACAACAGCTAGTCAACCCACTGACAGACACAGAAGTGCACACACATGCATGCAATGTGCGGGACAACAATGCCAGCAGGACGGCTATACAGCTCAAGTGTTGCTCTCCAAGGTTAGGAATTATGAAGAATAACACAGCTAAAAATACTGTGCCCACCGTGAGTGCCAGAGTTGAAGAATCACCATCTGCTGAAAAGTCACATCCGCCCCTCAGTTTGTCCTATCATCAAACTGCTCCCAAATCCTGTCACTCATCAAGAGACATTTCCTCTACAGGCTGACCAAACAAAAATCAAGTCTCCCTCGGTTTCTAAAGCTCCAGTTATATTTCTCCAAGTTTGAAAAATTAACACAGCACATAATTATGATGACCACAACACTACCTTGGCAATTAAAAGAGATGATCGATTTCAATTGAATCAGCTCTAAATTTCAATAGTTTTTTCTTCTTCGAAATGTCTAAAGTTTGTCTTTCATCATAAAAAAAAGTGATGTCCAATCTAAAATATGAAGAATGAAGGCTTTATCATCTGCGACTTGCAACATCAATTTAGCTCTCTCCTTTTATGGATGTGTCTGCACCATCTATTTAAGCAGTATGAAGTTGAATTTAGGTAGGCGACACCTGTCACACACACACACCCCCCGCCCCATCTTTTCATCTGCCTTCTTTAATCCATCATCGCCTAAGCATGCTTTATGTCCTCATACCAGCGGGTGCCAGTGAGATGAAACCTGATAAAGACGAGTTCTGATAGGTCACGCCAACGACTGGAACAATATGTCCATTTATTTCCATTCTAAAGGTCTACAGATGTCATAACAAAACAGTTTCTTCAGTAATAAATAACAACAAGCTACTACTCGCCCTGCTCTTTTCTTGAAGCTCTTTTTACTCATTGCACAGAAATGGAGGCATTGCTGATGTTCTGAGGCTTATACGTGCTTATGACCTCCATGTTTATGCTCATGCTCAATTCCTATGCATTATGGCCACATGACAATGTTTCAAGCCTATTGGCCTTAAGATAATCTTTCCATATTTCTGTCAGACAACCTCCTCATTCCTTTCCCTGTCCGTCCTCAGCGTCATCCTGTGCACTGCTCCTCACAGACGGTCTCACTGTCCGCCGCCGGCTGCATCGAACATCTTCTTGCGGCCCTCCATGCCTGACATGGCCTCCACGTTCTTACGCCAGTCCACTTCAGGGGTCGCCAACTGTAGGGGATGAGATGTGACAGATGAACCAGACAGCAGAAGACCAACTCGTCTGATCTCACTCCCAACCTGTCAAAAACTGCGAACTGAGCCCCAGACCGGCGCGACCACCGACTTGGCCCACTAGCGGGTTGAGGGAGCCTTGGCTACCGCAACTTGCAGCTACCGGCCAAATTCAGCCCAGTAACGTGTCCTAGGATCCACGGCTCGACTCGTCGGTTAAGTTTACGCAAGTAAAACAACTCCCTAGGGAGGTGTTCCAGCCAAGTCCAGCTGGGAGGAGACCACGGGGCAGACTGAGGGCTAGGTGGAGAGAATAGTTTGTATCTCCACGCTGGCCTGGGAACGCCTCGGAATCCCCCAGTCAGAGGCTAATGTGGCCAGGGAAAGGAAAGTTTGGGGTCCCCTGCTGGAACTGCTACCTCCACGACCCGATCTCACACAAGCGGTTGAAGATGGATGGATGGAAGGATGGAAGCAAGTAAAACAACTTGGTTGGGTTTAGGAAAGTAAAACAACTTGGTTGGGGTTGGGGTTATGGTTTGGGTCAGGGTTAAAAAGGGTTACAACGGGGTTAAAAACTGGACACGTCAGGGCTCGAACCAGCTCTCTCGTGATGTGAAAGTTGAAAGTCAGGAGCGCTACAGGTCCACCACTCCCACTCCTCCCTAGGGCGACTTGGACCTACTTAAACATCACAGTGCCTGCCCACTTATACACGATCTGACTAGCGACAAAAAGCCACCACCATTCATTGTGTATTGGATGCGACTGATTGGGATACCTGGTGACACTGACCAGGCTTGTGTTGCGGTGAGAGGGCAGGACAAATTCAGAATTTAAATGGAAGACAGCCATTCAGCCAATCAAGCTGTAGCACCAAGCGACCAGTGAAAAAATGGGCTGTCAGACTGTCGTTAGGTTGCATTTCAGCAGCACACATGACAAATGTTAGGGAAACCATCAGATTGACAGTCAGACAATAGAGTCAGTTATCTAGGCTGATTACTGCATTCAAGCTCAGTCTTGCTGTGAGTCAGTGTGCGTGACCCCACAGTGACTTCTGTCTCTGTGACATCACATGCATACCCTCTATAGGTTTGGTCTTGTACCTTGTCTAGTTTGACGTCCTCCTTCTTCACAGACTTGAGGTTGGCTCTGAGGTCCATGGAGCCCTTGTGTTTGGAGCCTAGGAGTGCTCTCATCATCTCGTCCGCTGACACCCTCACCTTCCTCAGCGCAGGCTTTTTGAACTTGCCACCAAGGTCCTGTACCTTCAGCTTTAGCTCATGGATCTAAAACAAATATCACATGATTGAGGACATATTATCTGAAACAAAAAAACACATGACTGCCAAAAACAAAAAACACCTTGTTCTGCTTTTGGGAAATTAAATCTTCTTCTTTTTTATGAAGAAGCCTTAAAGTTAGAAACATGATAACGCGGACATAGGTCCTACTCCTATTGCTTAAATAATTTATGATACTGCTAAATGGGAAGTACTATGGAGTAGTGGGGAATTTTTTTCATGGATATGGACACCAGTGTTGTAGTCAAGTCATATCTCGAGCCCAAGTTGAGTCTCGAGTCCCCAGTGTTCGAGTCCAAGTCTAAGTCACCAAAGAAGAGTCTGAGTCGAGTCCTGAACATGAGCGTGAAGCCATATGTAGGTGGAAAACACATACCTGCCCTTGCACGAAATGTAATAACATCATGGTATTAATCTATCAATATATATTACAAAAATAGTCAGATTCCGAGTATAATTAATAAAAAATAATTCAACTTCCGAGTCTGAATTCATGAATGCTCGAGTCCAAGTGCAAGTCTGAGCCATCAGTGCTCCAGTCCAAGTTGAGTCACTAGTCGAGTCTTCACAGCTATGCTAACAGTGAAAAACAAAGTGTGCCCATCAGTCTTGTAGTGGTCGAGTCGACTACAACACTGATGGGCACACGTTCTTGTTTTGAACTGTTAGCATAGCTATGAAATATGACTCATGTTGAAGTCCATAACGTCTTTGTTCTTGAATATTTGATCTCTGTTTCTAAGCTAAAGAAGAGAGTTGTTTATATTAAAGATATTGACTGAACTGTGCGAGATCAGAGTAATAATGCTCAAAGGAACTTACATCTTTGTTGTGTTTGCTCACTTTGGCTTCACAGTCATATCTCTCCTCGTCCACAACATCAACTTTTGCATATAGCTGCTTGCATAGATTCTGAGGGGAAAGCAGATTTAAAGCACAGTACAAATTGCATGTATCTTGTCCCAGATCAGTAGAAAAACGCACTCATGATGAATGGCTTTCCCCTGGTTGACAACGCCTTGACACTTACTTGTAGCTCATCCATTGACAATCCAGATAGTTGCAAAGGGGGCAACTTTTCTCCTATGTAGCGCACTTTCTCTTCATCCCTCTCCTGTGACTCCCTCTCCAAAGCCTCACAAGCTCTGGTGAGGAGGAGGATCTGATTGGATAAAATAGATGTCCGTCAAATGGGCAGGATAATCAGAGGAAATGCAGCATAGTCTAGTCAGTTTGCTTTGGAGAACTTGCTCTAGAGTAGAGGCATTGTCATGAGTTTGTGAATATCCCTTTTATTTAGGTGGATGACAAAATGATGCACTGGCTCTACAATATCTTCACACCCGCTGTCACATGCACTGGCTTACCCTCATCTATAAAACCCTCCTCCACCTATCAGCCCCCTATCTGTGTCACCTGCTTCACCCTCTGCCTGTCACTCACAACACCCGATCCTCACTCCACATCCAATTAAAAATTCCCAAATCCACCACTTCCCTTGGCCGTGCATCATTCCAGTTTGCTGCCCCCTCTGACTGGAATGCTCTGCAAAAAACCCTCAAACTGGACAAACTCATCTCCCTCTCTGCCTTCAGACTCACTATTTCAGACTCCCTCACTGATTCTTGTACATGCTTCTCTTCTCTGTAGGGTAGCACTTGTATCACTTCCATTACACACCCCCTCTGTCCACTTTTACTTGTTTTTATGCCCCCATGCGCTCATGTCTGCTCACTAGGGGTGTCACGATACACTCAGTTCACGATACGATACGTATCACGATACTGGGTTCACGATAACGATACGATACGATACGATTTTAACAATATTTTTTTAAACTTGAATAATGACAATATATGACTGGAAAAGTAGTATTTTATTTGAAATGCACAAATACAAAACATGCTGTTGTGGGAAATTGTTATTACAATAACAACTAGAAAAAACATGAGATTGGAGATAAGGCTTATCTTGAAATAGAATGAGTTACACCGTCACTTAGATTTACTTTGAACTAAAAGGTTTCTCAGCAGTATAAATTCTCATTATGCATCTTCAGTTTTTCTTCAAACTCAAACATCAAGACTTTTCTTAATCTATTTTTTATGCATCTTCAGTTTTTCCTGTCAAGTAAACAGTTTTGCCAGAAACTCAATTGAATGGTTTCTCTCCTGTATAACTTCTCATGTGTCTCTTCAGAGACTTGTTCAACTGAACTACTTTCCACACATTGAACTTCAACAAACAAAGACGTTTCTTAGTCTATTTTTTGAAGAATTTTTTTTTTTTTTTTTTTTTTTTTTTTTTTTTTTTTTTTTTTTTTGCGATATGAGATTTCATCTCAACGATACATATCGTGACGTTTTACTATCGCGAAATTTCGTGGGACGATATATTGTGACACCCCTACTGCTCACTCTCTGTTTTTATGCCTCTCTGTGTTAATGTTGCTGTCCTTGTTGATGCTTGCTGTTGTGTTGTTATGTGCTTCTTACTGCGGTTGTGTTGTTATGTGCTTCTTACTGCTGTTTTGTAATGTTTGTTTGCCTGTTTCGTAAGTGCTTATTGCTGTATTGTTGTATTTGGTGGCTGTGTCTCAGTGGTTATTGTTGTCTTATTGTGTTTGCTTGACTGCGTCTCAGTGTGTATTGTTGTATTGCTTTGTTTGCTGTCTTAGTGTTTATGTTGTATTGCTGTGTTTGATTGGTTGTGTCTCAGCACTTATTGTTGTATTATTGTCTTTTCCTTGGCTGTCTCTCAGTGCTTCTTGTCATGTGGTTGTGTTTACTTGACTGTGTCTCAGTGCTTATTGCTGTATTGTTGTGTTTGCCTGGCTGTGTCCCAGTGCGTATTGTTGTATTGTTGTGTTTGCCTGGCTGTGTCCCAGTGCGTATTGTTGTATTGTGTTGCCTGTCTGCATTTTGTGCTTACATGTTGTATTCTTGTCTTAATGTCCGTTAGTGCTTTTGTTGTATTGTTTGTGTTACATGCCTGTGTTTAACGCTTATTGTTGTTTTGTTGCATCTCATTTAATTGTTGATTTAATTGTAGTTTTATGTGCTTTGTTTTTAACATGTTTTATCTTTTAGCCCTCCTCCCCTTTCCCCTTATGAGGCAGGCCGACAT
This sequence comes from Poromitra crassiceps, assembly GCF_964638095.1. Classification (NCBI taxonomy): domain Eukaryota; kingdom Metazoa; phylum Chordata; class Actinopteri; order Beryciformes; family Melamphaidae; genus Poromitra; species Poromitra crassiceps. Next base: position 41,035,101 of record NC_139624.1, read on the forward strand.
TGTAAATAAGAATTTTGTTCTTAATTGTCTCGCCTGGTAAAATAAAGGTAAAATAAAAAGAAATAAATAAATATGTATCACAATACACTCATCTACAATGTAGCACAACTACTCACTTTGAGGGAGAGCTTGCGTGAAGCTGTGATCTTCGACTTGGGCTGTGGGAAAAGATATTTGTGAATATAGGCTCAAGACAATGTACCATTATAGATCTACTGCATGCATCATTAAGCATATAGTTGCTGCGGTAGCGAGACAGAATATTTTGTCAGCTGGTATAATGACACACATGCATAGCTGGACACTCAAAGGTCTTCTCAAGTGCTTTTCCACAGATGGAAAAGCACTTGAGAAGACCTTTGAGTGTCCAGTGGCACTTGTTCCAGCCCCATCAACGATAAGGCTTTATTATTAGGATGGAGTCAAGGGGAAAGCTCTCAGTGATGCAGACCCTCAGCTGATAGCACCTATGACAGATCGCCATGAGGGTGCCAGCCGCCGCCCGCTGTGCCAGGCCATGCCATGTGCGTGGGGCATGTCCCTTCTCGACATGTGGTGGATTATCACTGTAGAATATAGCAGGCACACCTTAGCTTGGCTCGCCTTGGGATTCGACATTGGTCTTGGGGTGTCAGTCTCCTGCAATGGGGACAGATGAGGACACAAGGAGTGAGTTTTGAGTGCGAGGACATAAGAGTGTTGATGCCAAAGAATTTAATACGCATCTTTCCTCCAAATCAAGTCCAATCAAATCAAATCACACAAAATAATGCTACATCACACCACTGAGATACCGAGAATATTAGGACTTTTCTTACCTCACTGCCAGTATTGTGTTCATGAACACAAGTATCAGACAAGACAAACAGAGATGGGTATTAGTACAGTTTAGGCATAATACTTCACTCCACTGGGCCACCATGTACTGTAATATGACCCATTGCATAGTGTGCAGTCTTCACCATCCTGTGACATGAGGATTAAAGCAAGGACACAGCAGGAGCAAGTCCCTTCCCTATATTCATCATCACAGGACTTTTAGCACAATGTGACTAATGGCAGTTCAACACAATTGTCAGTACATTACATCAACAACATGATCTCCATCCAGCGGGCACATTCCAGACAGCTGTAGTCACAAATGTCTTATTTGTCATCTCAATGGAATAGGTCCTCTCAGTTGGTTGAAGTACTTTAAGAATAATAATCTGATATTAAAAACATTGACAAACATAGCCTTTAGCAAACACTACTGTCATTGATATGATGCAGGCCTAATTGTCTCCGATCAAAGTAATTCCTCATCAGCTATTTTGAAACCTTGGAGTAACAAAAGATATCTACATTTGTATATCAATTATAACAATAAAAAAATCTTTACCTGACCTGTCCAAACTGAAAATAAATACAACAAATAAAAATGCTGCAAAATATTGAAAAAGAAACTAAGGAGAACTGACTGAAATGGTTAAATAATTTCCCAAACACACCAATCCCCTCCCTGAGTTTCTTGCGGTACCTGTAAATGGGTGTTGCAGAGTTGTGGAGAGTCAAACAACGGGGGCTGAAGACAATGGGAGGCTTTTATGTGAGCGGGCAGCAGAGTGGACAGCAGATATAGCGTCTGCGCCCTGCGGCCCCAAGAATGCCCCCCCCCCCCCCCCCCGACATTGTGACAACACTGGGCAGGCGTAATAATACATCATGAGCATTACCTTAATGGTATTGCCAGGATATTGCCATTTGTTGTGGGACGTAATCCCATCCGCTCCACTTAGAACAGTAGGAAATAATACTATAGAGCAGGGGTTTTCAAAGTCTGGGACTGTGGGCCTCCCCCAAGACAAAACCTGGAAAAAGGAGCCTCCATCGCTCAATTCCTGGATGCCTATAGGATCATGATTATGTTGTTTGATCCCATAGATACTCAGCAATTGAACCAAGCCTGATATTGCTGTTTGACATACTTAGTTCAGACTACACCAAATACATAGAAAAGTCTCTTTCTGGTGGCATTTCTTAGTTTCTGACTCTGGGACGGTGGGAAAAACTGACAAACTCCCCCAAACTACTGTATCTCTGATATCTCTTTAACCAAATCACACACATTTACTGTAGGCTATTCGATGTGATCTCCTTTTAATAACTAATTCATTTTTTTCACTTCCATTCACTGAGCCTCCCCTGGAACTGCTTGGAGCCTCTTTGAAAACCTCTATAGCAGAGGTTTTCAAAGTGGGAGGCGGGACTCCCCAGGGGCGCGCCAAACCGTTTCAGGGGAGGCTCAGTCAATGGAAGTGAAAAAATATTACATTAGCCTAAATACATAGAATAGTCGAAATGTGTGTGATTGGGTTAAATAGAGATAGCTACAGTAGTTTTTCCCTGAGCCAGAAACAAATAAATAGACGGACCTTTTTTATGTATTTTATGTACTCTGAAGTATGTCAAACAGTAATATCAGGATATATTGGCTCAATTGTTGAGTGTCTATGGGATCAAATAGCAATCAAATAGGCATCCATGAATTGAGCAAAACTAAGCAAGTAAACTTTGGGTTGAGGGGGGGCACCTGTTTCCAAGCATTGTCTGAGGGGAGGCCCACAGTCTCAGACTTTGAAAACCCCTGCTAGCAGACATGACTGTATCTACTTTCACAGCTAGTAATGTAAAGAGCTTGTCATCTAAACTAAACTCGTAGTACAGTTACATTAATGAGGAAGAAGAGGACACAGTGTTCATTCTTTATGTGAAGATGCAATTGATGAGCAGAGCACATAAAATAACTAAGTCCTCATGAAGAATAGCTAAAGCATAGAAGCATTTTTCCAAGAATAGGTGAGGCTACTTTCCTGTTGAACTGCCCTTTAATAACACTGTCAACATAAAGGATCAGTGCCACATGTTGGCATAAGTTTTTTACGAGCATTTCTGAGTATTTGCACAGACATGTCATTATGAACAGGGCTGCTTAATCACAGACCATACCGTAAATCTGGATTGGTCTTGAATGCCAGACATGCAATCGCTGCCAGTTCCTGTCATTAGCGCCATGATTGATTACAGGGGGACATTTGTATTATGATATTATCACAGTTAGATAATCAGAATTAACCTCCAGCTTTTGATCTATGTAGTAATAACAGTGATTATGGTCAACATAGAGGTTGACATGGTTTGTTTGGCCCCAACCCCAGAAAGCCACACAGAGTTGACTCCATTTTTTAGAAGGCTATAATTAAAACATTGTAGTCAAATAGCACACACAGGATTCGTACAGTGAATTGTTCAAGTCAACAGTGTCACTGTTGACTTGAACAATTCACTGTATGCAAGCAAGAGCAGGACAGAGGAGACATGATCAGTCCAGATGAGGAGGAGGGGAGAGAGGGAAGTGCCAGTGACTAGAGCCATGTTGGGAATGGTTCACTCATGTAGTGTTGATCATATAGTGAACTGGGGACCGATCAAACGAGTTTCGGACACTATTCTGCTTTGGTAAACACGACAGCATTGCTTTGTTGTATATGGGACAAAATGTAGGGTACATTCTCTATTCACTAGAAATTGCAGTGCATTGTTTGTATTTTATTTAAGCAATAGATCATGACAGGCCGTGGTATATGCTTATTATACCACACCTAAGGGTCGTGCTTCGAAAACACCCTTAGGTGTGGTATAATGAGCATATATCATGGTCTGAAGTGATCTATTGCTTTTATAAAACGGTTACCAAGTATGGCAATATGAAAATTATTATTATTATTATTATTATTATTATTATTATTATTATTATTATTATTATTATTATTATTATTAGTAGTAGTAGTAGTAGTAGTAGTAGTAGTATTATTATTATTATTATTATTATTATTATTATTATTATTATTATTATTATTATTATTTAAATGTCTTAAATCAGTGTTTAAAAATGAAGCATGAAATGAAAGAGGCTCCATCCAGTAGTTTGGACCTCTGGCTCAGCTAAAAACGGCTTGCCTCTTTCTTTTCACGCTGGCTCTAACTGTGGTATAGTGACTGTGGTACAGTATATGCTAAATATACCACAGCTGTGTGTCTATCAGATTCCTTGATTTGAGAGAGCCGTTTTATAAAGTGGACTATATAGTGAATCAAATTAACAGTTGATAATTCGGACACTAGTACAAAATGGCAAACACACTATAGTCCACTATTTCTGTAATAGGGACCAGTTTCGAACAGGACTAAGTATTGACATTTCCTTTGAAAGAGTCATGAGTCATGTGACAGTGGCCAGTGGGTGATTGTTGAAAGAGTCATGTGACAGTGAGTGATTGTAGTGAGAAAACCTCATACACACAGACGACTGCTGTGACAATTGAGATCACACAGCACTGTTCTTGAAATACATTTGGCTCCTTGCGACTACATTCATGAATATAGTGAATATTAATATATATTATTATATTATTATATATATTAATATATATAATATCATTAGGCTATAACACATTGAATAAAACAATAAAACTGATCATTCTTCATTTGCTTATTCATTTGATCATTAAAACGTCTGCATTCAACTTGTGGGACTGAGTTTACCAAGTATCTCAGAGTATGAGTGCTAATTTAGATCAGGACTTGTATAATTCTTGAAAAACCCTTAACACTAAGCATCAAACTTCTCCTTCTCATAGCGGTGGAATAAAGCAGGTCTGAGTGCTAAGAAGTTTGTAATAAACCAGGCGTTAGCTACAAGGACACCTTCGAGGAGAGTCTGTGGAGCTGTTGAGTGTGAAGGGCTTCACAGAGATTAGAAACCTAAGTGACATGAACTGGATGACTTGCATATCTGTCTGCCACAATGTAGCTTGTAAAACTTTGTCAAGTAACTTCTTCTCTTTGTCTGTTTCTCTCTGTCTCCGGTTAACATTTGAGGATTAAATTAAACTAACATAGGCTATCTTTAATTCTTTTGGAGGTTGTAACACGGCTCATGTTGCCTATATCTCATGTCCCCAGAATGTGTAACATAACAACTCGACTTTTAACACTCCAGCTTTTGATAGATTACACTTTCATATGTGTCAAATATTTCACAACTCAAATAGTTTCTTAACATGCCTCCAGTATATTACCTGATAATTGCAGGTTATGAATGGATTTTCACCTTTCACCAAGCTTTTAATGTATAATAGTTATATTTTATTATGTTTCAGTAACAAGCTTTTAATGTATAACAGTTATATTTTATTATGTTTCAGTAACAAGCTTTTAATGTATAACAGTTATATTTTATTCTGTTTCAGTAACAAGTTTTTAATGTATAACAGTTATATTTTATTCTGTTTCTGTAACAAGCTTTTAATGTATAACAGTTATATTTTATTCTGTTTCAGTATCTATTTTCAAGATTCAATGTTCAAGATTCACTTTATAATAGCCACAGTAAGTAAATAGATTACAAACAAGGAATATGACTTAGTGCAAGTATGCAGCACAGCGGACACATCAGTAATAGAAGATGGAGCAATACAGAAACATTTCTATATATTTTTTTAATTGATTTATTTTGGACCAAAGCAAATTCACACATTTTTGCAGGGTCTATTGGCAGATCAATATATGAAGATATAAAATACCAAAATCCCAGTTACATATTCCCTTCCCATCATTTCCTTTTTCTGTCCCTTCTAGAACAGAGTGATGCAGAGGCACTGAGGGAGGGATAGCAGAGGGAGAGGTGGGCCCAACAGCAAATGTTCTGTCATAATTTTTTTCCAGTGATCCTCAGCAGGTGGGAATGCTATTTCTGCTGCAACCCAACCCGCTCTCCCCCCCCCCCCCCACCACACACACACACACACACGAATGAAGGCGGGCCGAGGTATCGGAGAATTGCTTGTCATGCACTTTCTATGTTATTGCATTCATAAATAGGCAGCTGACAGCTCAATGTGTTGCCCCATTGGTCTCCCTTACGCAGTCATAAATCTGAACAATTATATTCTGAACCTGGACAGAGAGAAGGACATCACCTACAGCTGCAGTATTTTCATTCTCAGTGTGTGTGATCTGCAAGGGGTTTGAGTCCATCTATTGTTCGAAACCTTTGTTTTGTCAGTTGTCTGCGATAATCCATCTGGCCCTCACAGGGTTCGAACCCACGGTCAAGACCCAACCCACTAAGCCTAAGGTCACTATTTGTTGACTTTGAAGCCATAAGGTGACTAGTTGTTGACTTTGAAGTATGTGTTATCACTTGACACCACTTTGTACATGATATGGCCCGCAGGGTGTTTAAGACCTCCTCTGCATCATGTGACAGATGGATTAGACATGTCACCTAATTAAAGGGCCGGCAACAACTCAGGATTAGGAAGATGCCGCAAATATTTTGCACATTCAGTGCTATTTATAATCGGAACACAGCATTGGATCAATCTTACAAAAGTAATATTTTTTTCTCCATCTTTCAGTTTCTCTGTACCCCACACATGAGTGCCCCTCTCCTCACACTCTTTGGAACTTGGACAGACTCTAATAGTGGCACCTCTGTAGTGGGACACGGGGCACACAGAGCAGCTGACGCATGACTTCGGCCCTACAGCCTGCCATTTCATCCTTCTGCCCGCTGGTCTAAACTTGATCTTGCCCACAGCGTTTCCCAACGGAGTGCAGTGCGGGCAGGTGCCCAGAGAGGCTTGCATGTCTCAGCTGCCCACACTTATATACAACTGCACTGGCACATAGCTATTACACAGGTGGGCCAATGTGGAAGATGACAAATCCAAAGAAAAACCCCTATAATCCTAACCCTAACCCACAACTTTAATCCTTAACCCCCTAATGTAAACTGAACCTTAATTCCAATGTTAAAGTCCTAACCCTGAACTAACCTAACCTTAACCGTCATTTTAATTCAAATTCGAAATCTAAACCCAAGTTTAACCTTAAAATAGTCCCTTAAAAAAGTGGCCGCGAAAAGATCCTCACTCTGGATTTCCTTATCTTATCTTCCTTATCTCGCACGCACCCACGCACAACACACACACGCACGCACGCACGCTGGCACGCACGGCACGCACACACGCACACACACACACACACACACATACACACACACACACACACACACACACACACACACACACACACACACACACACACACACACACACACACACACACACACACACACACACACACACACACACACACACACACACAACAGTTCATGATAAGAAGAAATCACCATGTGATCTGTCTCCACCATGTGACTCCTTGAGGGAAATACAGCAACCACAAAACAAAGCCCATGTGTTTCTGACTGTGTCCACAAGAAGTCAGCAGAGCTCAACACATACAACGGCTCCCATAGAATAGAATAGAATAGAATAGAATAGAATATTTGGTCCTTCAAATAGCTCAATATTCTGGGACAGCAACAGTGTTAAAGAAAGTATATGTTTCTAGAATAAAATGGGATTACCACTATAAAGGACTTGTGCTTGGAGTTGTGGTGTGGTTGGTACAGCAGCAGCACCAAAGGGAGCGTCTCCATCAATCCATCTTGAAAACCTCTTTCATTCAATGTGAAGACAGTCCAGTAGGGGGCGGCAGTACATTAGTCTACATGAGGCAGATCTCAGCGGGGAGCCACAAGCATTCCGCAGCAACCAGCGTCAAGTCAGCTAGAATAAATAGGCCTACAGGATTTCCACTAACATTTTCAAAATAATGGAATGTTTGCTATCTATTAAAAAATCTATTTGAATCCACAGCCTGTCATAAAGGCTGTACAAGTGGATGACCAATGACATGCGCAAAGTGGCATAATGAGTGGCTGCTGCCTGCTGGGTGGCTTTCAAATGGAAGATCCCTGTTCAAACCCCTGACTCATAATGAGCTTTTAGGAGAATTTATCATGGGGGTAAGGAAAGGCTAATTGCACGTGTAATTATTCCTCACAATGAAATGGAGCAGGCCAGGCCAGGCCATGGACTAGTCACTAGATCTTCTCAGTCCATCTTTGTCCATGTGTTGCACAATATGCCACACACGCCCCCGCTGGGCAGATTTTTGAGCAAATTTGGGCGCATGATATCAGCACTTTGCATTTTCAAGCACTAGGTTAATTGGCCCAAGGGGTCTCAACAAAGGATACGTTTGTTCTTGACTGGAACCAGAAGAACACTGCAGCATTTGTGGACAACATGTTTACAACATGTTGCCTTGGCTTAGGTATGCAGCTGCCAAAACTAGCCAAAGAAAGACTGCCTCACAGATTAGCAGTTTGGTATCTCAGACTTTGAAAATGTGAATGTTAAAGCAGGAGTGTAACTTTTTTAGTGCAGAACCTTTGTCTCCCCCTTCTGGCAGTGTACTGTAGGAATGTGCGCTGCATTCATGTGATGTTACAAAAAATAAGTCGCCGGCTGCTTCCTTTGCTCTTTGTTGTCATGCAAAAGTTTAAAAGTTATGAACGTGTTGTTTTCTGAGCAATAAAATACAACACATCTTCTTTGTTGTGTCCATGTTGTTTCCACATTACAAAAAGCTCATGAACACACCGAGGAAGAACGACTTTCCACCTCGGGAAATGGGACAATCCGAGCAGCATGTGAATGCAGTATTTGTTAAAACCCTAGCCATAGCCTACTCCGTCGGGGCTGTAAACCAGTGGATAAGGGGTCATCCCTATGTTCCCCGGGTCCTATGTTCCCCGGGTCCTATGTTCCCCGTTTTTCCCAAATGGTGTCCACCCGCTATGCCGACCACCCGCAATGCCGACCTTAGGTTTAGGCGTGGGGGTGGGAGAGGTTAGGTTTTGGGTTAGGGTCTGGGGGAGGTTAGGTTTAGGCATGGGGGGAGGTTAGGTTTGGCGTGGGGGCTGGGGAAGGTTAGTGAAAAACGGGGAATATAGAACCCGGGGAACATAGAACCCGGGGAACATAGACATGATCCCGTGGATAAATAGTTTTGAACGTCATACAGCCCCCGCAAAATTTCATCACTTCAGAATTGCATAGGCTACATTTGGTCCGCTATCATTTGGAAGGTGCAGAAGAGCCGCACAACTGAATTATTTATCCCCATTCAAGTTAGCAGAAGGCTAACCACATAGCCAGCGAGGTCGTGTGGAAGTCTCTGCTGCGCAGGTCTTCCTTAACCAATCCCTAGAGACCAAGGTGTCCATGGCAACCTAACCTCACGTCACCAGGCTCTTCCCGAGGCAACCGGCCGGCACGGCAGGGCAGCCGCAGCAGTCTTGCTAGTCACAAGCACAAGCTAATGTAGCTAGCTCATGCTAGCCAGCTTCTTCACGTTAAGCAGCCAAAGTCGGCCGCTGTTTTAACTAACGTCTCATCGTCCACTGCAGTAATTAATAAGACGTTTGTTAAAGCGAAAAAAAGTCGGACGACTTTGGCTGCTTAATCTGAAGAAGCTGGCTAGCATTAGCTAGCTATGTTAGCTTTGGCTAGCTTTGTGTCTGTTTCTGTTGTGCATGACTTACAACAGCGTTAGCCAATCAGCGCCCGTGATTGGATTTTCAACCGGAGAAATATTGTTTGCACATGGCGATGCCAGACCAAGAAGAGCCAAATCCACAAGTGTGGAGTGGGCGTGGCTTCGAAGGTCTGAAGCCAGGCTAATAGACCAGGCTCTTCTCGGGGAGAAAGAGCCTCCGTTTACAAGGAATTTTGGCTCTCGGCCTTCCGTCCTAGACCCCGCGCTAGACAGGAAACAAGCAGCGGAAACAGAATAAGAAAAAAAAACAAAAAAAAACGAAAGATGGACGTACCGAACAAAGTTTTTCAAGTTCTTGTAGAAACATCGCGGATTCACAATATCACATATTTTAAGCCAATACAGAAGCTTTGCATCCGACAATTAATCGAGGAAAGTTCTTGCGTGTCTACCATACAACTTGCTACTATACAACTACTATACAGCTACTATACAACTTGTGTTGTTCTTTTTATCAGGCTCTAGCTAATGTAACCTCGCCGCATCAAGCTAACGACAACAAAGAAGATTTTTTTGGTGCACTTGTTTCCGGTACTGTTTCCTGTTTCACGCCCCTAAGGCCAAAAGCTGTGTAAAGCATGCCCAGACTAGAGAACCGCAGGAATGAGTCTGGAAGTAGGCCTATACTTTCGTGAGGGTTCGTGAGAGGAAAAGTCTAAGGGATTTAACATGGGGGTTTCGCTTAAATGCATAAAATAAGGTCTGTGGTTAACAAAAGTTTATGGGAATGCGAATTTGGGTTCAGCATGATAATCTTCACAAACGTGAATAACTTTTATGACTTTTGGAACGTAAATGCGTTTTTTTACGCGATTTTTTGAAAACGCTTCAAAAGGCATAAAAGTGATTAACGTTTGTGACGAGTATCATGCTGAACCCAAATTCGCGTTCCCATAAACTTGTTAACCACAGACCTTATTTTATGCATTTAAGTGAAATCCCCATTTTAAAACCCCATAGATTTTTCCACTGACGAACCAAATGGCGGCGATTTCTGGATAAAGCCTACAAAAATACGTCATTCCTGTGGTACTCTAAAACACCAAAGACGAAGGAGAAGAGAGCAAGCTCTCGGCAGGGAAACAGTGGATGGATGGATCATTGAGGATGGATGCCAACTGCCATAAAACACCAAAAAGAAGAAGGAGGGATGAGGAGCGGAGGAACATCCAGTATTTCCCATACATAAAGGAATTTGTGGCGGGCCGCCACAAAAGGATTTGGACCGCCACAAAAAGATGTTGACCAAAAAAAAAAAAAAATTACAGTTCACCTGAACGCAACATGCAAGATATCCGCTGAATAAGTGTCCAATAAATGTTCATGTCATTCTGGCCAATACTTCTGTTATAGCATTTCAGTCTGGAATATGGAATATCTTTCAACAATCTATGATTTAGCTGCTAAATTGTCAAATACCGCCATCTGCTCGCTACCCAGGCACTTATGTATGTACTTAACCTAACTAACTTAACCTAACTAACTATCCGGTGTGCACAACACTGTCAGCCTAAACTCCGGCTGACACCCCAAAAACCTACAATCCGCTACAGAAAAATGTATATTGTTTGTTTATTAATAATAATAATAATAATAGCTTGGATTTATATAGCGCCTTTCAAGGAACCCAAGGCCGCTTCACAGAGCACAAAAGATGACGGACACACATAGATGACAACAAAGAACAACAAAGAACAGAAAGAGACTAGCTGCCGAAGGCTGTGTTGAACAGGTGAGTTTTGAGTAGAGTTTTGAAGGTAGCCAGTGATGGGGCGTTGCGGATTTCTGCTGGGAGAGAGTTCCAAAGGGTTATTAACTGGCCCCTCGCCTTCTATCATTTCACGAAAGTGGCAAAGCAAGTTGAGTATCCCTGACCTATAGGGAGAAATTTAGTTTGTCATTGTAAACCCACAGCACAGTAATGATGACATGTTCTTCATAGATCTAGCCTTTTAATTTAAAATGTTTTAAAAAATCTCGCGGGGGCCATACCCCCGCACCCCCCTAGGGGGTCTGCGGTCCCCCACCACAAATACTCAAAATCCTGTGGGAAACACGGAACATGAGACGATGTGCTGGGTGGTGCAACTATGGGTGCAACAGCCAAGATTGAGGAGGTGTGAAAAACACTGGAAACTTGAAAGAAGAAGAACCAGGTCTAGAGTCTAGACCATCCAACTGTGAGAGGCAGCAAGGCATCCAGTCTGCTGGAAAGCCATTAGAAGAAGAAGAAGTGTCTCCAGTCTCCACCCACGTAATTTTCAAAACTGCACACTGCAGCTTTAATGTTTCTAACAGCTGTAAATTGGGGCTGATTCAGATCCAGACAGTGGCTCTGCCATAGCATAGGCCTACTATAGGCTACTGGATACATATTTAAGTGCCTAATTTTACGCTTTTATTTTGAAGACCATATCGCTACACTTCCACTCTCATTCTGGCTATTTCTGAAAGGCTTGACGCAGCTTCAGCAGCACAAGAAGCACTTTGTCTCGGTGAGAGAGAGGGGAGGGGACGTCGAGAGGAGCAAGAGGAGGAGGGGGAGGGAGATTGAATGGATTGCGCCCAGTGGCAGTGCACTTGCACCAAACACGGCCCCCAACCACAGCCTGCAAGAGGAGAGAGGAGCCCGGAGGAGAGGCCAGCAAGCTGGGTCCAGTAGGAACGGATCGGGCACAGAGAAACCCTTTCGGACTCGGTTGGGGTGCAGAGGCAGACCGGGGGGAGGGCTAGACCCAGCGTTGCCAGACGTACGATAATTATCGTATTTGTACGATAATTTCGACCTCTGTACGATGTACGATCAATAATCCCCAAATCCCCCAAATGTACGATAATTTCATCATTTTGTGACACTCAGTCGAATCCTACGTCTATCACTCTATCTGTTTATACAAAGTAAGCACAGAAAACAAATGTACCCTGACTGAATGGGAAAGCAACGCTTTATTCACTGGCTGGCTCAAAGCTGTTGCAGAGTGTTTTGTTGTTGTTGCAACGCAGGCTGAGATCACAGTGTTGAAAAATCATGCCAAGTCCAAAAAGTAGCCTGTGATCAGCCGCAGCCCACCGGACATAGGCGCGCCGAAGGCGCGCCGCGCTGGGGAGGGGGCGTACGATAATTTCACTCCAAAAACGATAATTTTGACCCTCTGGTACGATAATTCAACATTTGCCATCTGGCAACACTGGCTAGACCATTCACAGTCCGACTACGCATCGAGGCAGACTGCTGTCATGATGGTGGTGATGCACCGAGAGCACAACGCTGGATTCCTGCAGCACCTGGCTGCTGCAGAGCCCCAAACCCCGCAACCATAATCAGCACCCGGACCCCGAGCTGCTGCAAGGACGGGCTCACCCGCAAGCGCAAGCCTACAAAACTACAGACTGGACACTGATTTCCAGACGCATGCTTGAGCCAAACAAGCGGTAATACCTTGCAGCTCCATTCACACTCCACCCTGCCTAAAGGATGAGACGGGATGCAGTCTTATCTGTCCAGTATTAGCAGAGACCTTTGAGCTTTGTACCTGTTTGTCTGCGTTTTACCGCACCGCCACCGGTCTCAATGCGAATTCCCTGGATGTTTTGAGCCGCGCAAAGACAAGACGCAGCAAGGGGAAGATGTTGGTGCGATGTTACCGGGGCAAGCTGTCGGTGTGGGCCGCTCTGTGTGTGGTGGTACTCTGTTGGTTTTACGTGTTCCCCGTCTACAGGCTGCCCAGCGATAAAGAGATAGTGGACGAGGTATTGGGCCAGGGTCAAGTGTGGCAGAAGAACCAGACGGGCATCGATTTGTACAGGTCGGTGGTAGGATTCACAATGGCGTGTCCTAAAGTGGGGGCCGGGGACCCCCAGGTGTCCTCAAGGGGGTTCCTGGGGGTCCAAGGCGAAAGGAGGAATAAATAGCCTGGTATTATTTCACTTACGAATCACCTCCAGCTCTCCTACAAATCAGGTCTCAGTGTGGGCATGAGGTCAAATAAAATTAGGTTTAATGTATGATGCTGATGCTGATGATTGTTATTTGTATGTATGCCATGCATAAGAGTCCTACCCTTGTCAAAAGAACTAGCATACTATTCTATGATACTATTGTATAATTATGATAGATAGGCCTACTATATAAATATTAATATTCTACAGGAATATTATGGTAGGAGATCACTGTAAACTCGCTATTGATCACATCACAAAATCGCTAGAATTTCCTATTTGATTAAATGTTATCCAGCAGGTATTTCATGAGGGCAGTGACACTGTTCTGAAAGCAGACCTAATCACCAGAGCATGTTAGTTACAGTCCAACTGTTTTGTTTGTGTTATTCAATTTCATTCTCTTGAGAATATGAGAAAGCACAGACACAATTCTCAGAGGCAAAGCCAATTAGGATCATGCACAGGTGACACTTACAGACCAGACCAGAGGGTGCTGCCTGTGGGAGGGGGCGTCATGCTGCGTTCTGATTAGAGCAGGGGTTCCCATACTTTTTCATGCCAAGCACCCCTAAACATCTTAGCCACAGATGTCTGTTTGGTATGATTTTCATTCATATATAAATCGATTAATCATAAGAAATAACTATTCCTGTACTTGGGGACCCCCCTGAAGCCCTCATAAGCACCCCAAACCACATTGTGGGAACCTGACTGGCTTATACAGTACAATGTCCATGCTGAGCTTGAAAAAAATCAGTGGCTGTTCACGGAGTTTCCCCACATATGGTGTGGGGGATGCTGACCACTCAGCCTACAATAGCCTTTAAAGCACTGATGGCCACTCACTTCCTCTGTCCACAGGAAGCTGCTGACAGAATGCTGCGACCCACGCAGGATGTTTGCTGTGACCAAGGAGAACTCTCCGATGGGCAAGGTGCTGTGGTACGATGGAGAGTTCTACCACTCACACACTGTCAACAATGAGACCTACTCGCTCTTTGTACAGGTAGGCCTAATGAGGGGAGAGAGGGTGCTCACCACGGTGTGTGCGTGTGTGTGTGTGTGTGCTCGCACGCGCGTTGCTCACTAAATGTTATTGCATCAGTGATGTCACAGTGCCTCCTTGTGTGTGTGTGTGAGTGTGACATCACTGATCAGTCTTGTCACAATGCCTCCTTGTGTGTGTGTGTGTGTGTGTGTGTGTGTGTGTGCCCTTATGACATCACTGATAACATCACTGATGTCATCACATCATTAGCTAATTAGCCTAATTAAAAAATCCAGCTCCGTCAGGTCACCCGCACAGGTGCCCTTTACACACCCTGAAGGTTTCAGCCTGATCGCACATAAAACGGCATAGCTGTGGCAGAACACAGAACTTGAAACAAACAAACATTGCCCACATACTCAATTATATAGATGGACGTACTGTGATGTCACCCATTGGTTTTTGAACTCGTGTTTTGAAGCCTCGAGTTTGGCATTTTCACTGTCACCATTTTGGTTAAAGTGACGTGAATTTGGATGAGCTTTGGGTGTCCTGTATGTCCTCCCTGATGGTAACAGGGAGAACAGACTGTTGTGCGGGTGGGTTGGGTCCTTGATGACCTTCTTGGCTTTCCTGGGGCACCTCTGATTGTACAGTTCCTGCAGGTTGGGCAGTCTGCAGCTCGTGATGTGCTTGACCGAGGGCACCACTCTCTCCAGTGCCTTGTGGACTGTGGCGCTGCTGAACCAGGCGGTGAAGCTGCCTGTCAGCAGGCTCTCTATGGTGCCTCTGTAGAAGTCTCTGAGGATTGTGGCCTTACTCCAAACTTATTTAGCCGTCTGAGGCCGGAGAGGCCTGTGGATGGCCCATGTCAGGTGCTGGTGGATGCTGACTCCCAGGTATTTGAATTGGCCCACCGTCTCCACCGCTGTCCCGTAGATGGTGACTGCGGTGCCGCCTCCCTTCCTGTTCTCCACGATGATCTCCTTGGTTTTGGAGACATTCAGGGAGAGGTGATTAGCATGGCACCACTGTTCCAGGCCACTCACCTCTTTCCTGTAGGCCGTCTTGTCGTTGATGGAGATCAGCCCCACCACCACCGCACCACTGCGAACTTCACAATGGTGTTTGAGGCCTGAGTTGCTGTGCAGTCGTGGGTGTAGAGGTCATACCAGACGGGGCTGGAGACGCAGCCACAGGGTGCGGGAGGGCCGGAGGGGGTGGGAGCACGGGAGGGGGCGGTGGGGTGGGGGGTGAGGGGGGTTTGTTCATTGGCAGGGGCGGGGATATTACTTGGGTGGCTGGCAGAGGGGTCGAATCTGGCATAGAATGCATTCAGTTTGCACTAGCGCCTCTTCTGGTCGGTCGGGGTGCCTGTTCGTTGCGGAAGGGAACTGGTGGGAATCCTACCGGTGAAGCTCCCGCTGTTGCGTGAAAAGAAGCCGCTGGCTACTGCGCTGCCATGTCTCGGACGAAGCACGGTGCTAGTCTCAGCTCTCCCCAGATCGGAAGAGGGTGGAGCAGCGACCAGGGCAGCAGAGGGAAAAATTGACCAAGTATAATGGGGGAGAAAATGGGGGGGAAATCGGAAAAACATAATAATAATAATAATAATAATAATAATAATAATAATAACAACAATAACAATAATAATAAAGAGAGAGAATGCATTCAGTTAATCTGGGAGGCTGCGTGAGGTGTTTGGGGTTGGCTGCCCTGCACTTTCCCCTTGAAGGCTGTGGCAGCATGCATGACCATCCATCCATAGTTGCCTTGGGTTGTTTGTGTCGAGTTTGTGCTCCATACGTTTGCCAAACTCTCTTTTTGGCTGTTTGATGGTTGTCCTTACTCCTTAAGCTGTGTTCACACAGAGATATTTATTTTTCTCTCTGTCGCTCGATTCAACCCTTTGGAATCGCTCTGTCGCTGTGTTTAAATTGCTTGTCAACAGGCACAATAACTGACATCTGGGGGCTATAACGTTACGCAATGTCATGATGTTTGTCCACTACGAGCCACCGTAGTTATTTACAAGCTAAATAACTATCAGCGTGCTCCTAACGCAAGCTCTGTACCGGTAGTACAGACTTCACTTCATGTCAGCTGTCAGCCTGTCAATCAGCTGTCAATGCGGTTTGTTGCCACACAATAAACCAGCGGTTTGTTCCAAGCCAGTGATCCTTGACTCACTCTCACACGGCAGCCAATCAGCGTTGAACAGCGAGCGACTGATGCCAGCGAAATTTCGCTCAAGTTGGGATATTTCATCTTGGGCGACGAGTGAATTTTCGCCCTATCGCTCTGTCTCTGTCGCTCGGACGCCCAGCGATTTTTCTCCCCGGCGAATATACACTCAATCGCTCGTTTGCATTGACTTTGTATGTAAATGCCAGCGAAAAACATTAATAGGTCGGTGTGAAAGCACCTTTAGTGTGTAAGGTGCCTGTTTGTGCAAATCCTGCGATCCAGATGTGTGGGCAGTGGTTCTTGCATGGAGGGCTGCACGTACATCTCTGTTGATCCATTACTTCTTGGTACTATCTGTTCTCTGCATGTTCTAATGAAGCTGCTAACTGTGTCTGCGGAATTGTTCAGATTTCCTGCAGCCTTGAACGTCTCCCAGTCCACGTGATCAAAACAGTCCTGCAGGGTGGCTTCTGATTCATCTGCATTCGTGAGCATCTCTGGTGTGCGTGCATGAGTGCGTGCAAGAGTGCATGTTTCTCATACCTCTCAGTGTATTTGCATGTAAGCCATTTTTGGGTCATTTTCACATGGTAGTAGTGATACCTACATTGCAGTGACTTTGCAGTATGGTTAGGTAGCAGAAGGTCAGCAAGTGGGATTTTATTTTAGAAAGCTGAAAAAAGAATAAATGAAATAATAGCGATTGAGGGCACTCTTATTCAGAATGCCCTACAGACTTACAAGGGCATTCATTCTCAGTGTTGGACGGCGGTCCCACTGGGCAGTGGGCACATGTCCTTCTGCCTGTCTGTGTCTCATAGCCTATTTGCAGCTAACCACAGCCCCAGCATAATCGCTAAGCTCTGTGGTCACTCAAAACTCTTCAGCAGGTGTAATAATTATTGACTATAAAGGATCAAACCAGTCATGAGAATCCCTTTAATTAACTATGCTCACATGGTTGTAAACACTGCATTGTTGGCAGGGTTGGGGAGTAACAGAATACATGTATTTAAATAAAATTTCCTCTAAAATTCATATGAGGCATGCACTTCTCATAAACAGATTTTTTTTTATGTGCAACAATTTGTGTGCGCGCAGTGCACCTGCCACACACCACAAGACCAGTCAGACATGTTGGAGGACCTGTCAGGACATAACACAGAACGTGTTGTCATGCTGCGAGCTGAGATCATCTGGAGATTCTTGGCTCATGAGGAATTGTTGTATCCGTCATAGTAGCTAGGTTAAAAGACTACACTGACTTTTGGGAGGGATTTGGCCCATTTGGTTATCTTAGGTTATCTTGGGTGTTAAAATAAAAACACTGAAACTGGAGCCCACGCAGTGTGCAAGCTTTTTATTCATTTTTTACCATTGGTTATCTTACCCATTAACTGAGGATTGGCAACAAACTCATCTCTGGTAGATACTATAGCTCTGTAGATGATGCAGATGATGTTTGTGATCATGAGTGAAGAGCATTATTATTATAATTATTATTATTAGCAAAGTATTAACCTTTTACATAAACCAAAGTTGGTTTTGGTTTTCATTCTGATGCCTAGATTTAGAATCAGTGAAAACAGAATGTCAGTCCTCATCATTACTGGAGTCCATTATGAATCGAAAGCTTTCTGGCTATTAGCTCACTTCCAGTCCCCTAAACAAGCCTCTCCCATGTGCACCAGACAGTTATCTACCAGATACACAAAGATGCATTTTGGTGCCAATCCTCTCTAATATTCAGATATTGGAAAACAAGCAAGAGAGATAGATGCTCTCAGCACCGCCATGGCTGCATTATAAACCATTTGAACCACATTTACACCCACATAATTACTTATTTGATTATTTTTCACTCAGAGATCCACATACCTCCCCGCCCCAGCCCCTTTCATATGCTATGTCCTCTGCATGAATGAAAGTAAGTAATACCAGATGGTGGAAAATGATTTTCTCCTTGTCAGCGGAATATGACACTGTTGAGGGGGCTGTGGGATTTGACAAGGATCCTAGTTGATCCATAATAGAGGATGGGGGTGGTGTGTGTAAGGGGTGTGCTTGTGCTGGAGCACACACACACACACACACACACACACACACACACACACACACACACACACACACACACACACACACACACACACACACACACACACACACACACACACACACACTCTGAGGATAAAGGATTACTGGAAGATTGTTAGCAGTGAGGGTAGTTACTAATAGGATTGGAGAGAGGATATGAGACATAGCATACAGGATGCAACTTATGAGACACGTAGAGGTCTACACAATGCACGTATGAAAGAGACGCCACGCACTCTCCTCTTTCGCTTTCATTTATTTCTCTTATAACTCCTGCGTTTTTCGCTTTCACTCGGCCCAGAACAACTGAATTGGGAGCGGCTGTTCTTTAGAGAACAAGTAGAGGAGTTATAGTTGGAGAGGTGCTAAGGGGGAAATATTAAAATAAACACACACATGGTACACTTCTTAAACAAACCATATCTTTTACATCCGTCAGTGTACCACCTTTGTATTTTGTGTCATGACACTAGTCAGCCATGCCGACTTCTGCAGTTACATTTTCATCTCCATGGTTATCACACAACAAGAATACAGCACCATGCACTGTATTTACAGTATTTATCCCACTGTATTGCCGTCATCTAAATGACATTTCCTGGGTAATTCTATCGATTTCAGCAGCCGAGAGTCAACCGTCAAAGTGAACTCAACTCCGGTTGCTGTGAGATCATTAGCAGTTGGTTGTGTTCTTCCTCTTCCCATCTAGAGGAGGTGTTAATGGTTTGGAGGAGAGATGGAAAAAGCCATACCCCTCCCTCCCTCCCTCCCTCTCTCTCTCCCCTGGCGAAGTTGGGGGGAGAGCTGGAATTGGATTGGCTCCAAGCTACCGCTCCCCCCCCCCTCTGCTTTGCCTAGAGAGGATGCTGTGTAGTACAAAAAGGGACCTAATGTTGTGTGTTCCGTGTGTGTGTGTGTGTGTGTGTGCGCGCGCGCGTGCCCGTGTGTGTGTGTGTGGGTGTAGAGGAGGTGTAAAGGACAAGATGGGACATGGTTGCATAAGTGTTTTTGCATACTGGGCGGTATTTAATTTGACCCTAATTTGAAGACATGAACTGTGTGCAAGAAGAGGCATGTTCATTCAGTGTATGGAGGAAGGGGGAAGTGAGGTTGACGAAATAAACAAATCAGAATATGAGGAGAAAAGGGCTGTGCTAAATCGAGGTGTGTGTGTGTGTGTGGGGGGGGGGGTGGATATGTAGTGCGCACAATGTATGTACAGTATATGTAGGCTGCACAATCAATAAAAATGTCAGGGGGAGGGCAACTGGGGGGAATAGCGTAGTCCTCCCACATGTTACATCCTGCCGGTGAAAAGAAGTGGCTGGCTGTATTGGAGGAAGCATGTTCTAGTCTACGGCTCTCCCCAGATCGGCAGAGGGGGTGGAGCAATGACCGGGACAGCAGGGGGGAATTGGTTAAGTACAACTAGGCAGAAAATAGGAGAGGGGAAAAATAAAAATAAAAGACAAATGTGTGTCAAAATACCATTTTAAATTTAATATTGTCGTGGCCTACACATCATATTCTACAGACTTAAAGGCCGGCTTTACCGTGGGGAATATGAATATATATTAAATCTCACGCCCCTAAGGTTTTCAAATCCGTTGAAATTTTTGAAATTGGTTGTTTCCCGCCAGAGATATCACCAGAAATCCACTCTGTGTGGAGGGGGGGGGGTGGTGGAGGGGAGGGGCGGGTGAGGGGACCCGAAATACTACATTTCCCACAATGCACTGGGCTCGCGTGGCCTTCGTTTTCATGCCCACCCCTCAGGCATTTGGCTGATATCAAACTCCAGTAGGTGGCGGTAATGCACATATATGTTTGCCAACCGCCATAAAACTCAAAGAAGAAGAAGAAGAAGAAGGCTTCGACAATAAAAGATACAAAGAAGAAGAAATAAATCGAAAATAAAATTGCCTCCAAATTGCACCAAATGTAAACGGTAGTATATATGTCGGGAGATGTCTTCATAAAAAAAAATTCATGCATTTTAAGGCATTTTCGTAGGAGTTACGCGCATCTGATGTTGTAACTATTTTCTGTAAAAATGTGTAAAAATGGGTACATTGCTCAGCGTTGATTTCGTTACTTCAACTCACCTACTACTAGATGTAAAATTTGACGAGCTTTCCAATGCCGCCAGTCTCGTGTCTTTTGGTGCTTCCGTTCCAGAGATATGGTCTCTTGGCAAGGAGCTATGGAAAGCTAACCTAGCTACAGTATGCTATGCGGGTGGACAAGATGGCTGCCTTTTGCTTTTCGTCGAGAGCTCTGAAGGGGCGTGGAGGACCTCTAGAGGCGGGACCATGGCTCACAAGACTGTAGTTCATAGGCGCTCGAGTTCCGCAAGCGGGGAGGGAAGCCGGGTGACGCGTAACGCGTCATCCGGCTTCCCTAAAAATGTGAGAGATGCCTGATAGGTCAGGCAGTGAAGCTCCAATTTCAAAATATTTAAACGGATTCTAAAACCTTAGGGGCGTGAGATTGATATATATTCATATTCCCCACGGTAAAGCCGTCCTTTAAGAAAACATCTTTGTAGGTACAGATCCCCCCAAAAATAACACCATAATCATTTTAGCATGTTTTCCAATTAAGATTATGTGAAAATTATCATTCATCAATTGTAATATCAGTCAAAATAATCACAAGGCTTTTTTCAAAATCATGCAGCAAATTTAACCCAACTAAACTGAAAATTGAGTGACCTTTTTACTGAAATAGTAGCTACCCAGGCAATTTTTAATACTAATGTAAGTGTTTATGTTCTAAAACCATATATACCATATATTATATATATATGGTATACCAGGCTCCATCTGGGCCCTTCTTGATCTAACTTCGTTCTCTCTCTTTCCTTATAAAAAAAACTAAAAAAAAAAAACTAACCTAAACTTGTACCACTGTTCCTTCAGAAGTTGTAGTTGTCATAGACTGTGCTCCATAGTTGATTGCTCTATTGCTGACAAAAAATGTGTTATTGTAAGTCGCTTTGGATAAAAGCGTCTGCCAAATGACGTAATGTAATGTAATGTAATGTATTATAGTAAGAAGACAGATAACTTCACGTTTTACGCATCCTTTTGTGTTGCATTACATCACTTTGAGAGCGTGTGTGTGTCTTCTGTGTCATGTGACCTCACTCTTCATTCACTAACAAAGACAAAGCCACTATGAGATGTATTTAGATGGTTTATTCAGGGCAGGAGGGCTTGAGAATGGAGGGATGAATGGAGATGGATTGAGTGTGTTGGGGTTGATGGTTAGCCGGAGGAACCAGGAGACTGAGATTCAGGGTTGAATGTCTTGGGGTCGATGGTTAGCTCAAGGAACCAGGAGATTGAGAGTCAGGGTTGAATGCTGATGGGGAGTCTTCTTGGCTCCATCATATCCCCTGTGATTCCTATACTCGAGACAAGCGTAAATTCTCTCTCTCTCTCTCTCTCTCTCTCTCTCTCTCTCTCTCTCTCTCTCTCTCTCTCTCTCTCTCTCTCTCTCTCTCTCTGCCAATTCAGTTCAAAGAGCATTATTGACATGATGTACATGTGCACATGTTGCCAAAGCAATGCATAGATACAAACACACATAATCTCTCTGCAATTCGTCTTGACGAACTATGAAATATGCATTATGTACACTGTGAAACAACATTTTATTTGTCACTCACTACGCCCGAACAATTAATCGAAATCGCAATATGGCCTACTGCAATTTCCAAATCGCAGGAGGCGCAATATTTGTTCAAGGCTAAATGTGTCTAAATACCATCACAAATCAGATCACAATTGCAGTATCAGCAATTAGATAGATTTTTCAAAAGCATTCAGCCCAGCCCTGCTGCACTGGGAGAGGAGAGCATGGGTTTGGGAGGGTGGGATGAGAGAACTGAGACTTACGACAGAACAGAGAGAAAAGGTTGTGGTTAGGCACGTATAAGTAGGGTGGGAGCAGGAAATTGAATGTGTGCTTGAGATGTGGTCTTGTCTTCCCGAACTTTGGTTATATTAATAACTTCATTTAAATATTTCATGTTCACACACAGGCTGAGTATGTTTTTTTTATTGTTATTTATTTTGCTTCATGTTAGCTATTTCTTTGTGTTCAGACTTTAGACCAATATTATGCCATGTCACTCTACAGATTTGTGCCTTGAATTTTAAAGTCCCTGGAAACCAAAATCCACAAAAACGTTCTAACTATGTTATTTAGGATCTTATGTTAGTAATTGTGTGTCTCCGAAATTATTATACATTACTTTCAACCCAAAGCCTTAAAATCGACACTTTTCTACAAGATTCTACAAGATACTTCCTCATTGAAGAGAGCAGTGCGCGAGGTGCTAAAATGCAGGAGCTTATGACGTCATAAGCTCTATATAACCTTTGTACACGCGCAACCCGCAGTCCCGCACATTCTGCCTTCATCTCTCTTCAGAGTTCTAGTGGTCCCACACCTTTTTGCAGCTAGCTAACTACGCATTGCGTCAACACAAAGGCTCTTTTAAGAACCAACATTTATCTATCTATCTGTCTATCTATCTGTCTATCTGTCTATCTGCGAGTTTATCGCTACTTCTATCTTCTTCTATCGTTACTCGTCGGCGGTGTGTAGGAACCTTGAGAGGGAAAGCTCTCTACTCTGCCTGCGAGGGCACAGCGCTGCTGTGTGCTGTGTGTGTGGTGTGTGTGTGCGCGCGTGCAGACAGATAAGATAGATAGACAGATGACCGTCAGTCAGTACGCTATGAGCGGGGCAACGCGCGAACACACACACACACACACACACACACACACACACACACACACACACACACACCATCTCTCTCTTTCTCTCTTCTCCTTCGAGAGAGAGAGAGACAGAGAATTTTCCCTGCTGCAGACGGGACACGCCCACACAGTCCGCGGGAGAAAATACACTCTAAAAAATAATTGATTCTCATTACTTTTGCCATGGCTGTCAAACCTAAATTTATATACTTTGCGACGTTCATCATCGTTCAAATTTGGCTGGTGGCTTATTAACATAGGCCCCTGTGATGTGATGAACTCAAAATGCTAAATAATAATAAAATATTTCTGGTTTCCAGGGACTTTAATGTTTTTTCATGGAAATGTACTGGTAGGTGTTTTTCTCTGTGCCTTGCCCTGTCCAAGGTTGCGGTGCGGTGGCACCCTGTTGCATTGTGTGTGTATGTGTGTGTGTGTGTGTGTGTGTGTGTGTGTGTTTGTGTGTGTGTGTGTGTGTGTGTGTGTATGTGTGTGTGTGTGTGTGTCCATCTCATCCTTGCAAGGCTTATTTTTAGGAGGTAGTGGTTGCACTTTCTGTACAAGCCTATCTTGTGGGCACTTGGGTGAGTCTGTGCATATGAGAAAGAGTAAGACCGAGACAGAGAGGAGAGGAAGAAGAGAGAGAGAGAGAGAGAGAGAGAAAGAAGGTAACTAGTATTTAGTGGGTTACACACACTACACTCAACAACACTCACACACACGGCACGCAGCACCACGCACACCGCACGCACGCACGCACGCCTCACGCACGCACGCACGCACACACACACACACCACACACACACCACACACACACACCACACACACACCACACACACCACACCACCACACACACACACACACACACCACCCACCCACACACTACCAGTGCTGTGAATCCGGCCTGCCTGGACATGGACAGTTGCAGTGTATATCTGGGCACCTGCCAAGGAATGTGCCAATTATGGCACTGCTTGATAATTAGTGTTAAACCAATGGTTCAAACAGAGCATCTGTATACTATACTCATACTGTACAGTAACTTCCCTGATGCTTTGTGTCTTTCCCCATGCTCATTGTATCTAGTTCTCCTTTCAGTTGTACAGTAATTATATTTTGAATATATATTTGTATATTCAAATGCAGTGATGTGGGTAGAGATGAGAAAATATTGTTGCTCAGTCCTGATACTCATGACTACACATTTTACTGTAGACTAGGGCTGGGCCGTATATCGATGTAGCAGTATATCGATATATTGATATCGTGATATGAGACTAAGATATCGTCTTAGATTTTGGATATCGTAATGTGTTGTCTTTTCCTGGTTTTGAAGGCTGCATTACAGTGAAGTGATGCAATTTTCTGAACTTACCAGACTGTTCTATTATTTAACTTTACCCACTCAGTCATTATATCCACATTACTAATGATTATTGATCAAAAATCTCATTGTGTAAATATTTTGTGGAAGTACCAATAGTCATCACTAAAATATTATCGCAATATGGATGTTGGTATATGGTCAGTCAAGTAGTCTTGTTTTGTTGTGCATGTGACATCTCACATGTGGCTTTGACTTTTACAACTGAACATTTAGCGCACTTAGTAGAAAATACTCAGATGTTTATCATGTCGCGCTATTCAGCCTAAAAATACGGAGATATGATTTTTTTTGCCCGTATTGCCCAGCCCTATTGTAGACCTAGTGTTGTTTCATATTGTGATACTGACAGAGGGAAGAATACTAATATTTGTGGAAAGCCCTTGTTATAGCCTAGCCTAGCCACTGATCATACATCATACTGAGCAAACCAAACCGAAATCTGCGAAACCAGTCAAGAAATTGAAGTCCAGAAAAGGTATAAAGTTGGGTCAGATTATTATTAGGTTTCCTGAATTAAAGTTTGACTATGTGTTACCGCAATAAGCGTCCCCCCACTCAGGTTTTAGCCCTGGCCCGGCTCACTGGTTCCCCCCCTTGCTTGGTGTGCTGTTAGCAAGGTTATTGTTTGCTCTGACTCAACCCCCCGTCACGGTCCAGCAGAGACCCTGGGGCAAGTAGAGGTGTGTGTGTTGTGTGTGTGTGTGTGTGTGCATGTGTGTGTGTGCGTGCGTGCGTGTGTTGTGTGTTGCATGTGTGTGTGTGCATGTGTGTGTGTGTGTGTGTGTGTGTGTGTGTGTGTGTGTGTGCGCGGTGCGCACGTGTGTGTGTGTGTTGTGCGTGCGTGTGTGTGTATGCATGTGTGTGTTCTCTCAAATGTGTGCACTCCAATGGGAATAATGAGGACAATTGTTTCTCCGCCAGGAGTCTCACTTCTCATCCGTGCCTCTGACTGAAATACAGCCAGGTCTGACAGAAAGCAGAATACTGTATGTTCAGGTGTGACAGAAAGCAGAATACTGTATGTTCAGGTCTGACAGAAAGCAGAATACTGTATGTTCATGGTCTGACAGAAAGCAGAATACTGTATGTTCAGGTCTGACAGAAAGCAGAATACTGTATGTTCAGGTCTGACAGAAAGCAGAATACTGTATGTTCAGGTGTGACAGAAAGCAGAATACTGTATGTTCAGGTGTGACAGAAAGCAGAATACTGTATGTTCAGGTGTGACAGAAGCAGAATACTGTATGTTCAGGTCTGACAGAAAGCAGAATACTGTATGTTCAGGTCTGACAGAAAGCAGAATACTGTATGTTCAGGTGTGACAGAAAGCAGAATACTGTATGTTCAGGTGTGACAGAAAGCAGAATACTGTATGTTCAGGTCTGACAGAAAGCAGAATACTGTATGTTCAGGTGTGACAGAAAGCAGAATACTGTATGTTCAGGTCTGACAGAAAGCAGTATACTGTATGTTCAGGTGTGACAGAAAGCAGAATACTGTATGTTCAGGTCTGACAGAAAGCAGAATACTGTATGTTCAGGTCTGACAGAAAGCAGAATACTGTATGTTCAGGTCTGACAGAAAGCAGAATACTGTATGTTCAGGTGTGACAGAAAGCAGAATACTGTATGTTCAGGTCTGACAGAAAGCAGAATACTGTATGTTCAGGTCTGACAGAAAGCAGAATACTGTATGTTCAGGTCTGACAGAAAGCAGAATACTGTATGTTCAGGTCTGACAGAAAAGCAGAATACTGTATGTTCAGGTGTGACAGAAAGCAGAATACTGTATGTTCAGGTGTGACAGAAAGCAGAATACTGTATGTTCAGGTCTGACAGAAAGCAGAATACTGTATGTTCAGGTGTGACAGAAAGCAGAATACTGTATGTTCAGGTCTGACAGAAAGCAGAATACTGTATGTTCAGGTCTGACAGAAAGCAGAATACTGTATGTTCAGGTGTGACAGAAAGCAGAATACTGTATGTTCAGGTCTGACAGAAAGCAGAATACTGTATGTTCAGGTCTGACAGAAAGCAGAATACTGTATGTTCAGGTCTGACAGAAAGCAGAATACTGTATGTTCAGGTGTGACAGAAAAGCAGAATACTGTATGTTCAGGTGTGACAGAAAGCAGAATACTGTATGTTCAGGTCTGACAGAAAGCAGAATACTGTATGTTCAGGTGCTGACAGAAAGCAGAATACTGTATGTTCAGGTCTGACAGAAAGCAGAATACTGTATGTTCAGGTGTGACAGAAAGCAGAATACTGTATGTTCAGGTCTGACAGAAAGCAGAATACTGTATGTTCAGGTGTGACAGAAAGCAGAATACTGTATGTTCAGGTCTGACAGAAAGCAGAATACTGTATGTTCAGGTCGTGACAGAAAGCAGAATACTGTATGTTCAGGTCTGACAGAAAGCAGAATACTGTATGTTCAGGTGTGACAGAAAGCAGAATACTGTATGTTCAGGTGTGACAGAAAGCAGAATACTGTATGTTCAGGTCTGACAGAAAGCAGAATACTGTATGTTCAGGTCTGACAGAAAGCAGAATACTGTATGTTCAGGTCTGACAGAAAGCAGAATACTGTATGTTCAGGTGTGACAGAAAGCAGAATACTGTATGTTCAGGTCTGACAGAAAGCAGAATACTGTATGTTCAGGTCTGACAGAAAGCAGAATACTGTATGTTCAGGTCTGACAGAAAGCAGAATACTGTATGTTCAGGTCTGACAGAAAGCAGAATACTGTATGTTCAGGTCTGACAGAAAGCAGAATACTGTATGTTCAGGTGTGACAGAAAGCAGAATACTGTATGTTCAGGTGCTGACAGAAAGCAGAATACTGTATGTTCAGGTCTGACAGAAAGCAGAATACTGTATGGTTCAGGTCTGACAGAAAGCAGAATACTGTATGTTCAGGTCTGACAGAAAGCAGAATACTGTATGTTCAGGTCTGACAGAAAGCAGAATACTGTATGTTCAGGTCTGACAGAAAGCAGAATACTGTATGTTCAGGTCTGACAGAAAGCAGAATACTGTATGTTCAGGTCTGACAGAAAGCAGAATACTGTATGTTCAGGCTAGACAGAAAGCAGAATACTGTATGTTCAGGTGTGACAGAAAGCAGAATACTGTATGTTCAGGTCTGACAGAAAGCAGAATACTGTATGTTCAGGTCTGAAAGAAAGCAGAATACTGTATGTTCAGGTGTGACAGAAAGCAGAATACTGTATGTTCAGGTGTGACAGAAAGCAGAATACTGTATGTTCAGGTCTGACAGAAAGCAGAATACTGTATGTTCAGGTGTGACAGAAAGCAGAATACTGTATGTTCAGGTCTGACAGAAAGCAGAATACTGTATGTTCAGGTGTGACAGAAAGCAGAATACTGTATGTTCAGGTCTGACAGAAAGCAGAATACTGTATGTTCAGGTGTGACAGAAAGCAGAATACAGTATGTTCAGGTCTGACAGAAAGCAGAATACTGTATGTTCAGGTCTGACAGAAAGCAGAATACTGTATGTTCAGGTGTGACAGAAAGCAGAATACTGTATGTTCAGGTGTGACAGAAAGCAGAATACAGTATGTTCAGGTGTGACAGAAAGCAGAATACTGTATGTTCAGGTGTGACAGAAAGCAGAATACTGTATGTTCAGGTCTGAAAGAAAGCAGAATACTGTATGTTCAGGTGTGACAGAAAGCAGAATACTGTATGTTCAGGTCTGAAGAAAGCAGAATACTGTATGTTCAGGTGTGACAGAAAGCAGAATACTGTATGTTCAGGTGTGACAGAAAGCAGAATACTGTATGTTCAGGTCTGACAGAAAGCAGAATACTGTATGTTCAGGTGTGACAGAAAGCAGAATACTGTATGTTCAGGTGTGACAGAAAGCAGAATACTGTATGTTCAGGTGTGACAGAAAGCAGAATACTGTATGTTCAGGTCTGACAGAAAGCAGAATACTGTATGTTCAGGTCTGAAAGAAAGCAGAATACTGTATGTTCAGGTGTGACAGAAAGCAGAATACTGTATGTTCAGGTCTGACAGAAAGCAGAATACTGTATGTTCAGGTCTGACAGAAAGCAGAATACTGTATGTTCAGGTCTGACAGAAAGCAGAATACTGTATGTTCAGGTCTGACAGAAAGCAGAATACTGTATGTTCAGGTGTGACAGAAAGCAGAATACTGTATGTTCAGGTGTGACAGAAAGCAGAATACTGTATGTTCAGGTCTGACAGAAAGCAGAATACTGTATGTTCAGGTCTGACAGAAAGCAGAATACTGTATGTTCAGGTCTGAAAGAAAGCAGAATACTGTATGTTCAGGTGTGACAGAAAGCAGAATACTGTATGTTCAGGTCTGACAGAAAGCAGAATACTGTATGTTCAGGTCTGACAGAAAGCAGAATACTGTATGTTCAGGTCTGACAGAAAGCAGAATACTGTATGTTCAGGTGTGACAGAAAGCAGAATACTGTATGTTCAGGTGTGACAGAAAGCAGAATACTGTATGTTCAGGTCTGACAGAAAGCAGAATACTGTATGTTCAGGTCTGACAGAAAGCAGAATACTGTATGTTCAGGTCTGACAGAAAGCAGAATACTGTATGTTCAGGTGTGACAGAAAGCAGAATACTGTATGTTCAGGTCTGACAGAAAGCAGAATACTGTATGTTCAGGTCTGAAAGAAAGCAGAATACTGTATGTTCAGGTGTGACAGAAAGCAGAATACTGTATGTTCAGGTCTGACAGAAAGCAGAATACTGTATGTTCAGGTGTGACAGAAAGCAGAATACTGTATGTTCAGGTCTGACAGAAAGCAGAATACTGTATGTTCAGGTGTGACAGAAAGCAGAATACTGTATGTTCAGGTCTGAAAGAAAGCAGAATACTGTATGTTCAGGTCTGACAGAAAGCAGAATACTGTATGTTCAGGTCTGACAGAAAGCAGAATACTGTATGTTCAGGTCTGACAGAAAGCAGAATACAGTATGTTCAGGTGTGACAGAAAGCAGAATACTGTATGTTCAGGTGTGACAGAAAGCAGAATACTGTATGTTCAGGTGTGACAGAAAGCAGAATACTGTATGTTCAGGTCTGAAAGAAAGCAGAATACTGTATGTTCAGGTGTGACAGAAAGCAGAATACTGTATGTTCAGGTCTGAAAGAAAGCAGAATACTGTATGTTCAGGTGTGACAGAAAGCAGAATACTGTATGTTCAGGTCTGACAGAAAGCAGAATACTGTATGTTCAGGTGTGACAGAAAGCAGAATACTGTATGTTCAGGTCTGACAGAAAGCAGAATACTGTGTGTTCAGGTGTGACAGAAAGCAGAATACTGTATGTTCAGGTCTGAAAGAAAGCAGAATACTGTATGTTCAGGTCTGACAGAAAGCAGAATACTGTATGTTCAGGTCTGACAGAAAGCAGAATACTGTATGTTCAGGTCTGACAGAAAGCAGAATACTGTATGTTCAGGTCTGAAAGAAAGCAGAATACTGTATGTTCAGGTCTGACAGAAAGCAGAATACTGTATGTTCAGGTCTGACAGAAAGCAGAATACTGTATGTTCAGGTCTGACAGAAAGCAGAATACTGTATGTTCAGGTCTGACAGAAAGCAGAATACTGTATGTTCAGGTCTGACAGAAAGCAGAATACTGTATGTTCAGGTGTGACAGAAAGGAGAATACTGTATGTTCAGGTCTGACAGAAAGCAGAATACTGTATGTTCAGGTCTGACAGAAAGCAGAATACTGTATGTTCAGGTCTGACAGAAAGCAGAATACTGTATGTTCAGGTCTGACAGAAAGCAGAATACTGTATGTTCAGGTCTGACAGAAAGCAGAATACTGTATGTTCAGGTGTGACAGAAAGCAGAATACTGTATGTTCAGGTGTGACAGAAAGCAGAATACTGTATGTTCAGGTCTGACAGAAAGCAGAATACTGTATGTTCAGGTCTGACAGAAAGCAGAATACTGTATGTTCAGGTCTGACAGAAAGCAGAATACTGTATGTTCAGGTGTGACAGAAAGCAGAATACTGTATGTTCAGGTCTGACAGAAAGCAGAATACTGTATGTTCAGGTGTGACAGAAAGCAGAATACTGTATGTTCAGGTCTGACAGAAAGCAGAATACTGTATGTTCAGGTCTGACAGAAAGCAGAATACTGTATGTTCAGGTGTGACAGAAAGGAGAATACTGTATGTTCAGGTCTGACAGAAAGCAGAATACTGTATGTTCAGGTGTGACAGAAAGCAGAATACTGTATGTTCAGGTCTGACAGAAAGCAGAATACTGTATGTTCAGGTGTGACAGAAAGCAGAATACTGTATGTTCAGGTCTGACAGAAAGCAGAATACTGTATGTTCAGGTCTGACAGAAAGCAGAATACTGTATGTTCAGGTCTGACAGAAAGCAGAATACTGTATGTTCAGGTCTGACAGAAAGCAGAATACTGTATGTTCAGGTCTGACAGAAAGCAGAATACTGTATGTTCAGGTGTGACAGAAAGGAGAATACTGTATGTTCAGGTCTGACAGAAAGCAGAATACTGTATGTTCAGGTGTGACAGAAAGCAGAATACTGTATGTTCAGGTCTGACAGAAAGGAGAATACTGTATGTTCAGGTCTGACAGAAAGCAGAATACTGTATGTTCAGGTCTGACAGAAAGCAGAATACTGTATGTTCAGGTCTGACAGAAAGCAGAATACTGTATGTTCAGGTCTGACAGAAAGCAGAATACTGTATGTTCAGGTGTGACAGAAAGCAGAATACTGTATGTTCAGGTGTGACAGAAAGCAGAATACTGTATGTTCAGGTCTGACAGAAAGCAGTATACTGTATGTTCAGGTCTGACAGAAAGCAGAATACTGTATGTTCAGGTCTGACAGAAAGCAGAATACTGTATGTTCAGGTCTGACAGAAAGCAGAATACTGTATGTTCAGGTCTGACAGAAAGCAGAATACTGTATGTTCAGGTCTGACAGAAAGCAGAATACTGTATGTTCAGGTGCTGACAGAAAGCAGAATACTGTATGTTCAGGTGTGACAGAAAGCAGAATACTGTATGTTCAGGTCTGACAGAAAGCAGAATACTGTATGTTCAGGTCTGACAGAAAGCAGAATACTGTATGTTCAGGTCTGACAGAAAGCAGAATACTGTATGTTCAGGTCTGACAGAAAGCAGAATACTGTATGTTCAGGTCTGACAGAAAGCAGAATACTGTATGTTCAGGTGTGACAGAAAGCAGAATACTGTATGTTCAGGTCTGACAGAAAGCAGAATACTGTATGTTCAGGTCTGACAGAAAGCAGAATACTGTATGTTCAGGTCTGACAGAAAGCAGAATACTGTATGTTCAGGTCTGACAGAAAGCAGAATACTGTATGTTCAGGTCTGACAGAAAGCAGAATACTGTATGTTCAGGTCTGACAGAAAGCAGAATACTGTATGTTCAGGTGTGACAGAAAGCAGAATACTGTATGTTCAGGTCTGACAGAAAGCAGAATACTGTATGTTCAGGTGTGACAGAAAGCAGAATACTGTATGTTCAGGTCTGACAGAAAGCAGAATACTGTATGTTCAGGGTCTGAGACAGAAAGCAGAATACTGTATGTTCAGGTCTGACAGAAAGCAGAATACTGTATGTTCAGGTCTGACAGAAAGCAGAATACTGTATGTTCAGGTCTGACAGAAAGCAGAATACTGTATGTTCAGGTGTGACAGAAAGCAGAATACTGTATGTTCAGGTCTGACAGAAAGCAGAATACTGTATGTTCAGGTGTGACAGAAAGCAGAATACTGTATGTTCAGGTCTGACAGAAAGCAGAATACTGTATGTTCAGGTGTGACAGAAAGCAGAATACTGTATGTTCAGGTCTGACAGAAAGCAGAATACTGTATGTTCAGGTCTGACAGAAAGCAGAATACTGTATGTTCAGGTGTGACAGAAAGCAGAATACAGTATGTTCAGGTCTGACAGAAAGCAGAATACTGTATGTTCAGGTCTGACAGAAAGCAGAATACTGTATGTTCAGGTGTGACAGAAAGCAGAATACTGTATGTTCAGGTCTGACAGAAAGCAGAATACTGTATGTTCAGGTGTGACAGAAAGCAGAATACTGTATGTTCAGGTGTGACAGAAAGCAGAATACAGTATGTTCAGGTCTGACAGAAAGCAGAATACTGTATGTTCAGGTCTGACAGAAAGCAGAATACTGTATGTTCAGGTCTGACAGAAAGCAGAATACTGTATGTTCAGGTCTGACAGAAAGCAGAATACTGTATGTTCAGGTCTGACAGAAAGCAGAATACTGTATGTTCAGGTCTGACAGAAAGCAGAATACTGTATGTTCAGGTCTGACAGAAAGCAGAATACTGTATGTTCAGGTCTGACAGAAAGCAGAATACTGTATGTTCAGGTGTGACAGAAAGCAGAATACTGTATGTTCAGGTGTGACAGAAAGCAGAATACTGTATGTTCAGGTCTGACAGAAAGCAGAATACTGTATGTTCAGGTCTGAAAGAAAGCAGAATACTGTATGTTCAGGTGTGACAGAAAGCAGAATACTGTATGTTCAGGTCTGACAGAAAGCAGAATACTGTATGTTCAGGTCTGACAGAAAGCAGAATACTGTATGTTCAGGTGTGACAGAAAGCAGAATACTGTATGTTCAGGTGTGACAGAAAGCAGAATACTGTATGTTCAGGTCTGACAGAAAGCAGAATACTGTATGTTCAGGTCTGACAGAAAGCAGAATACTGTATGTTCAGGTGTGACAGAAAGCAGAATACTGTATGTTCAGGTGTGACAGAAAGCAGAATACTGTATGTTCAGGTGTGACAGAAAGCAGAATACTGTATGTTCAGGTCTGACAGAAAGCAGAATACTGTATGTTCGGGAGGCCGGGGAGGTGCGGGGCACGGACCTCATTTGCATAAAGTAACTGGAAAATGCAAGGTTGACTGAAATGCAAATAGTTGAATACAGGAGAATACTGCTATCTCCTGCTGCACAAGGCAACATGCAATTCAGTGTCCTCCATAATGGCTTCACATTAACGCTGTGGTAGGCTAGACTGCTGTAATTGAC
>NC_139624.1:41069282-41081782 GCF_964638095.1 Poromitra crassiceps
TTACCCCCCACCCCCCCCACTCAGTCATTATATCCACATTACTAATGATTATTGATCAAAAATCTCATTGTGTAAATATTTTGTGGAAGTACCAATAGTCATCACTAAAATATTATCGCAATATGGATGTTGGTATATGGTCAGTCAAGTAGTCTTGTTTTGTTGTGCATGTGACATCTCACATGTGGCTTTGACTTTTACAACTGAACATTTAGCGCACTTAGTAGAAAATACTCAGATGTTTATCATGTCGCGCTATTCAGCCTAAAAATACGGAGATATGATTTTTTTTGCCCGTATTGCCCAGCCCTATTGTAGACCTAGTGTTGTTTCATATTGTGATACTGACAGAGGGAAGAATACTAATATTTGTGGAAAGCCCTTGTTATAGCCTAGCCTAGCCACTGATCATACATCATACTGAGCAAACCAAACCGAAATCTGCGAAACCAGTCAAGAAATTGAAGTCCAGAAAAGGTATAAAGTTGGGTCAGATTATTATTAGGTTTCCTGAATTAAAGTTTGACTATGTGTTACCGCAATAAGCGTCCCCCCACTCAGGTTTTAGCCCTGGCCCGGCTCACTGGTTCCCCCCTGCTTGGTGTGCTGTTAGCAAGGTATTGTTTGCTCTGACTCAACCCCCGTCACGGTCCAGCAGAGACCCTGGGGCAAGTAGAGGTGTGTGTGTGTGTGTGTGTGTGTGTGTGCATGTGTGTGTGTGCGTGCGTGCGTGTGTGTGTGTGCATGTGTGTGTGTGCATGTGTGTGTGTGTGTGTGTGTGTGTGTGTGTGTGTGTGTGTGCGCGTGCGCACGTGTGTGTGTGTGTGTGCGTGCGTGTGTGTGTATGCATGTGTGTGTTCTCTCAAATGTGTGCACTCCAATGGGAATAATGAGGACAATTGTTTCCGCCAGGAGTCTCACTTCTCATCCGTGCCTCTGACTGAAATACAGCCAGGTCTGACAGAAAGCAGAATACTGTATGTTCAGGTGTGACAGAAAGCAGAATACTGTATGTTCAGGTCTGACAGAAAGCAGAATACTGTATGTTCAGGTCTGACAGAAAGCAGAATACTGTATGTTCAGGTCTGACAGAAAGCAGAATACTGTATGTTCAGGTCTGACAGAAAGCAGAATACTGTATGTTCAGGTGTGACAGAAAGCAGAATACTGTATGTTCAGGTGTGACAGAAAGCAGAATACTGTATGTTCAGGTGTGACAGAAAGCAGAATACTGTATGTTCAGGTCTGACAGAAAGCAGAATACTGTATGTTCAGGTCTGACAGAAAGCAGAATACTGTATGTTCAGGTGTGACAGAAAGCAGAATACTGTATGTTCAGGTGTGACAGAAAGCAGAATACTGTATGTTCAGGTCTGACAGAAAGCAGAATACTGTATGTTCAGGTGTGACAGAAAGCAGAATACTGTATGTTCAGGTCTGACAGAAAGCAGTATACTGTATGTTCAGGTGTGACAGAAAGCAGAATACTGTATGTTCAGGTCTGACAGAAAGCAGAATACTGTATGTTCAGGTCTGACAGAAAGCAGAATACTGTATGTTCAGGTCTGACAGAAAGCAGAATACTGTATGTTCAGGTGTGACAGAAAGCAGAATACTGTATGTTCAGGTCTGACAGAAAGCAGAATACTGTATGTTCAGGTCTGACAGAAAGCAGAATACTGTATGTTCAGGTCTGACAGAAAGCAGAATACTGTATGTTCAGGTCTGACAGAAAGCAGAATACTGTATGTTCAGGTGTGACAGAAAGCAGAATACTGTATGTTCAGGTGTGACAGAAAGCAGAATACTGTATGTTCAGGTCTGACAGAAAGCAGAATACTGTATGTTCAGGTGTGACAGAAAGCAGAATACTGTATGTTCAGGTCTGACAGAAAGCAGAATACTGTATGTTCAGGTCTGACAGAAAGCAGAATACTGTATGTTCAGGTGTGACAGAAAGCAGAATACTGTATGTTCAGGTCTGACAGAAAGCAGAATACTGTATGTTCAGGTCTGACAGAAAGCAGAATACTGTATGTTCAGGTCTGACAGAAAGCAGAATACTGTATGTTCAGGTGTGACAGAAAGCAGAATACTGTATGTTCAGGTGTGACAGAAAGCAGAATACTGTATGTTCAGGTCTGACAGAAAGCAGAATACTGTATGTTCAGGTCTGACAGAAAGCAGAATACTGTATGTTCAGGTCTGACAGAAAGCAGAATACTGTATGTTCAGGTGTGACAGAAAGCAGAATACTGTATGTTCAGGTCTGACAGAAAGCAGAATACTGTATGTTCAGGTGTGACAGAAAGCAGAATACTGTATGTTCAGGTCTGACAGAAAGCAGAATACTGTATGTTCAGGTGTGACAGAAAGCAGAATACTGTATGTTCAGGTCTGACAGAAAGCAGAATACTGTATGTTCAGGTGTGACAGA
Source organism: Poromitra crassiceps (assembly GCF_964638095.1). Lineage (NCBI taxonomy): Eukaryota > Metazoa > Chordata > Actinopteri > Beryciformes > Melamphaidae > Poromitra > Poromitra crassiceps. The sequence goes on from NC_139624.1 coordinate 41,071,720, forward strand.
AAGCAGAATACTGTATGTTCAGGTGTGACAGAAAGCAGAATACTGTATGTTCAGGTCTGACAGAAAGCAGAATACTGTATGTTCAGGTCTGACAGAAAGCAGAATACTGTATGTTCAGGTCTGACAGAAAGCAGAATACTGTATGTTCAGGTGTGACAGAAAGCAGAATACTGTATGTTCAGGTCTGACAGAAAGCAGAATACTGTATGTTCAGGTCTGACAGAAAGCAGAATACTGTATGTTCAGGTCTGACAGAAAGCAGAATACTGTATGTTCAGGTCTGACAGAAAGCAGAATACTGTATGTTCAGGTCTGACAGAAAGCAGAATACTGTATGTTCAGGTGTGACAGAAAGCAGAATACTGTATGTTCAGGTGTGACAGAAAGCAGAATACTGTATGTTCAGGTCTGACAGAAAGCAGAATACTGTATGTTCAGGTCTGACAGAAAGCAGAATACTGTATGTTCAGGTCTGACAGAAAGCAGAATACAGTATGTTCAGGTCTGACAGAAAGCAGAATACTGTATGTTCAGGTCTGACAGAAAGCAGAATACTGTATGTTCAGGTCTGACAGAAAGCAGAATACTGTATGTTCAGGTCTGACAGAAAGCAGAATACTGTATGTTCAGGTGTGACAGAAAGCAGAATACTGTATGTTCAGGTGTGACAGAAAGCAGAATACTGTATGTTTAGGTCTGACAGAAAGCAGAATACTGTATGTTCAGGTCTGAAAGAAAGCAGAATACTGTATGTTCAGGTGTGACAGAAAGCAGAATACTGTATGTTCAGGTGTGACAGAAAGCAGAATACTGTATGTTCAGGTCTGACAGAAAGCAGAATACTGTATGTTCAGGTGTGACAGAAAGCAGAATACTGTATGTTCAGGTCTGACAGAAAGCAGAATACTGTATGTTCAGGTGTGACAGAAAGCAGAATACTGTATGTTCAGGTCTGACAGAAAGCAGAATACTGTATGTTCAGGTGTGACAGAAAGCAGAATACAGTATGTTCAGGTCTGACAGAAAGCAGAATACTGTATGTTCAGGTCTGACAGAAAGCAGAATACTGTATGTTCAGGTGTGACAGAAAGCAGAATACTGTATGTTCAGGTGTGACAGAAAGCAGAATACAGTATGTTCAGGTGTGACAGAAAGCAGAATACTGTATGTTCAGGTGTGACAGAAAGCAGAATACTGTATGTTCAGGTCTGAAAGAAAGCAGAATACTGTATGTTCAGGTGTGACAGAAAGCAGAATACTGTATGTTCAGGTCTGAAGAAAGCAGAATACTGTATGTTCAGGTGTGACAGAAAGCAGAATACTGTATGTTCAGGTGTGACAGAAAGCAGAATACTGTATGTTCAGGTCTGACAGAAAGCAGAATACTGTATGTTCAGGTGTGACAGAAAGCAGAATACTGTATGTTCAGGTGTGACAGAAAGCAGAATACTGTATGTTCAGGTGTGACAGAAAGCAGAATACTGTATGTTCAGGTCTGACAGAAAGCAGAATACTGTATGTTCAGGTCTGAAAGAAAGCAGAATACTGTATGTTCAGGTGTGACAGAAAGCAGAATACTGTATGTTCAGGTCTGACAGAAAGCAGAATACTGTATGTTCAGGTCTGACAGAAAGCAGAATACTGTATGTTCAGGTCTGACAGAAAGCAGAATACTGTATGTTCAGGTCTGACAGAAAGCAGAATACTGTATGTTCAGGTGTGACAGAAAGCAGAATACTGTATGTTCAGGTGTGACAGAAAGCAGAATACTGTATGTTCAGGTCTGACAGAAAGCAGAATACTGTATGTTCAGGTCTGACAGAAAGCAGAATACTGTATGTTCAGGTCTGAAAGAAAGCAGAATACTGTATGTTCAGGTGTGACAGAAAGCAGAATACTGTATGTTCAGGTCTGACAGAAAGCAGAATACTGTATGTTCAGGTCTGACAGAAAGCAGAATACTGTATGTTCAGGTCTGACAGAAAGCAGAATACTGTATGTTCAGGTGTGACAGAAAGCAGAATACTGTATGTTCAGGTGTGACAGAAAGCAGAATACTGTATGTTCAGGTCTGACAGAAAGCAGAATACTGTATGTTCAGGTCTGACAGAAAGCAGAATACTGTATGTTCAGGTCTGACAGAAAGCAGAATACTGTATGTTCAGGTGTGACAGAAAGCAGAATACTGTATGTTCAGGTCTGACAGAAAGCAGAATACTGTATGTTCAGGTCTGAAAGAAAGCAGAATACTGTATGTTCAGGTGTGACAGAAAGCAGAATACTGTATGTTCAGGTCTGACAGAAAGCAGAATACTGTATGTTCAGGTGTGACAGAAAGCAGAATACTGTATGTTCAGGTCTGACAGAAAGCAGAATACTGTATGTTCAGGTGTGACAGAAAGCAGAATACTGTATGTTCAGGTCTGAAAGAAAGCAGAATACTGTATGTTCAGGTCTGACAGAAAGCAGAATACTGTATGTTCAGGTCTGACAGAAAGCAGAATACTGTATGTTCAGGTCTGACAGAAAGCAGAATACAGTATGTTCAGGTGTGACAGAAAGCAGAATACTGTATGTTCAGGTGTGACAGAAAGCAGAATACTGTATGTTCAGGTGTGACAGAAAGCAGAATACTGTATGTTCAGGTCTGAAAGAAAGCAGAATACTGTATGTTCAGGTGTGACAGAAAGCAGAATACTGTATGTTCAGGTCTGAAAGAAAGCAGAATACTGTATGTTCAGGTGTGACAGAAAGCAGAATACTGTATGTTCAGGTCTGACAGAAAGCAGAATACTGTATGTTCAGGTGTGACAGAAAGCAGAATACTGTATGTTCAGGTCTGACAGAAAGCAGAATACTGTGTGTTCAGGTGTGACAGAAAGCAGAATACTGTATGTTCAGGTCTGAAAGAAAGCAGAATACTGTATGTTCAGGTCTGACAGAAAGCAGAATACTGTATGTTCAGGTCTGACAGAAAGCAGAATACTGTATGTTCAGGTCTGACAGAAAGCAGAATACTGTATGTTCAGGTCTGAAAGAAAGCAGAATACTGTATGTTCAGGTCTGACAGAAAGCAGAATACTGTATGTTCAGGTCTGACAGAAAGCAGAATACTGTATGTTCAGGTCTGACAGAAAGCAGAATACTGTATGTTCAGGTCTGACAGAAAGCAGAATACTGTATGTTCAGGTCTGACAGAAAGCAGAATACTGTATGTTCAGGTGTGACAGAAAGGAGAATACTGTATGTTCAGGTCTGACAGAAAGCAGAATACTGTATGTTCAGGTCTGACAGAAAGCAGAATACTGTATGTTCAGGTCTGACAGAAAGCAGAATACTGTATGTTCAGGTCTGACAGAAAGCAGAATACTGTATGTTCAGGTCTGACAGAAAGCAGAATACTGTATGTTCAGGTGTGACAGAAAGCAGAATACTGTATGTTCAGGTGTGACAGAAAGCAGAATACTGTATGTTCAGGTCTGACAGAAAGCAGAATACTGTATGTTCAGGTCTGACAGAAAGCAGAATACTGTATGTTCAGGTCTGACAGAAAGCAGAATACTGTATGTTCAGGTGTGACAGAAAGCAGAATACTGTATGTTCAGGTCTGACAGAAAGCAGAATACTGTATGTTCAGGTGTGACAGAAAGCAGAATACTGTATGTTCAGGTCTGACAGAAAGCAGAATACTGTATGTTCAGGTCTGACAGAAAGCAGAATACTGTATGTTCAGGTGTGACAGAAAGGAGAATACTGTATGTTCAGGTCTGACAGAAAGCAGAATACTGTATGTTCAGGTGTGACAGAAAGCAGAATACTGTATGTTCAGGTCTGACAGAAAGCAGAATACTGTATGTTCAGGTGTGACAGAAAGCAGAATACTGTATGTTCAGGTCTGACAGAAAGCAGAATACTGTATGTTCAGGTCTGACAGAAAGCAGAATACTGTATGTTCAGGTCTGACAGAAAGCAGAATACTGTATGTTCAGGTCTGACAGAAAGCAGAATACTGTATGTTCAGGTCTGACAGAAAGCAGAATACTGTATGTTCAGGTGTGACAGAAAGGAGAATACTGTATGTTCAGGTCTGACAGAAAGCAGAATACTGTATGTTCAGGTGTGACAGAAAGCAGAATACTGTATGTTCAGGTCTGACAGAAAGGAGAATACTGTATGTTCAGGTCTGACAGAAAGCAGAATACTGTATGTTCAGGTCTGACAGAAAGCAGAATACTGTATGTTCAGGTCTGACAGAAAGCAGAATACTGTATGTTCAGGTCTGACAGAAAGCAGAATACTGTATGTTCAGGTGTGACAGAAAGCAGAATACTGTATGTTCAGGTGTGACAGAAAGCAGAATACTGTATGTTCAGGTCTTACAGAAAGCAGTATACTGTATGTTCAGGTCTGACAGAAAGCAGAATACTGTATGTTCAGGTCTGACAGAAAGCAGAATACTGTATGTTCAGGTCTGACAGAAAGCAGAATACTGTATGTTCAGGTCTGACAGAAAGCAGAATACTGTATGTTCAGGTCTGACAGAAAGCAGAATACTGTATGTTCAGGTCTGACAGAAAGCAGAATACTGTATGTTCAGGTGTGACAGAAAGCAGAATACTGTATGTTCAGGTCTGACAGAAAGCAGAATACTGTATGTTCAGGTCTGACAGAAAGCAGAATACTGTATGTTCAGGTCTGACAGAAAGCAGAATACTGTATGTTCAGGTCTGACAGAAAGCAGAATACTGTATGTTCAGGTCTGACAGAAAGCAGAATACTGTATGTTCAGGTGTGACAGAAAGCAGAATACTGTATGTTCAGGTCTGACAGAAAGCAGAATACTGTATGTTCAGGTCTGACAGAAAGCAGAATACTGTATGTTCAGGTCTGACAGAAAGCAGAATACTGTATGTTCAGGTCTGACAGAAAGCAGAATACTGTATGTTCAGGTCTGACAGAAAGCAGAATACTGTATGTTCAGGTCTGACAGAAAGCAGAATACTGTATGTTCAGGTGTGACAGAAAGCAGAATACTGTATGTTCAGGTCTGACAGAAAGCAGAATACTGTATGTTCAGGTGTGACAGAAAGCAGAATACTGTATGTTCAGGTCTGACAGAAAGCAGAATACTGTATGTTCAGGTCTGACAGAAAGCAGAATACTGTATGTTCAGGTGTGACAGAAAGCAGAATACTGTATGTTCAGGTCTGACAGAAAGCAGAATACTGTATGTTCAGGTCTGACAGAAAGCAGAATACTGTATGTTCAGGTGTGACAGAAAGCAGAATACTGTATGTTCAGGTCTGACAGAAAGCAGAATACTGTATGTTCAGGTGTGACAGAAAGCAGAATACTGTATGTTCAGGTCTGACAGAAAGCAGAATACTGTATGTTCAGGTGTGACAGAAAGCAGAATACTGTATGTTCAGGTGTGACAGAAAGCAGAATACTGTATGTTCAGGTGTGACAGAAAGCAGAATACTGTATGTTCAGGTGTGACAGAAAGCAGAATACAGTATGTTCAGGTCTGACAGAAAGCAGAATACTGTATGTTCAGGTCTGACAGAAAGCAGAATACTGTATGTTCAGGTGTGACAGAAAGCAGAATACTGTATGTTCAGGTCTGACAGAAAGCAGAATACTGTATGTTCAGGTGTGACAGAAAGCAGAATACTGTATGTTCAGGTGTGACAGAAAGCAGAATACAGTATGTTCAGGTCTGACAGAAAGCAGAATACTGTATGTTCAGGTCTGACAGAAAGCAGAATACTGTATGTTCAGGTCTGACAGAAAGCAGAATACTGTATGTTCAGGTCTGACAGAAAGCAGAATACTGTATGTTCAGGTCTGACAGAAAGCAGAATACTGTATGTTCAGGTCTGACAGAAAGCAGAATACTGTATGTTCAGGTCTGACAGAAAGCAGAATACTGTATGTTCAGGTCTGACAGAAAGCAGAATACTGTATGTTCAGGTGTGACAGAAAGCAGAATACTGTATGTTCAGGTGTGACAGAAAGCAGAATACTGTATGTTCAGGTCTGACAGAAAGCAGAATACTGTATGTTCAGGTCTGAAAGAAAGCAGAATACTGTATGTTCAGGTGTGACAGAAAGCAGAATACTGTATGTTCAGGTCTGACAGAAAGCAGAATACTGTATGTTCAGGTCTGACAGAAAGCAGAATACTGTATGTTCAGGTGTGACAGAAAGCAGAATACTGTATGTTCAGGTGTGACAGAAAGCAGAATACTGTATGTTCAGGTCTGACAGAAAGCAGAATACTGTATGTTCAGGTCTGACAGAAAGCAGAATACTGTATGTTCAGGTGTGACAGAAAGCAGAATACTGTATGTTCAGGTGTGACAGAAAGCAGAATACTGTATGTTCAGGTGTGACAGAAAGCAGAATACTGTATGTTCAGGTCTGACAGAAAGCAGAATACTGTATGTTCGGGAGGCCGGGGAGGTGCGGGGCACGGACCTCATTTGCATAAAGTAACTGGAAAATGCAAGGTGACTGGAAATGCAAATAGTTGAATACAGGAGAATACTGCTATCTCCTGCTGCACAAGGCAACATGCAATTCAGTGTCCTCCATAATGGCTTCACATTAACGCTGTGGTAGGCTAGACTGCTGTAATTGACATGATGACAGGGAGACCAGGCACAAACACAGCGAAGAGCAGTAGAATAATTCATCAGTGCACAGACAGGATGTGAAGGGATATTAGCAAGGTCCCGCTCTTTGCCCAACACAGGACGACTCAGATAGCAGCGCTCAGTGCATTTGTGTGTGTGTTTTTGCCAGGCGGCAGGCTCGGGCTCGGGCAGAGGAAGCCGCGGACATGATACTGAAAGCTGTAATTCCTCGAATTGGTGGAGGGTGGGAGGAGGGAGGGTGTAGTGGCGTCCTAGCATGTAAGGCTCGCTGGCCCCGGCAGACGGCGAGACGGCTCCAATTCGAGGCGGACGGACGAGTCTGTTTAGGCCTTTACTCTGTCCATATTTAGGAGGTCTATGGTCAGTCTATGGTTTTTGCGCGTCACGTGTTTGTGTCCTTTGTGACCGTGCATGTGTATATGGACGTGTTTCCCTCCTCAAAAGCATCATTTTGACATGTTCCCCTCTCCCCAGGACAATCCTCTGCAGCTTCCCCTCAAGAAGTGTGCAGTGGTGGGCAACGGCGGCGTCCTGAGGCACAGCCGCTGTGGACGGGACATTGACCAGGCCGACTTCATCATGCGGTGAGGAGGGACAAGGAACCCTGGTGTGTGTGTGTGTGTGTGTGTGTGTGTGTGTGTGTGTGTGTGTGTGTGTGTGTGTGTGTGTGTGTGTGTGTGTGTGTGTGTGTGTGTGTGTGTGTGTGTGTGTGTGTGTGTGTGTGTGTGTGTGTGTGTGTGTGTGTGTGTGTGTGTGTGTGTGTGCATACATGCTCGGGGCCGGCAAAGGCCTACAGACCGGCATACATCCGGGTCACCTCACGCTGTCGCCTCACGGCAAGAAGGTCCTGGGTTCGATTCCGGGATGCTGTTCTGCTGGGGGTGTAGTCCCCCCCATGTCCTCAAGTGCCTATGGTGCCCAGGTGGGTTATCTTGTGAAAGGGCCTTTCTGTGTGGAGTTAGCGTGTTCTCCCCGTGCTCCCCTGGGGTTTCCTCCCCGTGCTCCCCTGGGGTTTCCTCCCCATACGTACAGTATATGAACCCCCACTAACAACATGCAAGAAGATCGCTGCCTGATGACCAGCGACGGTGACAGAAGATGGTCCCCGGGCGCTGTACGCTGTAGCTGCTCACTGCTCCTGGCTGCCCCCCGGAGGAAGGGCATGCCAGGGTCAAAATGAGCAGAGAGAGTATTTCACTGGCCATCGTCGGCATGAGTGTGTGTGTGGCTGGCCGCATGCGTGTTTTGTAATGCGGCGGCTTTAGCTCAGGAGGTAGAGCGGGTCGGCCAACGACGCAAGGGTTGGCGGTTCGATCCCCGCTCCCTCCCAGCTGCTGTCGTTGTGCCCTTGGGCAAGACACTTAACCCTCCTTGCTCCCGATGGTGTGTAGGCACCCTGCGTGGCAGCCTGCCGCCATCGGTGTATGAATGGGTGAATGTAGACTACCTACTGATTGTAAAGCGCTTTGGATAAAAGCGCTATATAAATGCAGGCCATTTACCATTTACCATTTAATGCGTGTCGTGTGACAAATAAAGAGGGGTTTGTCCGTCCAGTTCTTCTTCTTCTGCATATGACCGGTTCACTGCCCGTCCACTCCAAACATGATTTGGCTGCAGCGCCCTCACTGGGGCCTGAGAGAGCAGCCAATGGCGCAGCAGCCATCAGAGAGAGTGAGAAAAAATGGGCCACTGTCAGGGCAAGCAAGAAAGGAGGCTAGGTGTGAGTCAGCTAAATTGAAATAGACAGAGATAATGGGAAAGAAAAGAAAGTAAGGAGAAAAGCGTGAACTAGAAAAAAGTAGAGACAAAGCATAAAGAATGTCTTGTCTCACACATTGAGATGAGAGATGCAATGAATGATAATACTTGTTTTTTTTATCTGGATCTAAAACAGAATAATCATTCAAATTTCATGAATATAAGATAAGATAAAGGTGTCGTCCCATTCGAAACAAGTTATCAAAGACATTTGTAGCGGCTTTGATAGAGGAGGAAACCATCCCCGAAGAAGCTGTGATCCTCCCTGAGAAGGTGAAAGCTATACTGTCTTGATATATTTATCTTTGAGGCTGAACGACTCGAACAGCAAAGTCTACAGTAAGGGAGAAACTAAAACTGATGCCAGATCTGCTGAGATTAGACCTTGAGCATGAGGGAACGTGAACAAAGCTAGAACTTGAGCTCAGTGAAACAGAACTTTGAGAATACCAGGAAAGAGCTACGAAGGAAGAATGGCCACATGGATTTAGATGAAAGGAGATAGGACTCAAAAACAGACTCCAGAATCACATTGAACCATTTGAGTTGCATAATTAATTATAATCATAATAATAACAAAGAAGGGAGTGTTTGATGTTAGATGGCACAATGGCTGCCACACAAATTGCAATCAGAAGGTTTTAAAAAGCCTGTATGCTCACTAGTGTTTTTTCTGTCATTCATACACCATCACATCAATGTGTTTGTAGTCATCTCAAATGGCTGTGGCAATCACCGAGTGAGACTGTAAACCAGTGTAAGGGGAGACTGTAACAGCTCTGTTAAGTCTAAGTGCTACACCATAAATTAACACAGTATTCTGTGTTGAGATAAACAAGGGGAAATACTCCCCCTGTTTGAATTAGATAGATTTACAACCATTAAAGTTAAAGTTCATAACTCATTAAAGTGAGTTATGGAGGACACAGATAAGGAAATGTCATGTCATCCACCCATACTTTATCAAACTAAAAACACTAAAATTTAAAGATTTGGTTTACTACACTACAGAACGGTTCAAATCATGTACCGAGCCAAAAACCAATTACTACAGTATCCAAAAGTTGTTTAAACTGAGAGAAAGTCATCATGACTTAAGAGGAAGATGTTTATTAAAAAAACAATGAAATACTAAATATCACTGTATAAGCATTAAAGGAGCTAATCTGTGGAATAACTAGTGAGGAATTGATGTCATGTAGACCACTTAATCATTTAAAAAATTGTTTCAAACGGAGGTTTAAAGATCTGATATTGAATAGATACAGAATGGATTTTATATCGTAATTATGTGTTTGTTTGTAAATATGTATGTACTGTAAGTGTGTGTCTGTGGGGGGGGGGGGGGCGTGCAATGCATGCGTGTGTGTACGTATGTTTGTAAGTATGTTTATATAGTATGCTATAAATGTATTAGGTACAACTATAGTATGTGATAGTATTATGGAAATAATCTGAGTATGCACATTTCATATACTAGGCAGCATCTCGCGCGCTAGATAGATAGGTAGATAGATAGATAGATAGATAGATAGATAGATAGATAGATAGATAGATAGATAGATAGATATTAATATTATAGTAGTATAACAAGTTATTACATTATAATACTATTTCGTATTAAGCCTATAGATATAAAAACA
>NC_139624.1:41086782-41094282 GCF_964638095.1 Poromitra crassiceps
GATGCATTTCTGTTTAAGCAAAAAGAGGCCTTAACTCTTTCTCCCCCCCTGACCCACAGTACATATTGTCACATTTTTGTATTACTGTATATAGCCTATTATACAAAATATTATATATTATATAGTGTACATATATCATTTTGATGTATGGTGCCATCTCTTGTGCTTATGTAAAAGCAGGGTTTAGCCAGTGCTTTACAGAGACAAAAACAAGAAAAGTCAATAAGATTATAAAATAAGAAGCACATTGGGAGCTCAAACCAGGCCACTTATTTCCCCTCCTTTATACTTCTGCCTTTCCTCACTCTTTCATTCATGCATTTGATGTAGTCCTGAAATCTTGATTTGATCACGCGTACACTTCTGTCCCTCCTACTGTATCTGGAAATGTCTCTCTCTTCTCTCTTTCTCTCTCTCTGCTGTGCGGTTTGCCAGATGTTGCGTATGAACAGCTTTTTGTCTCACATCTTTAACCCAGATAAATCTGCAGTCTGACATGGCCAAAATCCTTTGCCAAAATATCTGTGTGTGTGTGTGTGTGTGTGTGTGTGTGTGTGTGTGTGTGTGTGTGTGTGTGTGTGTGTGTGTGTGTGTGTGTGTGTGTGTGTGTGTGTGTGTGTGTGTGTGTGTGTGTGTGTGTCATCTCCCAAAGCCCAATTGAAAGCCCTTGATTGAATGTTGGGAGATGTCCATACTGGACACACTGACCCATTGTGCTTCTTTAGGGTTCACATCCGACAACACAGGAAACGCATTCCTTTTATAGACAGTCAGGAAGTCAGAACAGTCAGCTACCTACACTGATCAGCAGACCATGGCCAACTCTGGACTCTAATCTTAATCCTTAACTCCTAAAATCATGACTTTCCCTCTCCGTTTATCACATCTCTCTCTCTCTCTCTCTCTCTCTCTCAATTCAGTTCAAAGAGCATTATTGACATGTACATGTGCACATGTTGCCAAAGCAATGCATAGATACAAACACACGTAATCTCTCTGCAATTCGTCTTGACAAACTATGAAATATGCATTATGTACACTGTGAAACAACATTTTATCTGTCACTCCCTACACTCTCTCTCTGTGGCTCTCTCGCTCAGATTCCAGAACCTTCTGTGGTCGAGGAAGGCTTTTGTGGACAGCATGAAGGTTTACGGCTCCAGCTACATCTACATGCCAGCGTTCTCCATGAAGCCTGGGACCGACCCGTCTCTGCGGGCGTATTATGCCCTGGCAGACACCTCCTCCAACCTCACCATGCTCTTCGCCAACCCCGAATTCCTGCGCACGGTGGGCAAATTCTGGAAGGCGCGCGGTGTGCACGCCAAGCGCCTCTCCACCGGGCTCTTCCTGGTCAGCCTGGCCCTGGGCCTGTGCGAGGAAGTGACGGCCTATGGCTTCTGGCCCTTCTCCGTGGGGCTGGACGGGCAGCCGGTCAGCCACCACTACTACGACAACATCCTGCCCTACAAGTGGTTCCATGCCATGCCCGAGGAGTTCGTCCAGCTCTGGCACCTCCACAAGAGCGGCACGCTGCGCATGAGGGTGGGACACTGCCCCCCTCAGGATGGGGGGAGTTAGAGTGGGGGCGAGGAGCGATAGAGGTCGACGGAAGGGCTGGTGGGATGCAGAGGAGGATGGATAGGTTTGGGTTGGAACGCTGTGGGGAAGTGAAGTTGGCATCGAGACACACACGCACATGCACACATGTACATGCACACACACACACACACATGCACACACACACACACACACACACACACACACACACACACACACACACACACACACGTGTACATGAGTGTATTCTCCTGACTAATGCCGCCTCTGCATCTGTGTCTTTATACACTCCCCTGCACTCCTGCTGTCCCCCAAATCCCCCCACCCACCCCTAATTCCCTAATTATCATGAGAATGTCCCCCACCCAGACCAGCAGTATCAGGGACATACACACAATACACACACCATTCAGACATTCCCAAACCAGCCATATCAGCCCCCACTCAGTTGCTGAGAGATTGTGCGTGCGTACATGCACGCGCGCGCGCGTGTGTGTGTGTGCGTGTGTGTGCATGCGCGCGCGCGTGTGGGTGTGTGTGTTTACGGACAGCCTCAGCTGGGGCTAATAAGAGTGAAAGGGTCGGAGGGGTGGGGGATGGTTTTGTACTGACTACTGTATCTGACTGACATATGGGGCAGCTGGACCAGAACCCCCCTCTGGGTCTTTGTTGAACAGAGACAGCAGGAGTGGTGGACCAGAGGGAATAATAAAATGCACTGAAAGACTGGCAAAGTGCAAGGAACAACTAGGGAGCGAGAATGGCGTCCTGGTACTTGAATGGGATTGAAAAAAGGGGAATGGGAGGGGGGAAGAAAGAAAGCCGACTCGTATAAAAGGATTTTCCTCTGCTTCTCTTCAACCAAGCCCTTGATTGGCTCATTCTCTGGTGCCAAATAGAGCTTTGGTTCAAGGCAGGAGCCATTTGAAATGGAGTCCGGAGTACCATATCCACTAGAATGTTCGGGTGTGCAGCCAAGTTGCAAACTTAGCCCTTCACTGAAAAGGGAAGATCAGAACACTTTTGTTTGTTTTTGTTTGCCAAACGTGTTTTTTTCAAGATTCATTTTATTCCCCTTTTTTTAGGTTGAGCAAACCCCATTGGCCATATGAAGAGAAGCGAGAAAACATTATTGACATACATAATCATTAAAAAAAAAAAAAATCCATAAAAAAAGCAAACATAAGTACCTCACCTCTAAGTTTGCATTGCACACTGGCGTCTCCCGCAATTTGCTGATTGACTACTTGGTACAATCCAGTCACAAGCACCCTCTTGAAAGAAAGACCCAGAAGACTCCAAACCCACTTCTTTACGGGGGGAGTGAAAGTCATCTATTGGTATATTCTTGCCAAGTGCCAAGCCAAGGGAACAGTGCTCTCTTTGATACCATCTTGTACGCTCCTTGTGCTCTCAAATGGCTAGACACCGCTATAACGACGCACTGACAAGAAGAGACTGAAGACTAAATGTCACCAAGTGGCATTTTAATGGGTGACAGTGAAACTGGTTTTTCTTCAGGTGCTGGACACCTACTCATGTCAAGTGTGATCATTTCTACCATTCTCATCATCGTCATCCTTTTTGCATTTGAATACAGGGACAACTGAGCCTCTCTCCTGTGTTCCTTTTATAAATGATCTTTGATGATGTTTTGTTGTCAGTGTACACAAGGGAAAAGTGACATGTCTAATTAGTAGGTGCTGTCCTTGATGGGAGGTGTTAGTGTGCTGTTTTTCTACTTGCATTCCTCACAGATTGAAGTCAATGTACTTGAGTGGAATTGTTTTCTATTACTATTATTTAAGAGTTCTAAAAATGACTGTGCCATATTGTCAATACTGCAACAAAAGGTGGCTGAGTCTGCATGAAAAGTGCATGGAGTGTTCGACCACAATCCTTCCAAATACTTCTTGGAATAACGGTACAGAACCTGTTGATAGGGTGATATTTTATGGTTTATCCACACTTTTCCAAATGAAAAAGGTTTAGTGCCTTCAAGATGTACCAAGGCATAAATAAACATTGTAAACTAGGGATATTTCTAATGCTCGTTATAAAACAGTCCCTAACTTGGCTGTGTGGAATAGCATCCACGTGCCGTTCAGATTATCATGTGACATAACAGTGACCCCTGACTTCATGTACAATGACTGAGAAGTCGCCGTCTAGCCCGACTTTAGATATCATTGAACATAATTAGGCTAAAGCTAACACGCTGTCTCTCAGTTTCCAGTCCAAACGCACATGTGGCTCTTCCAGAATTGAACTTAATTACCGAGACCAATGAGATTTACTTAGTGATGTTTCTTATTTGCACCTTTTTTCCCCACTCCTGCCCAGTATTGTGAATGAGTGACATGTGTCACATTGAAGTGAGCATGGGGTGATTTTAGAAGTGTATGTGCTTGTGTTGGTTCTGAGCTTCAAACTCAGCAGATTTCTTTTTATCTATTTCCCTGTTTGTTCTAGTTTGTGCCCTCCTTCCATCCTCCTCGCTGAGCCACATCTGAAAGATACACCACAAACAATGTCTTGCCTATTTAAAAGGGAGATTAATCTGTGGTGTAAAAATTGACCAGACATCTGGTCCGCTACTGTAACGATCAATTAGTTTCGCAGTGACACAGTTACACCAAGCCTGACTGGTCTGCACTGTGCTGTTCCTGCTACAGCTGACACAAAGCAAAGCTTCGTGTTTTTGATCTAGAGCAAAAGACCAAGTGAGAACAATTATTATCAACAGTGATGATTTTTTAAAATAGGATTATGATATCAAGGGGATGAACACGTGTTCACTGTACCCTCAGTTTCATGTTCTCCTTTGTGTTTGCCATCTTTTATCAGATATTGTTATGATTCAGATGATTTGAAGCTGTCAGTGCTGCTGTTTGCTGTGGGAAAGGAGAAAATAGTGGGACGGGACAGGATCATCGCAGGCAGTTCAGGGGCATTTTGACACGCGCACAGTGGCAGTATTGTCCTCTTGTCCATTTCCTTCATGCTCTTCTTCACCATAAAAGTAAACTTAAAGCAGGCTGTGACATGGGCAGTTATCTAGCTGCTCTGACTGAGTGTGGTGACCGATCGGTTAGAGGCCGGTAATGGAAAGGTCACATGCTTGACAGTCATGTGATCCGTCGACGTGTCCTTCAGCAAGACACTGAACCCCAACCTGCTAACTCGTGAAAGTCACACTGAGGAAGAGCATTTAGCTAAATGACTACAATGCAAAAACTGCCATTGTGCATGCATCATACCCTCAGTTCTGTCACCTGGTCCGATCTCATACTGGCTTCTATCGTTTTGCCCTCCTAGTAGCAAACCAGCAAGTTGCCCATGTTGATGTCTTAGTGCAGGCTTAACAGCTGGTGTCGCTGACAGTCTCTATAATGTAGAAATGTAATATTTGAAATGCAGCCAAGGTTTCAGTTATATCTTCTTGCACAGTGTGAGGAAATACTGTGTCAGGAATGATATGACAAACTCAATGATAAGAGTCAAACGGCGTCTGCAAATAATTCTTAGCATTTGTTTTAATCTGATGAAAGGGGTAAGACTAGATGATCTTAGAAACACAACAATCACAATGGAGTATTTGATGATTAATATAGTATAGTGTACTTTTCTGTTATAGATAACTTACCTGATGCAATCTCAATTATCCTGATGCAGTAAGTTATACCCATCCAACGCACCAATGAGGTTCAAACAAACGCTAATAATTATTTGCTAATAATGTTTGACCCAGATTTGCAGTCCAGAGGGCTTGACTTTCTTACATATATTTAACTGTGAATTAGGACGTGTTTGATGTTATGCCATGCTTGGTTATTTTGAACAATAGATATAAATGTGTTTTTGTTGCCTTGACTTACAGACTTTGAAGGAAAAAAAGCAGTTATTTTTTAGCGTTGCTGTGCGCGCCACCTCTTGTGTCACCTCTTCTGTTAAGCTCAAATCGTCTGGCGTGAGCGACCCTGCCTGAGCATGTCGAAAAAATTAAATACCGGAAGTCGAAAATGCAGTTCAAAGAGGAAATGTACACGATTTATGTGCCACCTGGATAAAACTGTGAAGGTGAAATAATGGAAGAAGAAAAAAATCTAAACAACCGCATCCATATCCAAGGCAAACACTGGTATCGAATAAAGGAAAGAAAATAAAAAAAACACCTTCAGCCATGTGTTTTGTTTTCAAATGGTGTCTGTTGATGGGTATCATGCATTTGTTAGCCCACCCATTGTCACAATCAGCCATTACTGGTGTTAAGAGTGAAGCCAGATGTCCTCCAGCATTACACATATGGCCAGTGATGTTTATCTAACAGAGCTGGGGATTCCACCAATGGGTCTTGCTTCTGAAATACAAAAGTAGAGGCAAATGTGGAGCAGATGTGCCTCCCATGCTTTACAGGGGTAAAGGGGTAAATTCAATTCTGTTTGGGTTAGCCTACTTGGACAATGGTAGAAACACACTGAGGACTAAATATTAAGACAATCTCCCCTATCCAGGAAACAGACAGACCACATGAACCCAGTGAAAGCTGAGCAGCTCTGATCCCTATTGTTTTCACCAACAAGATCCACCAATCATGCAGTGTGGAGGTGGCGATAAATTCTTTTTTTTTCTTACTTTGTGGCCAATGAAACAGAAGGTACAAAGTTCTGTTTTAGACAGATTTTCTCTGTATTTTTTAGACTACTGCCCCACATCTTGCCGCATTATCGAAACCGGAATGGTTTGAAACTTTCACGTGAGATCATCATTTTTGTACCATTTTCCATGGTTTGCAGTTTGTGTTTGTGCAGGTGCTGAGGATTCTTACTCCCCATCTAGTTTGTTTAGCAGTAGGAATACATTTAGCTCCCAAGGAGTGGCGGCAGTGAGACCCTCAGCCTGCCGCAGCCCGTTGTGGATGGCCTGTTTTCATGGACCATGAATTTTCCAGGATGTGTCAGCAAAAGGCACGCAGCTGTCTCCCTGCTGCTCCGCTAGGCATCATCTGGGCTATTTTTATGATCAACGCCCTAATCTGTCTGTCTGGTGGAAGGAGATAGCGAAGAGATATTTAATTGGAGAGCTCTGGAGAGTGTGTGTGTATGTGTGTGTGTTGTTTTGCCCTGATATCTGGTGTAGGCTATAAGGTAATACACCTGCTGTAGGACAACTAGCCTATGTGGCATTACTGTCAGTCTGAGCCGAGGTTCATGTTTGAGGCCTCTGGTAGTAATGGACACCGAGGCAGATTGGAAGTGATTTAATTGCTCACACACTCAATGTGAACAGTATCAGAGGCAAATAGGGTAGGGTTGTTTGATTTTGACAGAGCACATACAAGAGAATGGTGTTTCTGCATCTGGGTATTGGTGAAAAGCATTTGCCTACCACCACCAGTGGGAAGCAGGTGGAGTATCAGTCCAGGTCGCTGCACTCGCACCTCCTCTGGTCACTGGGGACACCTGTTTGGGGGGAGGGGAACTGAGGGGGAACAGAGTGATCCTCCTACGCACTATGTCCTGCCGGTAAAACTCCTCGCTGTCAGAAGCGGCTGGCGACTGCATCTATCCGAGGAAGCATGTGCTAGTCTACAACTCTCCCCAGATTGGCAGAAGGGGGTGGGGCAACGACCAGGACAGCAGGGGAAATTGGCCAAGCAAGTACAATCGGGGACAAAATGGGAGAAAAATGCGTAAAAAAAAAAAAGATGAAAAAAATGTTTAATGCAGCTGTTTATTCTCTGTTGCAACTTATTCATCTCCCATTCACTCTGAGGCCTTGGACCTCCATTCCTCCTTGGAGCTCCTTGAGTCTCATTAAATGTGTTTTGTTTCAGAATATAACGTTTCCATGCGTTTAACGTCAAAGCATTCAGCTGCAGTTGGCTTCACTAATTAGAATGTGTTGAAAGCTGGGCTGTGTTGGCCCTCGCTTCATCCA